>NC_143579.1:115702366-116076116 GCF_048544385.1 Mastigoproctus giganteus
CCTGTCTATCCTTTCTATACACATTGTATTCCCCAAATTCCAGTTCCGCATTACTTATATCTGTGTGACACCACGTCTCTGATATCCCAACAATATCTGCCTTTGATGTTTTGAGCAATACCTCAAATTCATCAAATTTATTTACCAAACTCCTAGCATTGGTGTACACGCAGGTATACATGCACCTGTTTCTATTCTTAGCTACCCTAACACAACCCATGTGTTTACTTGTACCGCAATGACTACCAGCAGTCTCTGAAATATCCTGGATCCTGTTTTTCAGACTTCTGCTCATTTCAATAGAAGCAGTGCAAGAATCACTTCCACCTCTGCCACTGGCTACTGTTAATCTATTAGTCCTTGTATCCCCCCCAACTAGCAGTTTTCCGACCCACCTAACACTGCCTCGACAGCATCAGCAAAAATTCTTGCACCCTTTCTATTTAAGTGTATCCCATCCCTGTAGAAGCAATCTCTCCTGTTAACAAGTACGATCAAAGTTATTCTGGAGATTTAGACTGAAGAGTTGCACTGTCTCTAGTAATCTTGGGTAGAATTCACCATTGTAGAATGTCCTAAATGTTAAGGAAGTCACTTTTGCCAGTGATCTGAGTTACAAAACACTGAATTACAAACAGTAATCATAACTATTTCAGTTTTTCTGCACAGTTAATGATGAGATGACACAGTAGGATATCCAAGTTTTAGCATTTAAGCATCATATAGCTCTTATACAACAGGATAAGGAGGTGATTATCCTGTTGTGTAATGCAACTTAATTGGGAACGGATGGTTGCAGGATTAATGTATGGAAGTTTGCCTTCATCCTGTGGATAGTTGATCATTTTATTATTATTAGCTATATGGTGCAAGGAAGCCTGAGGCTTATGCTGCGCGCGCGCGAGAGAGAGAGAGAGAGAGAGAGAGAGAGAGAGAGAGAGAGAGAGAGAGAGAGAGAGAAGAATGATGATATCCAGCTCAGGACCCTGGGTGTGCCAAGCCCATACTCACCAGATGTGAGCCCCTGGGGATATTGCTAGTATTAACTTCCATCTGCTGTTATAGAAATGGGTAGTTTGAATGAATTCTAAGAACTAGCCAAACTATTAGAGGAGATGGAAAAGTGATGTGGGAAGGTTTTTTTTTCTTTTGCTGCTTGGCTTGAGTTGTTCATGGGTAGATCCTGTTTTCAGTAAGTAATAGCTTATTAAACAAGGACAGTGGTTATTTGATAATCCAAGTTTTTTTTTTTTTTTTTTTTTTGTTTCAGTAACCTCCCTATTAGGCCTGGTGGTAAATATCAACCAAAAAATAAAAAAAATAAAGAAATATATACTTAAGTTTGATATATTTATTAAATTTAGTTTGTAGATGTCAGTATTCTTCCAGTTTGTTTTTGATTGCATTGTTGATTGTATTAGATTTGGAGAAATTTGGCTTAAAAAAATTCAGATGTGTCATTATTGGGTGGAAAAAGTCCATGTGCCCACTGCCCTTATTAGATTTGTGGGAATAGTGATAAAAGTCTGCTAGAAATACCATAAGTTCACTGTGGTATTTGCATCATTTAATTTCAGTTTAATTTCATGTTTTTTTCATTGTGTTGTTAGTTGTGTGACAATTTAGAATTCTTCTAAATGTTTCATTAAGGGCAAGTTGCTGCTATGGATAAAACGATGGTTGAGTGGGAGAAGGCAGAGCGGTAATCACTGGACATTGTTCTTCATGAACTAATGTCATTAGTGAAGTTCGACAAATAACTGTACTGTTCGACACAGTATAGTTATTTGTTGGTGTTGGGACCATTGTTGTTTTCTATATTTATCAATGATATTGATAATGATATTTATCAGTGATATTGATGAAGGCAATATCACTCAGGATAGTGGAAAATGAAAAAGGCCTGGGGGTAATTGCACAGTTGGATATGAAGTTATCTGAGGAATACATAAAAGCTGCGAGGACAGTTCGTGAGGTTTTGTCAGTGATATACAAGCATTTTGAAAGGCTTCAGTTCTGCAAATTGTAGCATCTGGAAATTAGGCACCTGCAAGGTGATCTGATTGAGGTGTTTAAGGCTTTGAATGAATTGAGCAAGCTCAATTTATTCAGTGCTGATGGGATTCTTCAGATTACACACATAAGGGGCACAAGTTCATCACAGTCTAAAAAAATTATAGGTTTAGAGTGCAGAAGTTTGCCTTTAGCCAGCATGCAGTTGATTGCTAGACCAAACTCTCATCTGTTGTTGTGGAAGTTGATAACTTAAATTCAAAGAACTAGACAAACAATTTGAGGAAATTAACAGGTGAAATTGGAAGTACTGTTTTTTTTTTGTTTTTTTTTTTGTTGATGTTGTATAAGCTTGCTTTCTTGCATCATATGTTATATGTATGTTATAACCAGTTAAGGATATATAGAATGCTTTCACTTTTCTTTTTGTTTGTTTGTTTGTTTGTTTAAGAGGGGATTATAGGTAGTCGAGTAATAGTGATGTATACTATTACTGACTGAAAATGAGAGAGAGAGAGAGCGTGTGTGCGCACGTTCTCTCTCAATAATCAAACCACTGGTTTGCTCAACTTTTTTTAAAATTTAAATCCTATGGATTATGTTTTACAGTATAGTTATTTGTTGAATATCAAATTTTATATATATTTATATGTATAGTATGAACTACAGCTGTAGTGCTCAATACGTTCTACGTTGATATCAATATTTGTAAAATAATAAGAGAAGTTTACCTCAATATAGTACATAGAACACTTCCATATGATACTGTCCAGAAATTAAAACGAAAAAATCGAAAAACTTACATTAGAGTAACAGATAATTAAAAAATAAAACTCAATTTAACACAATTAAAAATCAATATAATGCAACTAAAAATAATAAAATTAATTAAAAGAATTAACGAAAAAATTGCAAAACAATTTTTCTTTGCTGAAGCTGACAACGCTTTTCGACCATATGTCGTAATCACAGGAATGAAAATTACTAAATATGGTTGCGCATGAAACTTAAATAGGGATTATTAGTCTTCGCGCATGTGCGAATGATCTCCCATGAATCGGAAATCAGATATGGCCGACGAACATTAACAGAATTTTCTTGTAATTTAATTTCTACGGTTTCTGCAATTAATAGTCGCGTATAATTACGTTGGACAATAAGTATTTTGACCTCATTAAATAAAAATGTTTTTCGTTAATGGCGTGAAAGGCTAATTCTGATGCTGCTGTTCTCGCTCAGCAGCGTCAGAATTAGCCTTTCACGCCGTTAACGAAAAACACTTTTTTATTTAACAAGGCCAAAATACTTAGCATCCAGTGTAATTATATGCGACTATTAATTGCAGAAACCATAGAAATTAAATTACACAAATTCTGTTGATGTTTGTTAGCCATATATGATTTCCGATTCATGGGAGATCATTCGCACATGCGCGAAGACTAATAATCCCTATTTAAGTTTCATGCGCAACCATATTTGGTAATTTTCATTCCTGTGATCACGATATACGACCGAAAAGCGTTGTCAGCTTCAGGAAAGAAAAATCATTTTGCATTAATTAATTAATGCAAATCGATTTAAAAATTTAATTTAAACTTTTAATTAATTTTCTTATTTTTAATTGCATTAAATTGATTTTTAATTGGGTTAAATTGTTTTTTAATTATTTGTTAATCTAATGTAAGTTTTTTTTTTTAAATTTTTTCCTTCTTTAATTTCTGGAGAGTATCATGTGGAAGTGTTCTACGTACTATATTGAGGTAAACTCTTCTTATTATTTTACAAATATATATATATATATATATATTATGTATATAAAATGCTCTCTCCTTCGGTCACCATTGACTTTCAACGTCTTCTGGTCCATGCAGACTGTAAGTTTTCTTGTTTTGCCCCATCTCTTTGATTTCATATTTCATTCTTCTTTTCCACAGGATTCTATCGGCATGAACTTATTTATTTATTATTATTTTTTATTTTTATTTTTTTAAAGTTTATTTATTCTTTTATTCTTCCTTCTGGTCTCTGTTGGGTCGGCTATGATGTATATGTATATTTTTTACGTGTACATCATAACAGAAACAGCGACCTGGCTTATTGCAGTGGCTCCTACGATTTTTGCTGCTGACCCCCAGGTGAAGTAGTTAAAGTCCTAGGACCCACAGCTTTAGGTATTTACAATAATTATATTTACTGCATTTTATTTCAGGTAATTTGTTTTTTAGCATACAGGTTCTCCCAATTCTTCCATGGTTATTACACTTGATAGCTCAACTCCCCTACCAAATACACACATACACTGATAATTACCTTTTTGTCTATATATATATATATATAATATTATTTATTTATTTTATGTAAATGCTATCATATATATAATTACTGCTATATTTATTTTATAAGTGAATTCTATAACTTTTCTTCTGCTGTATTAAAACATCACTGTTCCTTATAGGGTTTAGTAAGCAGGTGGTAAACCTTCTGGAAAACCATAATGCAGATTACAGATCTTTCAATATACTTTTGGATGAAGAAATACGACAAGGTGATTTGCTTTCCCTAGATATTTTGTTTTATGGATACAAGGTTTATCCTTGAAAGTATTCACTTTAGGTCTGATCAAAAAGTAGTTTTAAGGTTTTATTTATTTTAGTAACTGTGAAGGTAGACCAAAAATATGATGCAAAATGATCCATCAAACCAGTAATAACCAGTATGTTGAGTTTCATGTGATTCTTAGGTCATGACTTCCTCTGTTATAGTCAGTGGATTTGAAAACAGAAAAAAATGTGCATAAAGTTTTGTCTGAAGACTAGGAAAAGTGTAATGGAAATCCTCTTTAATTTGTGATGTTTCTTTAACCATCTCATTAGTGAGTTTGCCAACTGTACTGCTGACTTTTTAGAATGAATTTTTTTCATAATATTTTAAAAATATTATAGAAATGAAAGCTTTGTACCTAAATGCTTTTAAATATTAATTCTTTTCTTATTTTGACCTGATTGTGTAACATTAGAATTAAATTATTGGATTTTCGAGCAGAGTTCTTGTGCACATCACATATGAGGGTTATCAACAGATAATGCACACTGTGCTCATACTCCTCACTCCATATGCCTGCACACTGAAGTTTATCAGGATAATAATTTGAAGTTTAACATCAACATTTGTATGCCTGAACCAGAGCTTTGCAATGAATGTTGTAAAGAGGCTTTTAAAAATGGATGGTGATATTGCTTCAGGTTAGAATACAGGTTTTGAATCAATGGTTTTTTTTATCTAAATTGAAACTTTATTGGTCAAAACAGTGACCACAAATTTATAAATTGTTGCAGGAAGCATGCTGTGAGTCAACAGTAGGTCGTAGCATGATTTCACATTGGCTCAAAGGTTTCGTCAAGGTTGGATTAGTCTTGAAGACAAGCAATGCTCAGATAGACCAAGAACATCTATGGACAACATGTTACCAGTTAATTACTACCGTTTTAGAGGAAGATAAATGAATGACCACTGAGAAAATGGCCAGTGAATCTGGAATACTGAAATTACGTGTTCATATCAAAGTGTTAGAAAAATGAAAGGTCCCAGCCAAATGGGTCCCACATTTGCTGCTAGTTGAACAATGAGTAAAGTGTGAAAAAAATTATAATACAGTTACCCCCCATAGGGTGAAGAGTTTTTAAAGCACTTTTGTCATTAATTAGTCATGGAATGCAATTGAAGTAACAGTCAGCTCAGTGGAAGCAGTCACCTTCACCACACCCTCTTCTGAATTGCTAGCAACATTCAACGGTGAAACAAATAGTTATCATGGCCTACAATTATAAGGGTATAATTGTTGCTGATCTTGTGCACTTAGAAGACACCATGCAACATTTCTTTGTCAGAAATTATGCCCAAAAATTGGTCAGAAGTGGCAGTAAGGGGTCAGGAGGGAGTATGAGGCTATTACCGTGTTAGCTAAGATTTTTGCAGCTACGGCAAATACTAACTTTTTATATATATTTAGTCGTTTTATTGGCTTAATTGTTATACTAAATTATTTTCTATAAGTAGCTTTATAGTCCTAGTCAAGCTCCTTAGTTTATTTGAATTTAGATAGTGATTTTGAAAGTTAATACTTAGTGTCCGTGGATCTCACCATCCGTAACTTGCCGCCATTGTTATACGATACGGAATAGCATAACATAAATCCCGAACTTCATAGCGTAAGGTTTAACGTAAAACTGAATAGCAAAATATGTAACACTCTATTAGAAATCTGTTAGATTAGTATAGTATTATGAATTAATCAGTAAAGTTTATTAATCTTATTAAATTTCATTGTTAATTAAACGGAATCATGACCCAGACTAGAGCAGCAAAGCAGAGCACAAGGTAGCAGAAGTACTGTGGCTTGTGGGAGAACCGAAGGAGGTGATTCTCTAATGCATCAGTCTCAAAAAATGTGAATGTTTACAGGCCTGTCTAGAATAGGACATGATCTAGCTATTTCATACCAACTGTATGCTAGGTGCAGAGATTGTGAAGAAATTAGATGCTATCTCGGCATTCTGATGGGCATCTATGAGAGTTTGAGGTGTAATATACCTTTGAAGAAATTAATATAATGGGCCCATCAAGCTCTCAGCTACCCAAGTCAATGCCAGAGCTCACTCCTGTGCATCAGGCAATACAGCAGCAATCTCTGAGGCAGAATGCACTGGTCCCACAGGAAGTAGTTATTGTTGGTGACTCTATTGTCAGGGAGATGGAGAAAATATATCAGAAAGGATAGGCAGAGCAGGACCAGGGGTGAAAGTTGATTTCATCTTCTAAGGGCACGAAATGTGATATTGTTGTACATGTTGGCACTAATGACCTTAAGAGTAACAGATGTGCAGATTTACTTAACAAGTACAGGTCAATGCTGAAAAAAAGTCGCGAGTTAGGGTTAAATTTGAAAGTGTCTACAATTCTGCCTATACACAATAGGAGGAAGTATATGATGAGAGACTTGTCAATCAATTTGGCCCTGGAGAAATTGTGCAAGGCTCACAGGGTAGAATCTTTTTCAGCGTGGTCTGTGCTTGCTAACAGGTGAATGCTTCTACAGGGATGGGATACACTTAAATGGAAAGAGTGCAAGAATATTTGCTGATGTTATCAAGGCAATGTTACGTGGGCCATAAAACTGCTAGCTTTGGGGGATTCACAGACAAAAAGATAAACAGTAGATGCAGGCAAAGACAAAAGTGATTCTTGCACTGCTTCTATTGTAATGAGCAGCAGCCAAGAGAGCAAGTTGCTGGGGACTTCAAGAGCTGTTGGGAGTCATCATAGAACAAGTAAATACATGGGCTGTGTTAGGGTAACTAAGAGTAAGAACAGATGCATGTATATTTGCATCTGTACATTGCATTATATATTACACCAGTGCCAGAAGTATAGTAAACAAATTTGATGAATTTCAAGTGATTAATCAAGGCATCAAAGTCAGATATTGTTGGGTATCAGAGACATGGTGTGTAGAATTGGAATTTGGGGAGTACAATGTGTACAGAAAGAATAGACAGGGTAGGAAGGGAGGAGGGGTTATGCTGTTAGTTAAGAAACATAAAATCTAAGGAGATGCATTCAGTTGACATGGGTGGACAGTGTAATGTTGATTCCGTTTAGTGTGACAAACACTGGGAAAGAGAAAATGAGAGTAATAATGTGTTATAGGCCTAATGATTCTGATGAGTACAACAAACAATTGTGCAGAGAAATAGTGGGCCAGTAACTTAGAATGTCTTGTAATGGGGGATTTTAACTTTCCAGTTATTAACCAGAACTTGAGGGGTGTTCACTCTCATGCTAGCAAGACTTTTGTGGATTTATTGGAGGATTGTTTTCTACAGCAACATGTTTGAGGGGTAACTAGAGGGAATAATACTCTTGATCCGATTATCAGCAGTGATTATTCATGCATTAATAACTAAGTGACAGTGATCACAGCTTACTGATGTATGGTTTACTTAAAGATGTAACTTCCATCAAGAGTAAAGGGAAGGGTTTTTGCTTTTGTAAAGGTGGCTACAGTGGTCTCAGACAGTTTTTAAATTCTATACAGTGGGATCAACTGATGATGTTACTAACAGTGAATTCTAAATGGAAGCCTTCAGGGACTTGCTAGGCTTTTCATACCAACTAAGAAATACTGTTCAAGGTTCAGGCCTAAATGGATGTCAGATGAATTAATGAGGCTCATATAATTTAGATGAAAAATGCATGGCATGCATTTAAATTATGAGGTGACACAGAAGCCTACTGCAGATATAAGCTAGTCTGTAATCAAGTCACAAAGAAGATTAGGCAGGCAAAGACAGATTACGAGAAATCTTTGACAAAGGATGCAAAGAAAAACAGCAAAGTAAACTCTAGAAGGAAGGGGTTGAATCAGATTGTGCCACTTAACATAGATAGTTCGACTATTATTGATCCTGCTCAAGTAGCTGAGAAACTGAATGAGTATTTTGCCTCTACATTCACACATGAGGAGTTATTTGAGGGGAATGCCAAAAGTTTATAAAACTCTAACAGGGATCTATGTGATTTTGTAATAACTGAGAGTAAAGTGGAGGAGAAATTGTTGAAGTTAGACCTAAAAAAGGCACCTGTGGTGAATGGGATCTATCCAGTTATATTAAAGGAGGCAGCAAAGGAAGTAAGCAAACCCTTAGCAATAATTATGAGAGCTTCCTTGGACTCAGCGGAGGTCCCCATGAACTGGAGATGTGCAAATGTATCCCCAATTCACAAAGGAGGTTCAAACAGTAACACTAATTATAGACCCATTGGTTTAACTTCTGTTTTGGGGAAATTAATGGAGTCACTGGTTATAGAGGTGATACAGAATCACCTAGACAAGACTGCAGTAATAGTTCAGACACAGCATGGGTTTGTTCAGGGAAAGTCTTGTCTGACCAATTTGATTGGGATGCTACAATGTGGTCACAAAGGAACTGGATGCAAAAAGTAATTTTAATATCATATACTTGGATTTCAGGAAAGCTTTTGATACTGTTGCACATGAAGACTGCTGTACAAATTGGTGTGGTATGGCATTAAGGGCAAGTTGCTGCAATGGATAAAGGGATGGTTGAGTGGGATATGGCAGAGAGTGGTAATAAATGGAAACTATGTGGACTAATGTTATTAGTGGAGTCCCCCAGAGTTCGGTGCTGGGTCCATTGTTATTTTGTGTATTTATGAATGATATCGATGAAGGTACATCGGGCTTTTAATGTCCAAGATTGCAGATGATGAAAATGTTGGCAGACTTTTTAACAACAGTAAAGACAGTATGCTACTCCAACTGGATCTAAATAATTTGGGAAAATGGGCTAAAGAAGTGGCAACTGAAGTTTAACATTGATAAATGCAAAATACTGCATATGGATAGCGGTAACCCAAGAGAAACGTAGCAACTGTGGGGTATTGCACTAAGGGAGGTGGAGAATGAAAAAGATCTGGGGGTAATTGTGCAGTCAGATATGAAGTTTGCTGAGCAGTGCAGATGAATGCCAGAGCAGGTCTTGGAGTTTTGTAGATATATAGGAAATTTGTTAGCAGAGACAAGGTGATTATCCCTTTGTACAAGGCTAATATCTTTATTGCAGGCAGTGAATAGTTACATGGATGCTTGGTGCAATAATACCCATAACAGCAACAATGCTAGGGGTTGGTCAGGCTACACCTTGAGTACTGCATAGAGGTCTGAAGATCTAATTTTATGAAGGATATAGAGTTGCTAGAGAAGGGCAACAAGATTGGTGAGAGGAACAAAGAGGTGCACTTATGAAGAAAGGCTTAAGTTCTCCAAGTTGCAGCATCTGGAGACTAGGCACCTGATACCTGATTGAGGTATATAAGGCCTTGAATAGTTTGAGCAGGCTCAATGCTGACATGATACTTCCGCTTGCTCAGACTAAGAACCTGAGAGGGCATAGATTCAAATTGAGGAAAGACAGTTGCAGAATAGATGTGAGGAAGTTTGCCTTTAGCCAGCAGGTAGTTGATTGCTGAAACAGACTTCCATCTGTTGTGGAAGTTGATAGCTTAAATAATTTAAGGCTGAACTAGACAAAAATTTGGAATGTTTTTTTCATGTTTTGGAAAAAAACATTTTTCCAAAAATCTTATGAGGTTTTTTTCAAGATATCTATCAGTCTGGTGACCCAGACTGATGGACAGTTCCAAAGATTGTTATGCACACTATTGTCATTTATACAAGCATTTGCACAGTACATACACATATGAGGAACACAGATAAACATTCTCATACTTCTGAACTCTAACCACTCTTTCCATGAAATATACACAATTATACATTAATAATACACAATTATAAATTAATAATACACATTTATACATACTCATATGCATAAATATGGATATTTCTTTTAACCTGTCATACTCACATTTACAGTCACACTTTTTTTTTGATTAATTTTTTATTTTAACACTCACGCATTTGTCATTCTTACATTCGTTATTATACAAATGGACAGGACAAAGATTTTGCCCAATTTTTTTTTTTTTTTTTTTAATATATATTAATCACATTAATTTGGTCGTACCACATAGTTTACAGAGTCGACCTGATATTCATTCATATAAGCTTAACCTGCAAAAATAGCTAATTTAGATTTTTTTTATTTTTTTTAATTTATATTGTTTTAAATATATATATTTTTTAAATATACATATTCAGGGTACAGTTGACACATTTCAACTGTACCGGCGCCTCCGTAGCCAGGTGGGAAGGAGCAGCAGTGCGTAGCATACGCTTCTTGATTAGACCGGGGTTCGAGCCCGTCACCACCAAATACGGAGGATGCGGAAAGGTCAGGGAATGACCACCGCATATCCAGGAGCAATATGGCCTTAGTTGCTAATGCTCCTAAAAACCAAATAACAAACAAACAATAACAAACAACTGTACCCTGGAATCATTTCCTACCCAGCACAAGACATACATTGACATATACATACATAGACAGGTGCAGAGAAAATACACATTAATATTAGTAATGGCAAATGATATGAGGAAATGAGAGTGAGAAAGAGTTGAACCTTGGGAATATCAACATTAGTTGAGAAACCAGAAGACAGAGGGCTGTCACTGGTCACCCAAGTGAGTGATTAGAGTGAGAAATTTGGATATCCAATTACAAAAACATTTGGCAGTCCATAATGGGTGCAACCTTAGATCTCAAGAGTGCTTGAGTTTCACCATTGAATTTGTCCAAAGATGTGTAACATGAGCCACTAATATCACCAGTGGATTGACAATTACATATTGATGATCATTGATCAGATTGAAGGTTTCAAGATTGTTTAAGAGTTAGTGGTTGACTGATTACTCTATTACTTTGGAAAGATTAGTGGTAAGCACAGATAGAGTCCAGCAATTTGTCACCCTATGTGGCAACTGACATTCTTACCTTGAATGGCCTAAGCACATTTACTAGAAAATGAAGGTTTAGATGATAAGGGATGAGATTTTAGGGTGGAATGCAGAATAAAGCATTTTATCCATACAAGAATAATTTCACTGACACAATCTGAGCACATTTTGGGTTAAGGAGAACTAAACAGTAATCCTACCAAGGAAAATAAGAATAGAAACTAGGCAGATCATCTTGCTTTACATTCCTTTATTACCAAACAGAGGCCAAGAGTGGTTCCAGTGTCAAAGAGACAATCATCATGTTGTGATCTGAAATGCCTAGAGAGCCACTAACATTGACGGTGCAATTTGAAGGAGTGTTGATAAGAAAAAGGCCAAGGGTGTTGTGTGTATGGTTTGTTTGTCTGAAATTCTGATAGGTAAATAAACAGCAAACTATCTGAGGTCATTAGTAATTGCAAAAGCCTTGGCATTTTGACTATTTGATTCTGTGTAACCAGAAAACTGAAATCAACTGAAATTGTCAGTATTGAGATCACCTAGGAAAACTGCCTCACTTCAGGAAAGTTAACCTATAGAAGGTAGAGTTTAATAGAAAGAAAGTTAGAGTTCAATGTGATTATTAGAGTTGGGAGACTGATAGAGTGAAGAGATGAATTTGACAGAATGGGCTAGATAAGAGGATTTGAAGCAAGAGGTGATCAAAAGGAGAGGATACAAAAATTAGGAATTCTCTGACAAGGAATATCAGAGCAAGCATATACATGAGTACAATCTTTGAAGTGAAAGGAAGTGTAGTGACTAATTAGGGAAGCTGAAATTAATAGTGGTTCAATTAAGCAATTGATAATTAAGATTATATTGGAAAGTAATGGGGCTTTCAGATTACACTGGCTAACAAAATAAAATTTTTTTATTCTTCTGGAATAAAAGTTGCAGATTTAAAAGGAAATTGATCCTCTGATTCCAAAAATATCAAAATTATGTTGCTGTATCCCATCCCCATTGAAAGATATAAATTTTAGTAACTTCATGAATGACCAATTTCAAAAATAATACCATAATAACATATGCTATCTTAAAAATGATTTATTTATTTTAAAATACTTTAATCAAATATAATGTACAACATGCGTTCTATTTCCTTAGAAATGTTTACTACTCAGTTTTTCTTATAGTCCATCTTAAGAAACCAGTGGTAGTTTCCCATCATGGCATTATTCCATCATCCTTGTACTGCTTTTCCAATTGGATATAAGGCGCCTCCGTAGCCAGGTGGGAAGGAGCAGCAGTGCGTAGCACACGCTTCTTGATTAGACCGGGGTTCGAGCCTGTCACCACCAAATACGGAGGATGCGGAAAGGTCAGGGAATGACCACCGCATATCCCGGAGCAATATGGCCTTAGTTGCTAATGCTCCTAAAAACCAAATAACAAACAAACAAACCAATTGGATATGCCCTGAAGAAAGCGCCCCACTTGCTCATCACTTATATCTCCTCAAGTTTGAGGGGGGAAAAATTGACATGAAAAGAAAATGAATTTTCAAAGCCATTCAGCAGCCCATGTTGCAGTATAATGTTGCAGTCAAGTCAACACCAAATATCCATGCACAACTGTGTTAAATCATCACCAAGCTGCCAGTTTTTATCAATATTTTGTTATTTAGCTTTGTTTAAAATATCTTGTCTTTGAGGAGTTACTTTATTTGAGTCCGAACAAAATTCTTTCTTTCTTTCATCAGTTAAGGGAAGTTTTTTCACCTGTAAAACACTTCTCTTAGGTAGTAGAATCCAGGTCCTTCTATAATCCAGAGCCTAAACAAAATTCTTCATTTCACTTCTAAAAAGGTGGTAGAACCTTTTTAGTTCAATGAGTGGAACATATTTTATATTACTTCTCCCTGGTACAGTTCTTCCAATTTTTCTCACTGCTGTGTAGTATAATGCTTTTCTGTTGTATGACTATCCTAAAAACATAGAAAACAGCATTTTGTGAAACCTCCATGTACACACACACACCAATGAATTATAAAAATTACCTTAAGATCACCGCAGACGTTCCAAGAAAAGTCACGGTACTTTATTGCATTCAGCATCTTGGACATTACCTTCATATGTTTCTTTCAAGCTAACAGAATGAAGTAGAGAAACTGATGGGAATGCATTTTCATTGTACAGAAAAACTGCTTTTAAACCTAATTTTGAGGCATCAGTAAATATATGGCATTCATCAGGATTGTTCAATGCCCTGTTCATTCATAAGCTTACTATCTTTACAGAAACGTGTACAATCTGCCATAAGAAATATTTTGTAAATACTTTTGTGACGTTTTCAATATACAGTCAGTCCTCACGTGTTCACACTACACAAATTCGATCATACACTATTTATAAATAGGGGAACAATATCTTATATAACACGAACCGAATTCGCTTATGCACGATTCGCCTTTGTGTTTACAAGAAATGGCAGTGGAACGCAGAATCACCCCAACCGATAGGAATGAAGAGAAGATTCTGAAAATGTATTTGTTTTTTATATCAGTGAAGGGGAAACACAGTTCACCATAATAACGTAAAACCAACACAATTCCAGCTATCGGTATGATCACAAATGCAATTAGATCAAGTTTACTACCAATTTATAACAGATTCCACTAGCAGAAACGCAACTGGAAATTGTTTTTATTGTTTTATGGTAGTTACCCCTAGAAATGTGCTTTAGTAAAATGTGAGGTGTTAATAGTGTATCTCTGCCTTTACGGTGTTGTTTATTCAGTTGCTACATAGCTTCGTTTATGTGTATCAAGCATGCCTCCTCATTTAGTAATTGTGCTTTATTCCCTAAAAATGTAAAATTCTTAAAAGGTGTGAAAAGGAAGCGTCCTGGTGAAGACACTACAGATTCAGAGAGAAAACGAAAAGCAATATCGATGAACAGAGGCGGACTGGGTCAAAAATTCTTACCTGGGAAAATTTATAGTGGCCTCATGCTATGGTTTATGGCCAAAATCACACCGGCCTCCGGCCCACCGGGGTTTCCCCGGTGAGGCTTATGGCCAGTCCACCTCTGTCGATAGAGAAAAAATATGAAATTGTGAAATGCCTTGAGCAAAATAAAAGACCGTGTGATGATATTGCACGTGCTACAGACCTAAATGAGGCAACGCCGAGAATTACAAAGAATGCACAGAAAATAAAAACAACTTTCATAGCAGGAACAACTCAAAGTGTAATTAAAATCCATTAGATTAAGACACAAAGAATTGGAAGAGATGGAAAGGCTGTCATCTGTTTGGATAGAAAATCAAACAAAAAACAAGTTTCCTTATGATAGAGAAAAAGCATTAGCAATATTTTATTACGTAATAGTCGTAATAAAATACGTATTTTATTACGATTATTTATTGTGTTTGGTAATGTTTTGGTTACAAATGTGTTCAATCTTGGGTGGTTGGCACCTAACCCTATTTTTCCCTATGGGAAAAATAGGGTTAGGTGCCGACCACCCAAGATTGAACACACATAAATGATTGTTTATATTGCATGATTTTGCATTGCACAAGGGTTTTTAGGAACACAACTATCGTGCTGTACGAGGACTGACTATACTGTAATTTTATTTCCATTTTCAAGTAATTTTAAGTGTTGAGTTCTGCTTGCTCTTTAGATAGTTTGAAAACACAGACTAAGTTGTTCATTTCTTCTTGCTTAATTAAGTGGGTGTATTATATTTTTTCTGGTTAGTAGTCCAAATCTGTTTTAGAATCCTTGCCATATTCAGCACTGCTTCCTTATTCCATGATTCTTGGGTATTTGCTACCGGCAAGTCTGATGTTTATAGCAGATATTAAGTTAGGATATATGATGGTGTACTTGCTTTTTCTGGACATCCCTGATATTTTTGTCAAACAGAAACAGCAATTATTCAATTGTGTTGCACACTTCTCACCACACCATAGGAACAGCAAAAGGTATACTTAATTTTTCCAGTTAGCCACATTCTTAGATTTCTGATGCTGGTTATACAGTGCATATGTGGAGCCGAAGTTTTGTCTTGATCACCAATCTTGTAACCAAAGAACAAAATTTGCACATTTAGTTATGCTGTCTGTACGTTTTCTTCCTGTGAATTTTTGTTGTAAACTATCCACATATGTAGCAGAAATTGTCAGTGTGATTCAGACATTTTCTTTGCCTTTACTTCAATGTTTTAACAATACACTACTAAGCAAAACACAAGAGATAGACAATATGCAATAGATATGTGGATAAACTGTATGCTTACTTACACTGCAACTGTCTTTCTGTTACTGAAAGGTGTACAAGGTAGACAGACACGGTTGAACATTTTAAATGTTCTTGTTTATACTCCAGCATGACCACCAGGTCAGTGGAGTTTACAATAAATCAATTAATACAAATGTTAATCGTAATTAGCAGTCACAGGAATGAATCCCGGTCCACTCAAAGAGCATGTGCCACTGCACTCGCGCTCTTGACTACTCAGCTACGTCAGGCTTTGTTTTTTTTATCTTCTTTAACATTGCTGTCTGTGAGCATTCTCAAACATTATTTGCAAGTAATAGTAAGATCAGTGTCATATCTACTTCCCTAAATTGTAGTACGATATATGCACTATGGGTTTTATTTATTTCGTGTAAACTGGAAACAAATATGAAAAAATTCAAATATTAGATAACATGCATAAACAAGTAGCTAAATACCATAAATATATACAGCAGCAGCACATAAAATAAAGTGTCTGTGTATAGTTCTTTATACAGTTTCTGCCCAGAGCAGGCCACTTCAATAACATTCTTTGTTTCCTCCAAGAGCATGTTGCAAGCTTGTAGGAGCAGGGAGCAGCTGTGGAGATATTTTGTTGTTCCAGTTGAAATTTGGGGTTAGATACCCTATTTCTTCACATTGTCTCTGGATCTACCCGTGCCAGTTCAAAGACATGGCTAGTGACTGCCTAACTTTACACTTGTACAGATGTCCAGGGGATATTTTTCTATAGTGGGGTCATCTAATTTTGAGTTTGTTCACTTCTAGCTCTCCACTTTGCAATGCAGGCCAAGGATGGTGTGGTAAGCAATTCATTTGTTGTCACAAGGAATTCTCTTCTTGACTTCAGTTTTTTCCAACAGAAGGTTGTTGTTCAAACATAGGATGTAATGGATTATCTGCCACTTTTTGTAGTTAGTTGCTTGCCTGTGTCTCCCAGCACATGTTCAGCGGGACAATATCATCAAGAGTATACAGCTTGACTGGGGTAGCCTTCCGGGCATCCGGTTATCAGATGGCAACTGTCATTCAGATACATTTACCTTCTTTGCATGTGTGGAGAAGCACCAGTTGAGCTTTCATATTTGCAAGCTGAATAGCATAATGCCAAAGCAGTTGTTCTTAAGGTATTAGGGGTTGCACACCATGTGGAATATGTCAGTTTTTTAAGAAGATTGTTGTGTGTAGTGACATTCTGTTTAATGTTTCCACAGTTTTTCCTATATGTTAAAGCATGATCTAGCGAGATGCCCAGGTATTTTGGAGCGTCACAATGTACCAAGGCAATACCCTGCCTTTGTTGGCAAGGTAGTTTTGCAGGTGGAATGTACAGACCTGAGTCTTTAGCATTAGCAGAGGCATATGATGCAAGAAAGCAAGCTTCTATAGCATAAGCCAAAAAAAAAAAAAAAAAACACCGCTTTCCATTTCACCCATCCATTCGCTCCAAATGTTTGTCCAGTTTTGCCTTGAATTTATTTAAGCTGTCAACTTCAACGACAGATGGAAGTTTGTTCCAGCAATCAACCACATGCTGGCTGAAGGCAAACTTCTGCACATCTTCTGTAACTGTCTTTCCTCAATTTGAATTTGTCCCCTCAGGAGATTAAGCTGCATAAGAGGAAGAATTCCATCAGCATTTATCAAGCTCAAACTATTCAAGGCTTTAAACACTTCAGTCAGATCACCTCGCAGGTGCCTAGTCTCCAATCACTGTAATTTACAAAACTTAAGCCTTTCTTCGTACGAGCAACCCATTGTTCCATCCAGCAGCTCTACATCCTTCCTAAAATGAGGCCTCCAGACCCTGTATACAGTACTCAGGATGTGGCCTGACCATTGCCTTATACAAAGGGTACTAGGAAAGTTTTGCAATATGACGCAACAATGAATCACAGGAAGCTGCTTGTTGCTGCATGTTGAGACATGTTCATACGTGCATAGTAGCCACCGCGCCAAGTCGATGGGCTCAGTTATTCATTAGTAGTGAGAGTGTAAAGTGCTTGCGATGGCATCGTGGTCACGAAATGAGATAAGGACAGTTTTGCGGTATAATTTCGTGTGTGGTTTAACCATAGACCAGTGCTTAGAAGATATGACTCTTGCACTAGATGATGATTGTCCACATCGTACAACGATATTCAGGTGGTATAGAGAACTCCAAGGGGGAAATTTCACTCTGGAGGATTCTGAGAGGCTGGGAAGGCCACGAACGTCAGTTACGGAGGAAAATGTTACTGCTGTGAGGAAAATGCTTGATGAAAACAGGCGAGTGACCTACCAACAAATAGAGGATACTTTGGGCCTAAATGCACCAGCAATTCGTTCGATTCTGCAAGATCATTTGCACGTGAAGAAACTTTGTTCGCTCTGGGTGCCGCATCAACTGACTGAAGAGCAGATGACACGACGTGTGACTTGGTGCCGGGAGATGTTAAAAAAGTTTGATAAGGGACAACATCGTGACAGGTGACGAGACTTGGCTGTACTATTACGATCTGCCGACCAAGGCTCAAAACAAAGTTTGGGTCTTTGATGATGACAACACACCCGTAATTGTCAGAAAATCCCGATCTGTAAAGAAGAAAATGATAGCTGTATTTTTCAAATCGAGTGGAATTGTGGAACGTGTCGTTTTGGACACGCAGAAGACAGTCACAGCTAAGTGGTATACTGAACAATGCCTGCCTAAAGTCATTGGATCTATGAAGAACCTGCGGCCAAAGTCAAGAATGGACACCTGGTACCTCCATCATGATAATGCTGCAGCTCACTGCGCCAAAGCCTGCACCGAATATTTGACCACGACAGGACTGAAATTTCTCGAGCACCCTCCCTACAGTTCCAGACCTTGCTCCCTGCGACTTTGCACTGTTCCTGCATGTGAAAATGAAGCTAAAAGGGAGGCGGTTTTCCAGTGATGAGGACCTTCTACGGGCTTGGGACAACGAGTGTGCTTTACTCCCTAGTGAAACTTGGCAGAACTGGTTTAAAGATTGGTTTCGGAGGATGGAGAGGTGTATTGAATGTAGAGGAAATTACTTTGAAAAAAATAAATAAACAAAGCTGTATTGCAAAACTTTCCTAGTACCCTTTGTACAAGGGGATAATCCCTGCTAGAAAAATTCCTGTATCTCATTGACACGGCACCATGAGCTACTCTTACACCTGTCTGCACTGCTCAGAAAACTTCATATCTGACTGCACAATTACCCCCAGGTCCTTTTCATTCTCTACCACCCTCAATGTAGTAATAAACAGTTGATACATTACTCTGGGATTACTGCTACCCATATGCAATACTTTACATTTGTAAAGTATTGCATATGGGTATTGCACCTCAGCCCATCTGCCAACTTTTCCAGATTCTGTTGCAGTAGCATACTATCATTACTGTCATTAACAACCCTGCCTACCTGTGTATCGTCTGAAAACTTAGACATTAACCCTTGTATACCTTGTATGACAGTCCTTTAATATCATTGATAAATATAGAAAACAACAATGGGCCCAACACGGACCCCAGCGAACTCCACTAATAACTTTAGTCCATGAAGAGCAGTGTCCATTGATTAACACTCTCTCTCTTTCTCTCTCTCTCCCCCCCCCCACTCAACCATCCCTTTATCCATAGCAGCATTTTGCTCTTATTGTCATACTGCTCCAATTTGTACAGTAGTCTTCCATGTGCAACAGTATCAAAAACTTTTCCTAAGATCCAAATATATATCAAAATTATTCTTTGCATCCAGTTCCTTTGTGACCACATCATAGTATCCGATCAAATTGGTCAGACAAGAATAACCCATGCTGTGTCCGAACTATAACGTAAGTGTTATCTAAATCAGCGTTTCTCAAACTGTGTTCCGCGAAAAATCGTAATTAATAATTAAAAAAATAAAATATATGAATTTTTGCACATTTGTAGCGTACACCACTTTTGTATCATTATAATATTTAACACATTTTTTTTCAATTATTAGTATACTGGCATAGACCATGGTACACTTTATTTTGGGATGCTTTGCATAGAGAAGTATGTATAGAGGTAATGACACCTACGAAAAATAGCAATGTGGTGATCTAAAATGCCATTCAAGTACATTTGAGTACATGGGTTGAAGGAGAGGAGGAAGTGAACAGATATCATAACTAAACTTATTTCCTTGTATAAATTTTTTTTGATAATTATTAGTCTTTCGAAATATTATTATTAAAATATGTGACCATAGATTTGTGGTTGAAAAAAAAGGAACTTTAAAATGAGAAGTAAAGTACTTCTAGTATTGCAACTATGGTCGATGAAAACAAACACAATATTGTTACACTTCAAAGTGAAGATGAAAAATCGCACTGTTTTGTTCCCAAAAAATCCGAAGTGAAAAAACAGGAACCAACTAATAAAAGACCAAAACGAAAGTATAATGACAGTTGTTTGAATTTCAGCTTTACATGTGTTGGAAATAAATACGCTCAGGATGCATAGTGTGTCATATGTGATAAAATATTAGCAAACTGTTCTTTGGCTCCCTCTAAACTTGTGTTTCATAAGAGTTCCGTGAATATGTTGTGAGATGAAAAGTATTCCGTGACTAAAAAGGTCCTGCAGTGCTTCTTTAACCAGTGCCTCTATTTCTTTCCCCTGAACAGAAGTTAAACTAACAGGTCTGTAATTACTTGTCACCCTTTGATCTTCCTTTATGAATTAGATTCAATTTGCACATCTCCAAACCATGGGTACCTCTTCTGAGTTCAAGGAAGCTCTCATAATTATGGTTAAGGGTTTGCTTACTTCCTTTGCTGCCTACTTTAATATAATTGGATAGATCCCATCCACCCCAGGTGTCTTCCTTATTTATTTTCAACAATTTCTCCTCCAATTTGCTGTGAGGTATTACAAAATCATTTAGCTCACTGCCAGAGTTTAATACACCTCTGGCATTCCCCTACCTATATAACTCCTCATGTGTAAATATAAATGCAAAATACACATTTAGTTTGTAGTCTGAGCAGGATTATCAACAGTTGAACCATCGATATCAAGAGGACCAATCTGATTCATTCCCTTCCTTCTAGAGTTTACATAAGTAAAGAATTCTTTGCATCCTTTGCCTGCCTAACGTAATTTGTGACTTGATTACAGACCAGCTTATATTTACATAGGCTTCACTGTCACCTGTTAATTTATATATATCCCATACATTTTTCTTCTCTGCCACATGTCTCATTAGTTCATTTGACATCCATTTAGGTCTGCACCTTGAACAAAATTTCTTAGTTGGTCCCACTGCATAGAATTTAAAAACTGTCTCAGACCACCGTAGTCACTTTTACAAAAGCAAAGACCCTTCCCTTTACCCTTGATGATAGTTACTACTTTGAGTAAATCCCACTTCAGCACACTGATCACTGCCGCCTAGTGGTTCCTCTATCTGCAGATTCTTAATGCATCAAGAATCACTATTGATAATCAGACAAAGAGTATTTACTCATTTGGGTTGCCTCCCGAACATGCTGTTCTAGAAAACAATCATCCAATAAATCCACAAAAGCCTTGCTAGCGCGTGAGTGACCAACCCTCAAGTTCTAGTCAATATCTGGGAAATTAAAATCCCTCATTATAAGACAATCTGGTTTACTGGCCTACTCTATTTCTCTGTACAGTTGTTCACTATACTCATCAGAGTCATTAGACCTATACTTCCTTATATTTTGTGTTTCTTAACTAATAGCATAACTGCTCCCTTCTTGCCCTGTCTATCCTTTCTGTACACGTTGTATTCCCCAAATTCCAATTCTGGATTCCTTTTATCTGTGTCACACCACGTCTACCATATTCCAACAATATGTGCCTTTGATGGTTTGACCAATACTTTGTTAATATTCATCAAATTTATTTACCAAAACTCCTAGCATTGGTGTTCATGCAAGTATACTTGCACCTGTTCCTGTTCTTAGCTACCCTAACACAGCCCATGTATTTACTTGTTCCACGATGACACCCAGCAGTTTCTGAAATCCCCTTCACCTTGTCCAAGTTGCTGCTCATTCCAGTAAAAGCAGTGCAAGAATCACTTTCACCTCTGCTTGTGGCTCTAGTTAAACTGTTAGTCTGTGTATCCCCCACAAGCTAGTAGTTTTCCGACCCACCTAAAGTGCCTTGATAGCATCAGCAAATATTCTTGCAACCTTTATATTTAAGTATATCCCATCCCTGTAGAAGCAGTCTCTCCTGTTAAAAAGCACAGACCAGGCTGAGAAAAATTCTACCCCATGAGCTTTGCATAATCTCTCCAGGGCCAAATTGATTAGCAATGCTTTCATCATATACTCCCTCCTATCGTGTCTGGGCAGAATTGTATACACTTTCATCAAATTCAACCCTAATTCATGGCTTTTTTACAACATTGACCTGTACTTGTTAAGTAATTCTGCTGGTCTCCTACTCTTAATATCATTAGTGCCCACGTGTACAACATGTCGGCCCTAATATGATATCTGCTGTACAATATCATCAACCTTTGCCCCTGACAGACATACCCTGGTCCTGTTTCACCTATTCTTTTTGCACAATATATTCCCCGTTTCCTTGACAATAGAGTCACTGACAACAACTTAGTTTCTGTGGGGATTGCCGCATTGCCAAATGTTGAAGTGCAAGCTCTGCCGTTGATGTGGGCAGCTGAGAGCTTGATGGGTCCCTCAGTTTAAATCCTTCAAGTGCATCTATCCTATTCTGCAAGCTCTCATATAGCCCCATAACAATGCTGATTTGCTGCCTGATTTCCTCACACTCCTTACACCAGCACGCACTAAGACCTTCCACTTGGCAATATCATGTCCCATTCCTGATTGCTCAATGAACATCAAACAAACAGTACATTTCGAAAGGCTGTGATTCAGAGGACAACCACAACCATCAGTTCTCCCTTGAGCCACAGCACTCCCACTAGCTTGGGCCTTTTACTTTGCTGCTCTGGTATAAGGAATGATTTTGTTTCAATTTTAATTGAAATTTAAATTCAATACAATTAAAAAATATAACACTAACTCATATCCAAATGCAGTTGTAACACTATATATATATATATAATTCAGTATTGAGTTTTATCTCCAACTGAGTTACGTTATGAATTTTGTATCTCCTCTCAAGTTATATGTATTAATTTAATTTAAAAATTACATTTGTAAAATCTAAGTAGTTATAATAGATAATAAATTTAACTAGCTATTGCCACCCACATGGTTCGAACTCTCACACTAGCTATCTATGCCAAATTGTCGATTCTAAAAGATGTACGAATATTACTGTCATATGTTACAATCTATGAGACAAGTTAAATTATTAAAAAATGTAAGTAGTGCTATAATTTATAATCCTCTGCTGATACTGATTACACTGCTACAAGTTTCGTAGAACTACTGTTATCTGCTATATAGATATAAAAAACAATGGCAGCAGATTAGAATGCTATTGTCGATACCTTTGTGGGGGATTTTGTGTCAGATGATTATTTTGATAGTAGTGTGAGAGTTGTTGAGTGCTGTAGCAAGTTTACTCTTATTCTCTTCAAATGTGTTTCCCTGTGCATCCAGAGCTCAGTCATCTGCATAAATGAAAGATCTTAAGGCAGTTTAGAAGAATACATTCAGAGAGCTTATATAAATGACAAAGAAAGGCAATAGGCCTATAGTTCTTTGCGTTGTTTTCATTCTTCTCTGGTTTTAGTATAGCTGTGACTTTAGATTTTCACTTGAGAATCTGACATTCTTTGAGACAGTTGTTAAATATGTTCACAATTCACTTCCTGGTTCCAACTCCAAAGTGTGTAATTTTTTAATTTCTGACATCATCTAATTCTTCAGCCTTCTCTGTTTTTAACTCACGGATGCCAATTCAAGTTCCAATAGAGTAAAGGATTTACTTAGTTCATTAGTTTCAGGAGGGAGGTTCCTGTCAATCCTGGTTCTCCGAATTTTCTTCTTTATCTTTCCATTAATAAAAAGCGTGTGCAATTTGATTAGTTGTTACGTTTACATGTTGCTTCGGGGTTGTAGGGTCATTGTTGAGTTTTTGTCATATCTCCATGCGGCATGGCTATCATTTGACATGTCCAGGTTTTCCAGGAGATGAATCCATTGATTGCTTTTCTTTCTTGCCATGGCTGTCACTAGTTGATCTCCAGCTTCAATGGTTTCTGTATCAAATGGGTTGGCCTCAAACAGTTGTGTATATTTCCAGAGCAACTCTGTGGTTTCGTCAGAGTCTAGAACATAGGCTGTCCTACATCCTCTTGGTATGCTTTCTCTGCAAATCCTTTTGAGAACTTCAATAAATTGTAGTTATCTGGAGTTGGGTTGATTCTAGTAAGCATTATCCAACAGGGTGGCAAGTTTTCCCAGTTTGCTTTTTTAAATTTGAAGTGGCATCTAAAGGGGACCATCTTTGGTTGAATAAAAGCAAAAATCTGGCACGTAATGGGCCTGTGCTGTGCTGTGCATGAGGGATTAGGCCACAGATGGTTTTTGTGCATTGTTGTCCAGTGGTTTCACCTATAAAGATAAGATCTGGGTTGTACCCTCGCCTCTATATCTCCCGCTGTTGAAGGATGCTGGTAGTTTTGCTTTGTGGATAAGGATTAACATTTGTTTCTGTTCAGGTTTCAATTGCACGCCATTATCAGTGGTCTCAGGACAGCCCCAGTTGATGCTATGGTTGTTGAAGTCTCCAATGATAAAATGTATTTCCCTTTTCCCCATCTCACTGAATGTGTCTTTCTGGGGACTTGAAAGTGGCATCTGAAGGTTTGTTAATCGTGCTAATAAAGAATTTGTCCAGTTTAATCGTTAGTACTTCAAAGTAATTGTCTACAGAGTTCACTGTTGAGCAAACAATATAATATTCCTTGCCTCGCGAAGATTATGTTGGCATATTTCTCATGTTTTCTTTTGCACATTGTTTATATGCATTTCACGTAAGGGCATCAATGATTTGGGCCTAGGTGAGTTTCTTGAATACAGAGTATGTCACACTTGGAACTAGCATATAGTTTAAGGAGAAGTTCTTCCTTACCTAAAGAGAGAGACCTTCAGTATTAGTGGATATTATTTTAATAATAGGTTCTTTAATAATATAATAGTAATAGGTTAATAATAGGTGGGACCACAGTTTCTCATCATTTTAGTTCTGCATGTTAGAAAAATTGTAGGCTCTGATTATCTGGTTGTACAATCCATTGTGAAAGAATTAGTAAGCTAAGCTGATCCAGTAGCAGCGCAAAGAGGTGCAAAAAAACAAATATTAGTGGAGGTAAATATCACGTTGGTGGAAGTGGACATCATTTAGATTGGAACTGAGGTCTCACACACACACACACACATATTATATATATTATATATGAAATGAACGCAGAAGTTTTTCGGAGATTTAAAACTCTTTGCAGATAAGATCATTCTGTTTGTGATGCATTTAATAAATTATCTTAATTTAAGTAGATGGGCGGTTAAAAAAAGACCGTAATATTTAAGGAATGTGGTCCTTCCCACCCAACACAGATGCACGCATGTGCACTCACACAGACACAGAATTGTTTTGGTACTTTGCTGAACATGTACCATGAACAATTTTACTGATGGTGTATCGGGCTTAATGTCAAGTTTGGACATGATACAGGGGTTAGTAAGGTTTTTGATTCCAGTAGTGGCAGTGTGCTGCTGCGGCAGAATCTGGAAGGGGTGGGCTGAGGAATGGTGGTGAAGTTTGGCATTGGCGTGAGCAGGGTGCTGCACATGGGTGGAATTGGCCCCAGGGTGGAATACCGGCTATGTAGTGCTGCACTTGGGGTGGTGGGGAGTAAGAAGGACCTGGGGATGGTTGTGCAGTCAATGTGAAGTGTTCTGACTGTGCAGATGGGCTGTCAGTTTGGCTCATAGGGTCTTGTCAGTGATATACAGGAATATATGGCTCAGGAGAGATTGGATTGGAAAAGTGCCAACGTATCTCCAGTACACAAGGCCGGTTCTAAGAGTGTAGTGTGAAATTATCGACCGGTAACTTCAGTAGTAGGGAAAATCATGAAGGCAATGAACAAGGGTGGAATTCAGGATCATTTAGATACAAAATAGAATTCTGAAGGATACTCAGTATGGTTTTATAAAGGGAAAATAATGTTTAACAAATCTGATTAGCTGTTTTGACAGGGTCACTCATGAGCTGGATCTAGGGAATAATTTTGACATTGTTTATTTAGATTTCAGCAAAGCATTTGACTCAGTCCCACTTGAGCAGTTTATAAGCCAGAACAGATTGAAATCACAGGGAAAATCCTTAGATGGATAGCAGGATGGATTCAGGGCAGAAGGCAAAGGGTTGTGATAAATGGTTATCTGTCAGGTTGGTTAATATAAGAATTGGGGTTTCCCCAAGAATCAGTATTGAAACCACTGTTGTTTTTCATTTTCTTAAGTGACATTGATGAAGAGATAGAGGCTGTTACGTCTAAATTTGCAGATGATGAAAAGATCAGTAGAGTAGTTAATGATCACTGCCAAGCAGAGCTTCTGTAGAGTGATCTAAAAAGACTTCAGGGATGGTCAGAAAAGTGGCAGCTGTTTTAATCCAGCAAAGTGCAAAGTCTTACGTAAACCTGAGGAACAGTAGCCCCAAAATGTATACGCTTGTTGGAGTTGAACTAAAGTCAGTAGTGGAAGAAAGGGATTTGGGAGTTGATGATACAATCAAGAATTGTATCATAAACTGACTCCAAGAATTGTAGTCAGTTTGCAGGTCTGTAATGTCCTATTGATGATTTATTGAATATTTGCTAGTAGAGATAAGGATGTCATAATCCAATAAGGCAATTGTTAGACCACACTCCATACTTGAACACTTGTTCAAGTATGGAGACCAAACTTTAAAAAAAAAGACCGAGCTTCTTGAAAGGGTCCAAAAACTGGTAACTCACCTATGAGATCGGCAAAAGGGCATCCGTATGAGGAAAGACTGAATATATGGGTTTCGCAGCTTGGAAACTAGGCACCTTAGAGGAGAGGAGCCGACCGGGCTAGCCGAGTGGGTAAAGTACCTGCCCGGCAACCCAAAGGTCGCGGGTTCGATTCCCGCCTCGGGCTTGGATCACTGTACTGCAAAAACCTTTGGAGGTGCAATATGGCCACAGAAGCCGATGCGCCAACAACTACCAAATCAAAAAAAAAAAAAAAAACCTTAGAGGAGATTTGATTGAGGTGTCTTAAACACCTCAGAGAGGCAAAAGTAAAATGAATGAGTAAAATAAATTCAAGTTACAGGAAGAGATGTTTAGACTGGATTGCTGGAAGTTTTATTTTAGCTATTGAGTTATGAATTACTGGAATAAGTTATCTACGTGAGTGGTAGATGCTAAGAGTTTGGAGAAATTCAAAGATAAGCTGGATAGTTACATTTGGGAGGAGGGAAACACATAGGTTGTCTATTTTCTTTTATTATTATTATTTTTTTGATTGTGCAGCATAAGCCTTAGGTTTCCTTGCACCATATGGCCATTACTAATAACACTGACTCACATTCACTCACTCGTAACCATAAAATGTATATACATTATCACATTAAGACTTACTTAAGCTCATATGTTTACACTCATATATCCATTTATATTTATTATATGTATAATTGTACAGACAGGGCAAAGGGGGGGGAGCATTTTCTTAGTAAGAAGCATATTAAATCTAAGGCAGTGCATACAGTAAATATGGGTAGCAAGTGATCAAAGATCATTAATTTTTGAAGATAATTAAGGGTTGGAGAGAACAGTCAGTGAATTTTTGGCTGCTGTAAAGGGATAAGTATTTTTAATTTTTACCGTATTCTTTAATTTAACATACTACATTGTTTTACAGAGATATTAAATTTTACGTAGATAGCATTATACAAAGCACTCAATTAGGAATCTGTTAGCTTATTATAGTATTATCAATTAATCAAAAATATTAATCTTATTAAATTTCATTGTTAATTAAATTGTATTTAAACAGATATCATGAGCCAGACTAGAGCTGTGAAACAAAGATCAGACTAGCGAGAGTGCTGTGACTCGGGGGAGAAAGGGGCAATTCTCCAATGCATCACAGTCTCAAAAAATGTGCGAAATGTGAAATGTTTTCTGAATTTGTTTGCTCTAAAATGGGACATGATCTAACCAAGGAGGTTGTCTTTGTGTGTACTTAGATGCCTAGAGTATTAAGAAATTAGGTGGCAACTCAGCATTCTGATGGGTTGGTAAATGCCCTTGAAAAATTCTGATGGTAAATGCCCTTGAAAAAATTAATATGAGGGGCCCATCAAGCTCTCAGCTGCCCAGCTCAGTGGCAAAGCTCATTCCTGTGCATCAGGCAACACAGAGGCATTCGCCAAGGCAGAATGCTGGTCCCAAAGGAAGTATTTATTGTTGGTGACTCTATTGCCAGGGAGACGGGGAATATGCTATGCAAGAAGGATAGGTGGAACAGGATCAGGATGTGTCTTCCAGGAGCAAATGTTGATGACATTGTAGAGCAGATATCATCTTTTAAGGGCACGAAAGGTGATATTGTTGTACCCGTTGGAACTAATGACATTAAGAGATCTGCAGATTTACTCAACAAGTACAGGTCAATGTTGAAAAAAAAAAAGTTCCAAGTCAGGTTTGAATGTGAAAGTGTCTGCAATTCTGACCAGACATGATAGGAGGGTTAGAGCCTTGTCGATCAATTCAGTTCTGGAGAGATTGTGCAAGGCTCAAGGGGTAGAATTTTTTTTCAGCCTGGTCTGTGCTTGTTGACAGGAGAGACTGCTTCTACAGGGATGGGGTACACTTAAATAGAAAGGGTGCAAGAATATTTGCTGATGCATGCTATTGAGGCAGTGTTTGGTGGGTCGGAAAACTGCTAGCTTGGGGGGGATACACAGACTAAAAGGTTAAAAGTGACTGCAGGCATAGGCAAAAGTGATTATTGCACTGCTTCTATTAGAATGAGCAGCAGCCTGGAAAGCAAGGCAATGGAGATTTCCAGGACTGGTGGGAGTCATAGTGGAACAAATAAATACATGGGCTGTGTTAGGATAACTAAGAGTAGAAACAGGTGCATGTACAACAATACAAGAATAGTTAATAAATTTGATGAGTATGAAGTGGTAGTCAAGACATCAAAGGCAGATATTGTTGGGATATCAGGCGTATAAAATCTATAAAATATAAAACATATAGAAACGTATGAAATCTAAGTACATCCAATTGATGGTGGTGGACAATACAATGTTGAGTCTGTTTGGTATGACATAAGCACTGGGAAAGAAAAATGAGAGTAGGTGTGTGTTATAGGCCTAATGAATCTGATGAGTATAATGAGCAATTGTGCAGAGAAATAAGAGTGGGCCAGTAAATCAGAATGTCTTATAATGGGGGATTTTAACTTTCCAGATATTGACTGGAACTTGTGGTTTGGTCACTCGCACACTAGCAAGACTTTTGTGGATTTATTGGATGACTGTTTTCTACAGAAACATGTTCGAGAGGTAACCAGAGGGAGTAATACTCTTGATCTGGTTATCAGCAGTGATTATCCATGCATTAAAAATTTGCCGATAAAGAAACCATTGGGTGACAGTTATCACAATGTACTGATGTGTGAATTAATTAAGGATGTAACTACCATCAAGGTCTAAAGGGAAGGGCTTTTGCTTTCATAAATGTGATTACAGGGGTCTCAGACAGTTTTTAAATTCTATACAGTGGAATCAACTTTGAATTCTAAATGGAAAGCCTTCAGGGACTTAATTTTGGAGGCTTACTAGGCTTTTCATTCCAACTAAAAAATATATTGTTCAAGGTTTAGGCCTAAATGGATGTCAGATAAACTGATGAGGCTTGTGGCAGAGAAAAAAATTGAATGGGATGCATATAAAGTATCAGGTGACACAGGAGCTTGTGGCAGATATAAACTAGTCAGTAATCAAGTCACAAAGGAGGTTAGGCTGACGATGGCAGATTATGAGAAATCCTTGGCAAAGGATGCAAAGCAAAACAGCAAAGAGTTCTTTATTTATGTAAACTCTAGAAGGAAAGGGATGAATCAGATTGGACCACTTAACATAGATGGGTTGACTACTGATGATCATGCTCAGGTAGCTGATAAACTGAATGATCATAAGCCATAATAATGAGAGTTTCCTTGGACTCAGGGGAGGTCCCCATGGACTGGAGGTGTGCAAATGTATCACCAATTCACAAAGTGGGTTCAAAAGGTGACACAGGTAACTATAGACCTGTTAGTTTAACATGTGTTCCGGGAAAATAATGGAATCGCTGGTCGAAGCATTGCAGGATCAACTGGACAAAACTTCAGTAATAGTTAAGACACAGCATGGGTTCGTTAAAAGGTCTTTTCTGACCAATTTGATTGGATACTATGATGTAGTCGCAAAGGAACTGAATACTAAAAATAATTTTGATATCATATACTTGGATTTCAGTAAAGCTTTTGATACTGTTGCACATGGAAGACTGCTGTACAAATTGGAAAGGTATGGCATTAAGGGTAAGTTGCTACAATGGATAAAGGGATGGTTGAGTGAGAGTCGACAGAGAGTGGTAATCAATGGACACTGCTCTTCGTGAACAAATGTTATTAGTGGAGTTCCCCAGATTTTGGTGTTGTGCCCATTGTTGTTGTGCATATTTATCAATGATATTGATGAAGGTATATTAAGTTTAATGTCCAAGTTTGCAGATGATACAAGGGTTGGCAGGGTTGTTAATGAAGGTAAAGACAGTATGCTACTCGAACCGGATCTAGATAAGTTGTTCAAATGGGCTGAAAAGTTGCAACTGAAGTTTAACATTGACAAATGCAAAGTATTGCATATGGGTAGCAATAACCAAAGAGAAACGTACCAACTATGTGGTACTACACTCAATTAAGTGGAAAGTGAAAAAGACCTGGGGGTAATTGTGCAGTGAAATATGAAGTTCTCTGAGCAATTCCGACAGGCTGCCAGTGCACGTTATGGAGTCTTGTCAATGATATATAGGAATCTTGCTAGCAGGGAAAAGGAGGTGAATATCCCGTTATAAAAGGCAATGGTCAGGCCACACCTAGAGTACTGTGTACAGGTCTTCTGGCCTCATTTTAGGAAAGATGTAGAGTTGCTAGAATGAGTACAAAAAAGGGCAATAAGATTAGTGAGGGGAACAAAGGGGTGCTTTTACTTAGAAAAGCTTGAGTTCTGCAAATTGTAGTGCCTGGGAGTAGACTCCTGCAAGGTGAACTGATTGATGTGTATAAGGGCTTGAATGGGTTGAGCAAGCTGAATGCTGATGGGATTCTTCCTCTTGCTCAGATTAAGAACATGAGGGGGCATAGGTTCAAGTTGAGGAAAGTCAGTTGTAGAATAGATGTGCGGAAATTTGTCTTTAACCAGCGGGTAGTTGATTGGTGGAACAGACTTCCATCTTTTGTTGTGGAAGTTGATAGCCTAAATAAATTTAAGACTGAGCTGGAAAGGCATTTTCAATGAATGGAGGGGTGAAATGTGAGGTTTTTTTTGTGGGCTGATTCTGAATGAGTTTGCATCGTATGCCTCTACTAATGCTAAGTGTAATGTTGAGTTAGTTTGGCATGACATAAGCAGTGGGAAAACAAAAATGAGAATAGGAGTGTGTTATAGGCCTAATGACGGTCATGACTATTAACAACTATGAAATGAAATAGAGCAATCCAGTAAATCCGAATGTCTTATTATGGGGATTAACTTTCCATATATTTAGTTGAACCTGTAAGGTTATCACTCACACACCAGTAAGACTTTGTTATAGCATGTCAGAGAACAAACAAGAGGAAGCAGTACTCTTGATCTGATTAGTAACGACACTTTGTGCATTAAGAACCTGCAGGTAAAAGTCTCTCTGGGTGGCAGTAAGCACAGTGTATTGATGTGGTACTTATTTAAAGACATAACTACTGTCAAGGGCGAAGGAAAGGATTTTTGCTTTGCTTCCATAAGGATGAGTACAGGTCACAGACATTTTTTAAATTCTATACTTTGGGAACATCTGATGTTACAGGTAGCAAATGCTAATTGGAAAGATTTTGGGGAAGTAATCATCTTAGGAAGGATATAGAGCTGCTGGAATAGGTATGGAAAAGTCCATAAAATTCGTGACGGAACAAGGAGGTGCTCTTACCTATAAAGGCTTCAGTTCTGTAAATTGCAGTGGCTGGAGACTAAGCACCTGCGAGGTGATCTGATTGGAACATTTAAGGCTTTGAATGTCTTGAGAAAACTCAATGCTGATGGATTCTTCCTCTTACTCAGACTATGCACATAAATTCAAATTGAGAAAGATTGTTGCAGAGCAGATGTGCAGAAGTTTGGCTTCCAAAGGGTGGTTGATTTGAAAGCTTCCATGTATTGTGGAAGTGGATAGTTCGAATAAATTCAAGAGAGAACCAGACAAACTATTGGAGGTGAAATGGGATTTTTTTTTTTCAATTTTTTATTTTATTTTACTTATTTATTTTTTGGCTGATGCTATATAAACTTGTTTTCTTGCATCATTTGCCACTATTAATACTGATACTAACACTAACCCTTCCAGAGTTTCAGGCATCCTTTTGATGGGTTTTGTAGCAGGTGACTTTATGCCCTACATCGCATGACTCTTAATTTTAGTTTCAATGTTGCAGTTCTTCCAAAAAGGCTGATATTTATGCAGTTCCCTATGTCCTTGTAGTAATAACAGTTCATGATGATTAACAGACTGTCTGCTACTCTTCTGCAACCCTTCTAAGTACTACTGTTCTGCAAGGCTTGCCGAAGGGTAGCACATAGGTTCTCTCACACAGATCCCTTTCCATATTTCTGTAGTTTTATCTAATTGTCCTCTATCTGTAGTATCACCACAGTGTTTCCATTTGTTGATTATGTAAGCCACTGTTGATCTAGGACTTGCAGTTTTGCTGTAATGGCATGAACTTATTGATTGCTAATATGACATCCTATGTTGACTCTCACTGGAATCTACAAAACCGAACTCTTCTTTCCATCCATAATATTTCCCCGATATGCTTGCTTCTAGCATGAATGCAGTTGATTTAATAATCGACTTAATTGATTTAACGAATGTGAATTAAAAGTTTTTTGGTTTTAGTTCACACTATTTAAACTTGATAACACTCTATTTAAGCCATTGAACTATGTGCTTCTTAAGCCACTAAATTAAATCACTGTGCTTCTTAAGAAGCACATAGTGATTTAATGTTTGTACATATTTTTACATTATAATTATAGCACAGCTTAAATGTTTAGGCCTCAAGAACTATTCCAACTGGCCAACCTATCCACAACTTTATGTCAATGGAGAGTTAATTGGAGGATTAGATATTCTGAAGGAATTATCTGAGAGTGGTGAATTGGACAACATAATACCAAAAAAGGAAGATCTGAATAACAGGTAAATAAGATAGTTATAAAAAGTGATATGGAACTGATGTTTTGTGTTCTTTTTATTTTTACATACTATACAGTTTGGGCCTCTATAACAAAATCGATTGTTCACTTGAAAAAATTTGTTAAACAGAAATTTCGTTGTAAAGAAATATGACCTTTTCAATAGTGAAAAATGCTGTAATTCATCGTTTAGAAATATAGTAAAAGATGAGAAATAAATCAGAAATAAATGGAATGAATAAATTTTCTAACATTTTAAAACAATTAATTTATTAACATATTTAAGAAATTACTATGTACATGATGCACACTATATTGTAGTACACTTTTAAAAATTATTTCGTAAAATATTTAGCTATTTTTTGTTGTATGTTGGATTTTACCATACATTGTTCATAAAAATGTTCACATTTATTTAAACACTCAAATATATTTTCTTTCACACTTTCTTCACCTGAAGGCCTCAATGCAAAGTTTCAAGTTCTGCCAACGTTTCATGTTTGGAAGGTTTAATATTGCTTCGTTGCCCTCCTTTTCGTCCAACTTGTTTTCTATATTGACACTAGTTCTGTGAATATTCACCAAACTGTTGGAATCACTTGGATATTCAGCTACTATAATATCATTATCAACTCCTAAAAATTTGTCAAGGATAATTTTTCCACTGATCAAACCTTTTGCTTAGAGTTCTTCCCAGATTGCTCAATATGTTGTAGTAGTCATCCCTCTCATCACTGTTACTTGGTGTTTTAGCAAAACCTGTTTTTGCAAAATAATTCTTAATCGTCACTTCCATCACATCTTGACTTCACACCTTCACCAACTCTAAGTACATCCACAAATCTATAATAGAATCTATAGGTTGGTTGGTTTCTATTCTCAGTATAATATTTTTCACTGTGCCCTTGGTAGTGCATTTTAAAATTCTTGAAAAATGCCTTGGTACATTGGCACAAGTTTATATGAGATATTTGGGGGGAAGAAAACAAGCTTCACACTTGTAAGTTTCAAAATTACTGAGTGAAGGTGGGCAGGGCAGTTGTCGACAATCAACATGATTTTTCTGTCAAAATTTAAAATCCATTGTTCAGAAATTTTACTTGTCATCCAAGATTTTTTGTTGTTGTCCAACTCTAACAACTTTACTCCTTTTAAACATCAGAGTTGTTTACTTTTGCTTGTTACCAAAAGCTTCAGTCTTTGATTACCAGCCATATTTTCATCAGCCAAGACTGTAATTCTCTCCTTACTATTTTTACCACCTAAATATTTATCACCTTTAAAAGTCAGTCTTGTTCGGCAAACATTTAAAAAATAGACCTGTTTCCATGAATGTTGAATATGCCTTTGGGCTCGTAGTCCTCCATAATTTGTTTCAAAACTGTTTATTTCTAGTGGATACAGTCTTCTTCAATTACATTCCACTTTTACCTCAAATAACTTTTGGTTAAGCCATGGCACGTTTTAAATTTGTCCAGCCAACCAGAACTGGCTTGAAATGTTTTATGCCCCAGAAAAGATGTGTACTCCATAGCCTTTTCCTTTTATTAATGGCCCTGATATCAGCATATTTAGGTCTTGAATCAACTTCACCCACTTAAAACTGCTTCATCTACATCTTCATACAGGCATAATTTTCACACTTCCAACTGGGTCCCGTTTCCTCAAACAGTTTGAAAATTTGTTGCCTTTGATCCATGTAAATGTCAAATGGCACTAGAAATTATGCCATAATGCATATAAGCATTCAAAAAAAAAATTCTATAATTTTTACTCTATGGACACAGCTGAAATTTGCTATAAGTGAAGCCAGAACTGGTTTCTTTGATTTTCTCACTTCAATTTTCAAAAATTTCTATTGAATTTCACACAAATGACAAAAATGTGACACCAAGTGTGTATTTTTTTTAGGCCTTTTTCTGTTATTTTTCTAAACCCACCCTTATTAGCCTAGGGCTTATGAAACATGAAACTTGATTCATTTGTTTTGGAGCAGGCATTTCTGTTTACAGAGCGAAATAGTTTTCTTGGAGGGGAGCATGAGAAAAACCATTGGATTACCTTGCAGACTTCATCGGTACAGCTACATCGAGAGAAAACCAACGGTTGTGCTTATGTCACATCATCGCCCATACAGCTACATCAAGAAGGGAAGCAAGGCAAATAAACAAACATAAGACAAACTCGAGCTACTGTTAGTTGACATAAGAAGCAATAAAGCGAAACAGTAGCAATGTTTTTGTAAGGCGAAAAGATTGCATTTCCTTTCTTTCTTCAATATGTATTGCACCTACTAACAGAAAATCAGGGAAATTCATCTTTTAGAAATGAGAAAAACTGGTGTTAAACTGATAACACTGTAATATGCATTTGATAAAAAAAAAAAAGTTTGCTCTATTGTAATTGTTTTTCGGGAACAATATTGGAACAGCAGTTTCCTTGGATGTATATTTGATCTTTTAACGTGTGCAGATAATTGACTTGGGCAAAATTCGAAAGTGCTACTTCAGTTAGGAGCCAAAACCATTTCCCCCAACATAACGAATCACTTTAGGTACAATAAAGGATGACTGCTGATGATTTTACTGACTGGAAAGAAGTGTCCACAATAAAACATCTGTATAAGGCGGTCACTCAAAGGAAAGTAACTGTAGTCATTTGTATTCAAGGACAAGCTATACAGCGATGTTTGAAATGTATAATGCAGGTCACTCGCTAATATTTCCAGAGGGATTATTGCAAAATATTGTTCCGCAAAACAATTACAGTAAAGCAAACAGGTTTTTTTTTTATCGAATGCACACTGGACAAAAATCGGACTAATCCGAACTTAGGCATTCTACAATGAAGCTGACTTATTAGAACTTTAGCATCTATTGTGAAACTGAATGCAATAAAGAAATAGACTTAGAACTTTCGAATCCACGATGAAACTGACTTACTAGAACTTCAGCATCTGTGATGAAAGTTACAGCTGTGGACTTTTGACAATCTCCTAGCCTTCCCCCACCAAAAGAGTATTTTTATTTCTTTTTCTCTGTCTCTTTCCCTTAGGGTCGGACTAGAAAGGAGAACTGTCTCCCTCTAAGGAGTTTTTTTTCCCCAAAGTGAATGAAAGGAACTGGAAATTTCAGGAAAATGAACCCAGTTTTTCTTCATTCGGTAAACAGCTACTCTGTCAGTGCAAGAGAAGTCAAACATTTGCAGCTCAGAATGAAATTCAAGCATCCAAACACATGACACTTTATGGTGAATTTTTCGGGCGTGTGTGTGATAATGAAAATTCAATTTTTTCCTCGAAATTTTTTGATAGTATCAAATGCATATCAAGGAAATATTGAAGTAACGGATTGTGAAAACAATTCGTTACTAGAGCGCATTTTTTTTTTTTTTTTTCCTTTTCGTGTGCACACCAAGTAAGATGCATTCGAAGTTCCTTCGACATCAGTTTTCGAAGTTTATAATGCAGCTATGAATAGAAATCTTTTCTTGAAAGTTTGCAAGAAGATCAAATATACATCCATGAAACTGCTGTTCCGATTTAGTCCTCTAAAAACAATTACAATAAAGCGAACTTTTTTTTTTTCTTTCGTTTTCACTGTGGTTTCCAATAGATGAATTTCTTTGATTTTTTGTTAGTAGATATAATACATACTGAAGAAAGGAAAGAAGATATTTTTGTTTTTCAAAAACAATTCGTTGCAATTCTTTCGTATAACAATTACGAAAAGCAAACTGTTCTGAGAGAGCCATGCAAAATATTATTCGCAAGTAATGATGCTCAACTGTTTGTTTTCGACAAAAGTTTTTACATTTTTATTTTCTCCTTGGATCACCTTGGTAATGTTAATGATCTAAGCTTGACCAGTCAATTATATCTCCACGTGTGTTGATTTGTTTTAGACAGATGAAGTGGGAATTTTGGAGAAATGCTGTAACGCATATCATCTATAAAGCTTGGATCGTGTATTGCCGACATAAAAATTTAATAAATTGATATGTGATTGTACATTTTTGCTGTTTTCAAATGAATTAATAGTTTTTGCTGAACGCTAAAGGTAGAAAATCAAAGAATATACTTCTGTTTATGTATATTGTGAGTTTCAATTTTGGAAATTGAGTAGAAATTATGGAAATTATTAGTTTCTCTCAGTGGGCAATTTTCTAGTGAGATTTAAAATTAGGGTTATGGGGGATTGGATAAAAGCAGGGTTAAGCAGCCAATAAATGAGTACTGCAAAAATAAAGGCAGATGAAATTAACGCTTGCTTGATATTGGCACACTTATTGAATTTTGGGCTGTTTGCAGCAATACTTGGTAACAGTTTTATTTGTTCTTTGGGTTGAAGCTAGTTTATGTACATGGATAAACCTTTGATAAACTTTTGATGTTTGTTCTCACTTACAGCTCAGCTTAAAAGTAAGTGTTCGCTGAAGGCAAATGGGCCTGTGGTACTGGATTCCACGATTAAAGAGTAACAATACAGTGTATTCAGTGACAGAATTTTTTTTTTTTTATGTGAACCCCAAACACGAGAGGTATTAGAACCTATAGTACTTAGTACCGTGCTTGGGTTGGAGATTGAGAAGACGAAAGAAGATATTTGTTGACATTGGACTTGAACTTCTGTAGATTGTAATTTTCAGGAAATACGTATGAAGGAAGGTTGTTCCAGAAAACGGCAGTTGAATGAATAAATGAGGAAGATGAAAAGTTGGTTCTGTGGGTTTGAAGTTGGACAGTAAATGGATGTTGGCTGGTGGCGGCACGTGTTTGGACTGTTTTGAAAGAGAGAGCGGGAATTATAGAACCCAATTCAGAACAGTGCCCATGGAAGTATCTGTAGAAGAGGCATGCAGGCAGAAACAGTACTTCTATGAGAAAGTGAGTGGAGAGACTCTGTTAGAGATGAATCATTAATTAACCTAACTGCCCTCTTCTGAATGGAATCAAGAAGCCTGAGAGAGGTTTTGGGGGCACCACCCCAGATGTGGGAACAATATTCCATGGCAGGGCGGATTTGCGATTTATACAAAGTGAGCAGCTGTTTGGAAGAAAAGTAACGCCGAGAGCGAAAGAGAAAACCAAGTTTTTTAGATGCAGAGGAAGCAATATTTGTAATGTGCTTGTGCCAAGAGAGATTAGAAGTCAGGGTAATCCCCAAAAGAGATATATCCTTTTGCCTAGAAATTGGAGTGTCACTAAAGATAAGCATAGGAGCAGAAGAATCCTTTTTGCCAGATATAAGACAAGACTGAGTTTTAGAAGGGTTGAAATCAACTAAGTTGTCTTTGCCCCACTGGAGAATTACCTGAAGATTGGCATTTAAGGAATTGGTAGCAGATTTTCGAGAAGTTGAAGCTGATTGAGCAGGACAAGGTTTCTCAAAATGGAAAGTTGAATGCAATGTGCTATCATCGGCAAAACTATGGATAGGATTTCCAGTCAATGGAAGCAGGTCATTGATATACAAGAGGAAAGGAGTGGGGGAAAGAACTGAACCTTGGGGGACACCGGCATTAGTGGAGAAGTTAGAAGACAGAGAGCCGTCAACCATCACCCTCAGTGAGCGATCAGAGAGAAAACTGGATAACCAATTACTAAAAACAGTTGGCAAACCATAAGATGGAAGCTTGTTTAGAAGACCTTTATGCCAAACACGATCAAAAGCCTTTGAGATGTCAGGAGCAACTAATTGTGTTTCACCGAACCTTTCCATTGAATTAGTCCATAAATGGATAACATAAGCCAGAATATCACCAGTTCATCGACACTGACGGAATCCATACTGGCAATTGTTGATCAGACGGAAGGTTTCTAGGTAGTTTAAGAGTTGGCGGTTAATTGATTTCTCCATTACTTTAGAAAGAGTAGAAGTAATTTCAATGGGACGATAATTGGATGGGAGGGATTTGTCACCCTTTTTAGGAACTGGCTGGATATGAGCAAATTTCCAAGCAGAAGGAAAAACACCTTTAGAATAAGAAAGTGAAAAAAGGCGTCAAAGAATAGGAGTAAGTTCAGGAGCACAGGTTTTGAGAACAAGTGGAGAAATACCATCAGGACCTGGAGCTTTCTTAGCATCGAGATTCATCAAAATCCTTCTGATATCCTTTGGACGGAAGACCACAGGAGGCATTGAATGGAGTGTGTTGGGAATGGTGGGAGGTGTTTTACCAAGATCATTAATACATGAGCTGGAAGAAAAATGGGATGCTAGCAGGTCAGCTTTATCCTTGGCTGAAGTGACAACAGAACCATCTGGTTTGGACAGAGGTGGGAGCAGAGATGGGCAAAAGTTGCGGCCAATAGCTTTGCCAAGAGACCAGAATGCTCGGCTACCATTAGGGCAAGAAGCAAGTTTTCTACTCTTAGCCTGTTCAAACTCTAGTTTGGATTGATTAATAACTGCTTTACAATTGTTGCGAGCTTTGGTGTAAGCAGAAAATGAAACTGAAGAATTAGAAACAAGCCAATTACGATATGCAACATTCTTTTCTTGGACAGCCTTAGCACATTTATTGGAAAACCAAGGTTTAGATAAAGGACGAGATTTTAAAGTGGAGTGTGGGATAAAGGATTCCATTCCTGCAAGAATAATTTCACTGACACGATCTGAGCAAACGTTGACATCAGAACTTTTGAAACAGTAATCCGACCAAGGAAAAGAAGAAAAGAAATCTCGCAGGTCATCCCATTTTGCATTCTTGTAATGCCAAACAACACGAGGTTGGGAATAGCCATGAGATAAAGGTTCCATTGGAAAAGAGACAATCACCAAGTTGTGATCTGAAGTGCCTAAAGGAGCTCTCACTTCGACCGTGTACTTAGAAGGGTTGTTTGTGAGAAAAAGATCAAGCGTATTGGCTGTATGATTAGGATTGTCCGGTATTCTTGTAGGTAAATGAATAATCTGTGCTAGGTCATTCATTAGTAATTGCAAAAGCCTCAGCATCTCGACCTGCTGGGTCGGTGTGACTAGAAAACGGAAGCCAGCTGGGGTTGTGAACATTAAAATCACCAAGGAAAATTACCTCACTGTTAGGAGAGTTGGACTGGAGAAAGTCAAGTTGCAACGAGAGGAAGTCAAAGAGCTCCAAGTGATTAGTGGAGTTGGGAGAACGGTAGAGACAACAAATGAATCTGACACAATGAGGTAGAGAGATTTTAAGCCAGAAAAGATCAAAGAGAGGAGATTCCAAATTGTCAAGTCTCTGACAGGGAATATCAGAACGGACATATGCACAAGTACCACCTTTGAGGCGAAAGGAATCATACAGCGAATAATTTGGGCATCTGAGATGAGCAGTAGTTGAATCAACCGATAACTGAGATTCTGTCAGAAAAAGTACTTGAGGTTTGGCAGACTGCAAGTGGAAATGGACATCGTTGAGATTAGAATTGAGACCACGTATATTTGTGAAATGAATTAGGAAGTCATTTTTTTTTAATAAACTGTTGACATTTTTAATAGACTGTTTGATTCCAAGATATGATCGACCAATCCCGACACTTCCATCACAGCCTTTGGCTAGAATTGTTGAACATATGCTGTCCAAAAGCCTTGAATCATTTCCAGGGTACAAGGTTACACCCTATCTTGGAATCAAGTCTTGAAACTCGACAAGCACTGGCAGTAAACCCATACTCGTCCGTGCACCAACAATGAATGCCAATCTAGTGAATAATGTTCAGTCACACAGCCATGTGTGCATTAGAGTACGCACAACTCACTTGATATTTATTTTATTTTAATTCTATCTCTAACATCTATATTTTGTTAGTATTTTGTATACATCTTTTGCTGAAGGAGGTTCGTTTAACCCGAAAGCTCCATACCTAGTTATTAAAAATTTTCACTGGATATGCTGTATTGTTACTCTTTAAGTCTTTTATTAACTTTAAAAGACTCAAGGTGAAGTTCCACCAAATAAGAAGAAAAGCCAAGAAAGATGCCTGGATAAGTTTTAGTTTCACTATTAAAAAGGACACAGATAACAGACTCATCTGGAAGATAATCCAAGTACTTAATGGTAAATACGTGCACTCCCCAGCCTCAATCCTTAACTGGAGAGGACAGCAGTTGTCTGTACCAACAGAAATAGCTAATGCATTAGGCCAGTGGTTCCCAAACTACTGAGATCTTCAGACCATTTCAAAAATAAAAAAAAAAATTACGGACCCCTTCAAAAATTATAAAAAGTTTGTTGACCCCTATATATAACATATGCAAGAAGGATCCTATTGCAACCATGTGATCTGCTCCCTGGAAAACTCAGTTAGTGCCACTCTACCTGTGAACCTTGTATCCTCTTATTGAGATGTAGGGAGAACTGACTCACATGGTATCTGATCATGGATTTTTATTTTATTTATTTATTATTTTTACTTTGTTATTAGCATTATATTTGTGTTACTCATAATCACTATTTTGTAAATTTATATCCATGTGAGACCACTGGCAGCATGCCGTGATGAGTATATTGTATGGTATCTTTACATACAATAAAGATTAATTAATATATACATGGTCGACCACCATTTCACAAACCCCCTGGAACTGCTCGATGGACCCCAGTTTGGGAAATGCTGCATTAGGCGAATCATTTGCTAGTATATCAGCAGTGTCCACATAAAGCCAAACCTTTCAAAAAATTAAGGTATCTGCAGAAAAACAAAAAATAAACTTCTCTACTAAGGTATCACATCTGTACACTCAGCCTTTCACTTTAATGGAACTTTTAGAATCCCTCAATAAAACATCCAGTACTGCTGCTGGTCCGGATGGAGTCTGCTGTATAATTTTAAAAAAAAAAAAAAACTAAATAACAATGCAATAAGCTCCCTATTGAAATTCTACAATAGAATATTTTTAGAAAATAGTTATCCATACTCCTGGTGTCACTCAATTGTTCTAGCTTTTCCGAAACCAGGGAAGGATTATACCATCCTGCATAATTACAAGCCAATTTCACTGAGTAACTATTTAGGCAAATTCTTAGAAAAAGTGGTACACAACCGGCTAACATGATTTCTGGAAACCAACAATTTGCTAAACAGAAATCAGTACGGGTTTCGAAAGAATCGCTCAACCTTAGATGTGATGATCACAGCAGAAGCAAACATCCGCAATGCTTTCGTAAGAAGACAGCATCTGATCATGGTTAATCTAGATATTGAGAAGGCCTTTGACACTACTTGGCGATATGCTGTCCTTCAGGACCTTCATTCTTTTGGATTGAAGAGGCAGTTACCTCAATTTATACAAAACTTTCTACACCACAGAATGTTTCAGGTCAGATATGAACAGTTTATCTAAACCATTTCATCCAAAATGTCTCATTTGAACAAGGTGTGTCGCAGGGTTCCATCCTAAGTGCAGCATTATTCACAATAAGAATTACTGATATGACACGAAACATACTAAAAACAGTGGAATCATACATGTTTGCCGATGATCTGATTATCTCTCGTCAGTCACAAACTATGAATGCCATTGAAAGTCAATTTCAAATATCCATAACCAGAATAGAATCGTGGGTGCAACAGAATGACCATTCCTTGGCAGAAAATAAATCAACTGCAATGCATTTCTGTAAAATACGCCTACTACATCTGAATCCTGAAATATTTTTTAAAAAATAACATGATTACTCTTACTAATAACTTTGATTATGGATCACCTGTGTATGACTCCACAAGGAACAGTTCCTTGTTGTGGCTAAATACAATTCATCATAGTGCTCCAAGGATAGCCATGGGAGCCTTCAGAACATCTCCAGTCCACTGCCTATATATTGAGGCAAATGAATCCCCATTGCACCTCGGGTGAAAAACCTTACTTTGTAACTATGGTGCAAAAATTAAAAGTATTCCATCTCATTCCCAGCTGGGAATAACTGTTTGATCATCAAAATGTAATGATATACCGTAATAAACCTAATGAAAACTGCCCTGCGAGTCTTCGAATGTTGGATTATTAACCTTCAGCATATCCTTGATGATTATGTTCTCCTGAACTTCCCTGGATTCAATTTTCACCTCGTGATACTTGCTTTCTGAGATGGGCAAAACGCTACCTGCCAAACAACAACCTACAGAAGTTACATGAAGCGCCCACATTTTAGAAAACTCAGAAAAACTACTTATCTACACTGATGGCTCCAAAACAGATGAAGCTGTTGGTGCTGCAGCAATTTCTTCTACCTTCTCAATATCTGTATTGCCTCCTACCGAATGCAGTTTCTATACTGCAGAATTATATGCAATAAAACTGCAACTGCAAGAATATTTGCTGATGCTATCGAGGCAGTGTTAGGTGGGTCGGAAAACTGCTAGCTTGGGGGGAGACAAAGACCAATAGATTGACAGTAGCCACTGGCAGAGGTGAAAGAGATTCTTGCACTGCTTCTATTAGAATGAGCAGAAGCCTGAAAAACAAGATGCATGGTATTTCAGAGACTGCTGGGAGACATTGCGGTACAAGTAAACACATGGGTTGTGTTAGGGTAGCTAAGAATAGAAACAGGTGCAGGTATACTTGCGTGTACACCAATGCTAGGAGTTTAGTAAATAAATTTGATGAATTTGAGGTATTGCTCAAAACATCGAAGGCAGATATTGTTGGGATATCAGAGACGTGGTGTCACACAGATATAAGGGATGCAGAACTGCAATTTGGGGAGTACAACGTCTACAGAAAGGATAGACAGGATAGGAAGGGGGGAGGGGTTATGCTATTAGTTAAGAAACACATAAAAACCAAGGAAGTGAAGCCAGTCGACATCGCTGGACAGTGCAGTGTTGAGTCAGTTTGGTGTGACATAAGCATTGGGAGATCAAAATTGAGAGTAGGAGTGTGCTATAGGCCTAATGACTCTGATGAGTATAATAAGGAACTGTACAGGGAAATAGAGTGGGCCAGTAAATCAGAGAGTCTTATAATGGGAGATTTTAATTTCTATGATATTGACTGGAATTTGGGGGCTGGTTACTCACACACTAGCAGGGCTTTTGTGGATTTATTGGATGATTGTTTTCTACATCAGCATGTTCGGGAGGCAACTAGAGGGAGTAATACTCTTGATTTGATTATCAGCAGTGATTCTTCATGCATTAAGAATCTGCAGATAAATGAACCACTAGGTGGCAGTGATCACAGTGTGCTGAAGTGGGATTTACTGAAAGAGGTAACTACCATTAGGGGTAAAGGGAAGGGTTATTGCTTCCGTAAAGGCGACTACGATGGACTGAGACAGTATTTAAATTCTATACAGTGGGACCAACTGATGATGTTACCAACAGCAAATTCAAAATGGGAAGCATTCAAAGAACTTATCTTGGAAGCTACTAGGCTTTACATACCAACTAAGAAATATTGTTCAAGGTTTAGGCCAAAATGGATGTCAGATGAACTAATGAGGCATATGGCAGAGAAGAAACATGCATGGGATACATATTTATAAATTAACACATGACACAGAAGCCTATGATAGATACAAGTTGATATGCAGCCAAGTTACAAAGGAGGTTAGGCAGGCGAAGGCAGATTACGAGAAATCCTTGGCAAGGGATGCAAAGAAAAACAGCAAAGAATTCTTTACTTATGTAAACTCTAGAAGGAAGGGGATGAATCAGATTGGTCCACTTGATATTGATGGGTCAACTGTTGATGATCCTGCTCAGGTAGCTAACAAACTAAATGAATATTTTGCATCGACATTCACACATGAGGAGTTATTCAGCGAGGGGAATGCCAGAGGTGTATTCAACTCTAGCAGTAAGCTACAGAATCTTGAAATAACTGGGAGTAAAGTGGAGGAGAAACTGTTGAAGATAAACACAAGAAAGGCACCCGGGGTGGATGGGATCTATCCAGTTATATTAAAGGAGGCAGCAAAGGAAGTAAGCAAACCCTTAGCCATAATTATGAGAGCTTCCTTGGACTCAGGGGAGGTACCCATAGACTGGAAATGTGCAAATGTGACCCCAATTCACAAAGGAGGATCAAAGGCTGACACAAGTAATTATAGACCTGTGAGCTTAACTTCTGTTCCAGGAAAATTAATGGAGGCACTGGTTAAAGAAGCACTGCAGGATCATTTAGACAAGACTTCAGTTATAGCTCAGACACAGCATGGTTTTGTTAAGGGGAAGTCTTGCCTGACCAACTTGATTGGATACTATGATTCAGTCACAAAAGAACTGGATGCAGGGAATAACTTTGATATTATATACTTGGATCTTAGAAAGGCTTTTGATACTGTTGCACATGGAAGACTGCTACACAAATTGGAGCAGTGTGACATTGGAGGCAAATTGCTGCTATGGATAAAGGGGTGGTTGAGGGGGAGAAGACAGAGAGTGGTAATCAATGGACACTGCTCATCGTGGACTAACGTTATTAGTGGAGTCCCTCAGGGCTCAGTGTTGGGTCCATTATTGTTTTCTGTATTTATAAATGATATTGATGAGGGTATATCAAGCTTAATGTCCAAGTTTGCAGATGATACAAAGGTTGGCAGGGTTGTCAAGGACACTACTGACACTATGCTGCTGCAACAGGATCTGGAAAGGTTGAGCAGATGGGCTGAGAGGTGGCAAATGAAGTTTAACATTGACAAATGTAAAGTACTACACATGGGAAACAGCAACCCCAAAGCAACGTATCAACTCTGTGGTACTACACTGACAGTGGTAGAGAATGAAAGGGACTTGGGGGTGGTTGTGCAGGCAGATATGAAGTTTTCTGAGCAGTGCAGACGGGCTGCAAGAGTAGCTCATGGAGTATTGTCAATGATATACAGGAATTTTTCCAGCAGGGATAAGGAGGTGATTATTATTTCATTGTATAAGGCAATGGTCAGGCCACACCTAGAGTACTGTATACAGGTCTGGAGGCCTCATTTCAAGAAGGATGTAGAGCTGCTGGAACGAGTACAGAGAAGGGCAACAAGATTAGTGAATGGAACAAAGGGGTGCTCTTATGAAGAAAGGCTTAAGTTTTGCAAATTACAGTGTCTGGAGACTAGGCACCAGCGAGATGATCTGATAGAGGTGTATAAAGCCTTGAATGGTTTAAGCATGCTCAATGCTGATGGGATTCTTCCTCTAGCTCAGAAAAATCACCTGAGAGGGCATAAATTCAAATTGAGGAAAGACAGATGTAGGATAGACGTGCGGAAATTTGCCTTTAGCCAGCGGGTGGTTGGTTGGTGGAACAGACTGCCATCCCTTGTGGTGGAGGTTGATAGCCTAAATAAGTTTAAGGCTCAGCTGGACAGGTATTTTGAACGAACAGAGGGGTGAAGTGGAAGTGGGTGTTTTTTTTTTTTTTTTTTTTTTTGGCTGATGCTGCATAAGCTTGCTTTCTTGCATCAAATGCCTCTACTAATGCTAATGCTAAAAGCTGGCTCTAAATAATATAAGTAAGCAGTATTTCAAGCAAGCTTTGATATACACTGACTCACTGGGTGCAGTCACCACCATTCAGTCTGTTGTTGTTATTTGGTTTTTAGGAGCATTAGCAACTAAGACCATATTGCTCTGGAGATATGCGGTGGTCATTCCCTGACCTTTCCGCATCCTCCGTATTTGGTGGTCACGGGCTCGAACCCCGATCTAATCAAGAAGCGTCTGCTACGCACTGCTGCTCCTGCCCGCCTGGCTATGTAGGCGCTCATTCAGTCTGTTACTTCTTCCCACCATCCCATTCTGAAACAGATCCGATACAGATTATATCATCATCATCATCATCAAACCAGATGGTCACTTTCTGCTGGATCTCTGGTCATGTCAGCATCCCAGGTAATGAACGTGCAGATCATGCTGCTAAACATCCTAACAGTGGATCATTCTGCCATCTGAAAGTCCCGTACACTGATTATAAATCCACTGTTAAAACAGCACATAGGACTCAATGGTCAGAACTGTGGCAAACACAAGTCAATAATAAACTATTTCAGATTAAAAAAAGAACCTGAGCTGTGGACTTAGTTTCAGGAGAAGTAGGTGAGAAGTCATTTTGGCAAGACTTCGAATTGGTCATTCTTATAAAACACACAAGTTCTTTCTTATGGGAGAGAATCCTCCTCAATGATCATCTGTCAGACCCAGCTAACAATTAAACATATTCTAATAGAATGCCCTCAGTACTCAAGTATCCGAAAATCCAGTTTCTATTCTCTATCCAATTTGCAGAAACCTTTAACTTTATTACACATACTTGGCAAAAATTCAAATTTTGAAGAACAGTTTCAATACTTGAAACACAAAGTTATATAACCATCTCTGAAAGACATAATATAAAATTTTCAGTCATACGAAATTCATGAACAGGCACAATAGAGCCCAGGAGGCTCGTTTGCCAAAAATCCTCAATTACTACTACTACTTAACCATTATTTATTAATTTTCAGAATTTTTAGGATTTCAGAATATTTTTCTTTCTCTGCCTTCTTAAAATAATGGCAATCAAACTCTCAAATATAGGCAAAAGTAAATATTTTAAGGCAGAGCTTGAAAGTGTCTGAAATATTTCCAAGGCATAATAGGAAGAAATTTCTGGTAAGAGCCTTGTCAGTTTGATCCTGGAGAGATTGTACAAAGCTCTTGAGGGTAGAATTTTATTCAGCACGGCCAATACTTTTTAGCAGAAAGGACTTTTTTTTTTTTACAGGGTTTGGAAACACTTAAATAGAAGGGGTTCAAGAATATTTGCTGATACATCATTGTTATGTTTGTTGTTATTTGGTTTTTAGGAGCATTAGCAACTAAGGCCATATTGTTCCGGGAATATGCGGTGGTCATTCCCTTGACCTTTCCGCATTCTCCGTATTTGGTGGTGACGGGCATGAACCCCGGTCTAATCAAGAAACGTGTGCTCCTTCCCACCTGGCTATGGAGGCACCAATACATCATTGTTAGGGGGATTGGAAAATTGTTTGTTTGTGGGATATGCATACTAATAATTAAATAGTAGCCATAACGAGAGGTGGAATTGCGTTGTTTCTATTTTGACATGCAGTAATCTGAAGGTGGGAGGATTACAAAGCTTGATGAGTGTCCATGCAACTGGCAATTATGTGGGTTTGTAGAGTTACTGAAAACAGCAACAGGCAAACATTTACTTAGTTATATGCTAGGCACCTCCGTAGCCAGGTGGGCAGGAGCAGCAGTGCGTAGCACACACTTCTTGATTAGACCGGGGTTCGAGCCTGTGACCACCAAATACGGAGAATGCGGAAAGGTCAGGGAATGACCATCGCATATCCCGGAGCAATATGGCCTTAGTTGCTAATGCTCCTAAAAAACAAACAACAATAACAGTTATATGCTAATGTTAGTAGTGTAGTAAACAAATTTGATGAGTTTGATGTATTTGTGTTAAGTCATGAATGTGATATTAGTAATGCAGAATTTGAATTGATAATTACATGTACAGAAAGGAAATATGTGATGTGAGATTGGTGCTTTTGGCTAAGAAGTACATAGACTGTAAAACACTACTAGCAGTAGACACAAATTACCAGTGTAATATGGAATCAGACTGGTGTGACATTACCGGCTAAACAAAAATAAGATATTGGGTCCTTTATAGGCCATTTGAGTGTGATAAATGGCTGTACAAAGAAATAGAATCTTATCATGGCAGATTTTAACTTTCTAGATATTGCTTGAAATTTGTGGGTTGGCTGTTCACTCAGTAGCAGAAAATTTGATCTGATGAATGACTGTTTGTTACACCGTGTTGGAGAGGCAAAAGAAACACTTGATCTGGTTATCGGTAGTGATGATTCCTTATGACCTTCAAGTAAAGGAACCTTTAGATGGCAGTGATCATGGTGGGATTTATTCAAAGAAATAACTACTTTAGGGGTAAAGGGAAGGAATTTTTGTTTTTTCAGTAATTATAATGGATTCAGACATTTCTTAAACTGTTTTCAGTGAGTTCAACTGATGATGATAAAAATTTTAATGCCAAAGGGAAAGTGTTCAGAGAGGTAATTATAGATGCCATTAAGTTTGTTTTTTTAATTAACTAAGAGATATTGTTCAAGATTTAGACAAATTGAATGTCACATAAACTAATTAGTTTAGTGGTAGAGAGATAAAATTCATTGGATTATTATCAATTGTCTGGGTCCTACAATAAGTAAAAACTAGTGTGCAGTTAAGCTACTTAGGGAGTCAGGCAGGCTATGCCAGATTATGAAATGTCCACATTGGCCCATGTTATGAATCACATTGGTTTACTGGATGTGAATACCATAACTGTTGATGATCCTGTATAGACTGCTGATAACGAGTAAATATTTTACATGCATGCGTGTACATTTTTAGGATGGTGTTAACAAAAGTTTAATACTTTTTGGTGAGTTGATGATATTTATAATAAAAGTAAAACTGAGCTGGATATCATCATTATTCTCTTTCTTGGTGATTTCCCCCCCCCCCCTCTCTCTCTCTCTCTCAGGGAACCCCAGAATTTTTTTTTTTTTAAGGCTGGTGCAGCAAAAGCCTCAAGCTTCCTTGCACCATATGGCTAATGATGATGATAATAATAAAGTGGGAAAGAAATTATGGTGGGTTATTACATAGCACAGTGTTACGTAATAACCATTTTGCTCTGTGCTGTGTAATAACCATTTTGGGTAAAGCTCCAGAACACGGTGCCCCTTTGAAAATCACGTCGAGAAGAAGAGGGAGGAAAGCAGTGACGTACGGTTCATAACTCCGCCCACTCACTGCATTCCCCCTCTTCTTCTCGACAACTGCACGTGGCGAATGTCATGCGACATAACAGTATGGTGGAGCTGAAAAACAACAAAATTAACGGCAATACAGCAATTTTTTTCGGAGCAGCAGCAGCCAAAATAGTTATACGTAACAATAACACACTAATTCCTTTTTCAAAACGGGTGTGGGGGGAATGAGACGCAGTAAACGACCAATTTTCGGCAAGTAACTCCCGAAGTCCCATAAAAAGGTAACCTAAAAACCTAACCATTTCAATTAAAAACGTAACTCCCATTATATTTTTTTTCTTCGTCCAACGACTGGTTTTTGCTTGAATCCTTCCCGAAGTCATGTAAAAACCTAACCTAAAAACCTAACCATTTTTCACATAAATGAAAGACAATTAAAAACGTAACTCCCATTATATTTTTTTCTCCGTCCAACGACTGGTTTTTGCTTGAATCCTTCCCGAAGTCACGTAAAAACCTAACCATTTTTCACTACATACAAATGAAAGTCGATTAAAAACGTAACTCCCATTCTATTTTTCTTTTTCGTCCAATGACTGGTTTTATCTTGAATCCTTCCCGAAGTCGCGTAAAAACCTAACCTTTTTTTTGATAAACAGAAACGAAAGTCAGTTAATATGTGCAACGAACAATAAAATTGCTTTTTGCATAAGTACAAAATGGCAACATAGAATTTTTTTTTTTGAAAAGATTGCAACGGACACAATACTAGGTTAATGATACGTGAAAATAACACAAATACAAATCAAACTAAATTCACCTCATCAGTGGAACAGGATAACAAGAAGACCATGAGGCAATTATTAGCAAAGCAACAAGTAGCAGCTGAGCACTGTACACAGTAGAAACCAGCATCCAGAAGAAAGAATATGCAATGAATTTCGCATTTAGCGCTCCAGTGACGTTCTTGTGAAACGAAGAGGGGATGCAGTCAGTAGGCGGGGTCACAACCTGTCAGTCACTGCTTTCCCCCTTTCTGATAGCCAATTACAAGGGGGCACCATATATTGGAGTAAGGCCCCATTTTGCTCTGTGCTATGTAATAACTCACCATAATGAATCCAGAGCAGGGCCTCTTTAACTATATGGAAGAGAAATTGCTGAAATAAAGTGAACACTTGGGACTGATGGAATCTATTCAGTTTATTAAAACAAGCTGCAAAAAGAGGCAGGCTAAACATTTACCCATAATAGAGTATCCTTAAATTCTGAAGAATCTGCAGTTTGGAAACGAGCAAATGTACGTGCTGTTCACAAGAGTAGTTCAAAGGGTGAAGTGCGTAGTTACAGATCTGCAAGTGTCAGAAAAATAATGGAGATAATAGTTAAAAAGCAATATAAGAGAATCATATGGAATGGAGCCATAAAGTCAAAGGGGATTAGAAAATCTCATGTACTTACTTGTGCTCAAAATATTATTGTGCTTATGTGCATACCCATGGGTTCTAAACAGTCTGTCTAGTGACGGACAAAAGCCTGAAAGGGCCAAGAAAGTGGTGACTTTGAACGAGAAACTGCAGATTCTAGATAAATGTCGAGAAGGGCTCACATTTGTGGCCATAGGCTGCATGTTTGGCATCAGCGAAAGCACCGATACACAAGGAAACAAGAAACAGATCAGAGAGGCAGTGAAAACTGGTGGAATTATTACTGCTAAATATGCAGCTTATGTACGTGATAAAGTGATGTTAAAAATGGAGATTGGGTTCATTTGTATCGAAGATCAGCACGAGAAAAACTTGCCTGTGAACATTAGTATAATTTATGCTAAGGCCCTCGTTCTTTACAACAGATTTAAGAAACCCCCTGTAGCAGAAATTATACTAATGTTCGCAGGCAAGTTTTTCTTGTGCTGATCTTCGATACAAATGAACCCAATCTCCATTTCTAACATCACCAGCAGCACCGCGAAAACCACTTACTTTTATCTACAGCAAAATCTGGTTCCAGAAATTCAAGAGGGTTATTCCCTATGTAATGTAAAGATTACGGGCGAGTCTGTGTGTCAGCTGATCATGAGGCTGTTACCTTGCGCAACTCAAAAAGCTCATCGAGGAGAACAGATATAAACTTGAACAGGTTTTCAATACTGACAAGATGGCATTATTCTGGAAGAAGATACCCCAGCACACCTATATAGCCGTCAAAGAGAAGAAGACCCCAGGATTCAAGGCCACATGAGATCAGGTTACGCTGCTAGCTTGCAGCAATACAGCAGGCCACATGACAAAGTCTGGCCTAATTTTCCACGTGCAGAATCCAAGAGCTCTTAGAGGATTTCGAGGACTTGGAGGAGGAGGACATCAACCATTTAATTGATAGACAAGTAACAACACTAATGGATGATGAATTTGAAGAGCTTTTTTGTTCCAACTGAGGACAAGGTTGAGGAAGAACCATGCCAAGAAAAGTTCGACTTGGAAAACATAGCACTGGCAATGAGTGACACCAAAAGCCTAGCGGGCTTCTTCTATGAATGCGATGACATGATTGGTGCAATGAAGTTCAAGGAAAGCCTCAACAATATTTTAACACCATACACAACCATTGTCAGTGAGTTCAAACATAAGAAGCAGCAGCTTCCCATCACAATGTTCCTGAAAAGGACAACTTCTACATCGATGCCTAAAACTCCTTGTACCCCCGAACCGGAAGTCTCGACATCAGCCCACCCTACTTCTTCTCCAGCCTCTGTGACACCTACTACTGAGGAGTACCGAATTCTGTGGTGAATACCCGTGCATGCCTTGTTCTTACCTGTGTAATAAAATTTTGATACAGCATTTTCAAAACATGGGTCTAAAATTTTACTCGTTGAAAAACACAATCAAAACCTTTTAAACACATTTAAATATTTTCCTGTTAATTGTAATGGTTAATGGTTGCATAAATGTTTAGGCATACATAGAAAACATCTGGGGCTATTTGGGTGAGAGTACAGATGTTTTTGCGGGAAGTGTTGACACGTAACCCTCGTGAATATGGAAACCTGACTGTATTGTCAAGGGTAAAGGGATTCTTCATTTGTAAAAATGACCGGAATGATCTCGTACAGCTTTTAAATGGTATTCAGTGAGAATAACTGATATTACCAACTGGAAATTGTAAATGGGAATTTGTTATCAAGGCATTCAGAAGTAATCATAGAAGCTGTAAATATAACAAGCAACATTGCAAGGGTGATTTGCAAGAGATTGACACTTTGTGCTTACAAAGTGCAAATGGCACATCCGTAGCCAGGTGGGAAGGAGCAGCAGTGCGTAGCACACGCTTCTTGATTAGACCGGGGTTCGAGCCCATCACCACCAAATACGGAGCATGCGGAAAGGTCAGGGAATGACCACTGCACTGGAGCAATATGGCCTTGGTTGCTAATGCTCCTAAAAACCAAATAACAACAACAAAGTGCAAATGGTCCAGGAAATTAAGCCTCACAACAAACCACAATAAGATTAAACCTCCGTCCACATTGTCAACTGTATAGATGAAGATGAGCACTTTCTGGAAAATGTCACTTGTCTGGTAAAGTTAACATTCACAACCGTTGCATATGGCTATTTGAAAATCCCCACTCAGTTTATGAACACAAATCTAATACTCCCAGGTAAACATATGGTGTACAGGTAGTTCTCAACTTTACGAGTTAATTCGTTCCTAGCGCGCGCTCTCATAAAGTGAGAATTTATTTTCCCATAGACATAAGGTTAAAAATAGGGGTTACGTTCTCAACAATTAAATTAGTTAGCTAATTAGTTTGTTTAAATAATGGTTGATTTATCAAAAGAAATGAAAACGTAGCCTGTAAAATCAAGCAAATTGTAATAATAGAGAAATTATATAAGACTTACAAATGTAAAAGAATGCTTATTCTTCATCATCATCGACTAAATGCACACTCGTTAATCACTCATTATTGGCTCTGCACTCGTTGGTTTGTGGCACAAGGAGTCGTCGTCTTCAAAAATGCTTCAATAAGCGTTTATTTCCAAGATAATCTCTTTTAATTTTAAATTTCACGATTGCATGCATAAGCATTTTTTAACGGCACACACAAATTGCAACTAACACGATTCACGTGGAGTTACAAGTTTACGAAGCTTTAAAAAAAGAAGATTCTGAAAATTTATTTATGTTCTTTATACGATTGAAGATTGATTGAAGTAAAGGGGAAACAGATTTTATCATAATAACTTAAGAAACCCACAATTCCAGCTATCGGTATTTTTGCAAATGCAAGAAGATCGAGTTTACTACCTGTTTATAATTGCTGGCAGTTATGATCGTGACCTCCAGAAATGTGCTTTAGAAAAATATCACAAAGGCGTTTAAAATTGAATCTTAGATTCTTATAATGAAACATATGATAACGATGAAAGTGTAGTGCATTTTAATGATTTGAATTGGTAACTAAGTCAATTTACAAACCATGCTCACAACCTTTTTTATGGCCTTAAGGTCACGCTCGTGATGTTGAATAATAGAATAAAATCATCTGCATGTGTGTAATATTCGTGCACATGCAAGAACACACATGCATATATTTTTAAAATTTTTTGATTTATTTTTATTATTTTTTATATAGTCCCTCTTGCCACATTTCTTCTTGCCTTTCTTGTCTGTCTAAAATTTAGTTTATTCTATGTATCTAAAAATACTGTTTTAAAATTGATTATAGAGGTCACTAGTCAACTTTTTTTTTCATAGCTCTCTGTCACGTTAGTTGCTGTATTATATAATAGATTTTTCCCTATTTGTTACTGCTTTGATTGCAGCTATTGTATTGACTTCTTGTATTTTCGCATCACCATTTTCAGGTATAAATTTTTTACCTTCCAGCTTTCTTTTATACTAGTTTTGATTTTATCTTAATGGTATTTTCATTATAAAAACTGCGTAGGGACTACCTTGTCCATACTTTGTAAGAGATACATTTATTTACATTTATATTTATAAATTTTCTCTTGCACAGCTATGGGCAAGTTTGGAAACAGTCCTTTGATGCATGGTCAGGTGTAGTCCCCCGATGAAACACCTGATCATGTATCAATATTCACTTTTGCCAACATCAGGTTTTATTTTTATTAATTGCATATTTGCTTTTCCTCCCCGATTTCAAGTATTTAGCAAAATTTTTCAAGCCTTTATCTGATGTAGGCTGCCATTACCTTCTTTTGACATTTTGGTGTAATTTTTATTTTAAAGGTTACTACGCTTTGCTCATATTTTGGTTATCTTCTTTTTTTGGTTTTTGGCCTTAGGCTTTCCGTGTGTTTCAAACTGCCATCTTCTTTATTTTTATTTGTCATATTTATTATAATATGCATATATTTTACATTTGCAGCCATTGCTGCTGCTTTGCGTGCTTCGGTGCATTTGCTGTATCCAGTTTATTTAACTTCCCGATGTTTTATCTGTTTTTACTCTTTAATATAATTGTGTGTGTGGGGCCTTTATAATCATCCTGTATATTCATTGATGTCAAACATAATACAGTTTGAGTCTGTTTATTGAGTTATGAGGAAGAGTTTAAGATCATATTCAGCACATTAATTTTCTCAAAACATTTTCCACTTAATGTGTTATTACAAAAGGAGAAAGCTGGCATATACTTTTCAGATTTATAATATTATTGTTCTCAACTACAGAGATAATTTGGTTATAAACCTAAAAGAAAATTTACTATTTTAAACTTGAAGTTTTCATTTTCCAGGTAAGGCACTCTTGCATCTTTTTTTTCCCAAGTTTCTCTCTCTCTCTCTCTCTCTCTCTCTCTCTATATATATATATATATATATATATCAGTAGTGTGGAACTTCATATCTCTTGTTCACGCTGGTTGTCTAGTGCTAGTTTGTGTATTCCTTGTGCTAAAACGACAATGTAAAATTAAGTATTGTATTATGAATTGACTACCACTTTTGGCTAACCAAATTGTGAGCCCCCAGATATTTGGGAATATGCTCATGGCTGACTGTGGTTCATTTGCCTGCATAGTAGGTTGAGCTTATATTTGAAGTTTTATTTGTTATATGAGAAAATATTGCCATTCACATAGCCAATATAAAGCATAAATTTATCTAAAGAGAATAATAACACAAATAATTGTATACTTTTAAAAACATTTTATGTTATTGTTTGTGAAGTAATTTTGTAAATTAATAATGAAATCGCCTTTAACCCTTTTATCAGGTTTAAAACATTTTAATGCATACTTTATATATGCATTAAAATCAAGCTTTATATATGCATTAAAATAGGTTAATCAAGCTTATTGGCAAAGCTCCAGTTATGGTCTTCATGAAGGGTGCTCCTGATTTCCCTCAATGTGGTTTCAGCAGAACTCTAATAGGCATTTTGAATGAAACTAAGTAAGTGGGAATAATTATCATTTAAGAAAAATTAGTGTATATTTTGTGACACAGTTTGCATTACTTAGAGAAATATAAAATGTAACCTTTGTAAATATAAATTTACAGAACTGTACAGAAAAATTTCATTGTGACCTGAGTAACCAAATCAAGTTTCATTTGAAGCTTTCAATTTTTTTTTGATCCTGTGAATGTACTGCTGAAACTGCAGCAAATAATTTTTGTTTGAGAAAGTTTTTTTTAATGTTTCTTTAATTTTCAGCCATTAATTGATTGTTTTTTATTTATTTTTGCTTGCATACATTAGCAACAGTTCCTTTTAAACAAAAATACTTGCTGTAGTTTCAGAAGTATGTTTACATAGTAAAAAAGTGTTTAATCTTAATTTCATCATTTTTCAATAATACCACGTGTTTTGTGTCACATTTCTTTGCTTTATCCTTTCTGATTATTTTGAGCTTGTCAACATTAAGTATGCACAGAACACTCAGTTCAGTTTAACAGTTCAGCTCAAAACAGCATCGAAACCAGTAAACACTTTGCCAGCCTTTTTTTTTTTTTTTCAAATGGTACAAAATTTGGGTGGCAGCAATAAAGTCTGACGTAGTCAAAAATAAATGGGATCTTCGATATAGATTTATTATATTTAATAATATGTAGAAATCTAAGAAGTATTTCTTTAATTAATCACCTCTAGCAGGTGATTAATTAAAGACATTGCCATTGACAGAATTGACAAAATTCTGTCAATGTCCATACCACCATTGAAAACAATTCTGCAGTCTGTTTTATTCATTACTTCCACACACCAGAAACATTGATCCTTCATTACTACTTTCATTTTTAGGAAGAGAAAGGTTTTGCCAGATATTTTTTAAAAATGAAGTGACCAGTGCACTGGCCCCAAGTGCCAAGAATTTCCTAGTGACTGAGTGATTTCCAGTGCAGTTGATAAAGCAATCTCTATAGAGTAGTATTCTGTATCCTTGAAAAGCATTTGAAATGAAATCTCTCTAACAAAAGCCTAAAGGAAAAGTAAACACAGGCATAAGAAGGAAAACCACTTTCTATTTAATTTTTATGTTGTTTAGCACACTGATACACCACTCTCCAACTGCTTGGTCACTAGGTGGCACCGTTCCTGCCTTCACATGGTGGGGATGGAAACCTGGGGGGAAAGTCTCCTTTCCCAGGGCTAAAAGGAGCAACCATGGATAATGTAGCAGTCCAGTAACTAGTTAGGTCCTCCATGAGGACCTAACTAGTTCTTCTGTCAAGTGTTCTTCTATCAAGGACAGGCAATGCACAATTGCACCTCTTTTCATATTACACTATCAGTGATCAACCTATAAGAAATTTGGCTTCATTTCTCACTGAGAAACGTTTTATAAATATAACAAATTAACTTAAAATGGTGAGATGATTGAAATGAGATGATCGTCTAGTAAAAATATCCAGCCAACATGACTCTGAAAAACTGCTTGTTCTTGGCAGAGTCCTATAATGGTCACCCCACGTGTAGCATTAAACACCTCTAAAGAAGAAATATCGGAGTTGGAATTTATGTAATATATGAGATAAGGAATAAAACTAGAATTGAGTGATCAAAGTGTATTACAAACAAAGAAAATTATCACAAAATTAGATGAGTTTCTTGTTTAGTGTAATACTCACCTTTAATTTACCTAGTCCACCAGAGACTGTAAAGTTGGTTTTCTAAATCAGTGGTGGTTGCTAACTGGTGTGCTATTAGCATATGATGCAAGAAAGAAAGCTTATGCAGCATCAGGAAAAAAAAAAAAAAAAAAAAACCTCCCATTTCACTCCAAATGCTAGTTCTGCTCAGCCTTAAATTTATTTAAGCTATCAATTTCCACAACAAGAGATGGAAGTCTGTTCCAGCAATCAATTATCCAGCAAATTTCTGCACATCTATTCTATGACTGTCTTTCCTCAGTTTGAATCTGTGCCCCCTCAGATTCTTAATTTGAGAAAGAGGAAGAATTCCATTAGCATTCAGCTTGCTCAACCCTTTCACGGCCTTGTACACCTCAATCAGATCACCTTGAATGTGCCTAGTCTCCAGGCACTGCAATTTGCAGAACTTAAGCCTCTCTTGGTAAGAGCACCCCTTCGTTCCCCTCACCAATCTTGTTACCCTCCTTTGTACTCTCTCTAGCAGCTTTACATCCTTCCTAAAATGAGGCCTCCAGACCTGTACACAGTATTCAAGGTGGGACCTGACCATTGCCTTTGTACAGTGGTATAATCACCTCCTTGTCGCTGCTTGTAAAATTCCTTTATATCATTGACAAGTGCAGATGGAATGCTCTGGCAGCCCATTTGCATTGCTCAGTGAACTTCATATCTGACTACACAATTACTCCCAGGTCTTTTTCACTCTCTTCACTTCCCTGAGTGTAGTACCACACAATTGGTAGGTTTCTCTTTGGTTATTGCTACCCATATGCAGTACTTTGCATTTGTCAATGTTGCCAAATGCAAAGTAGTGCATATGGGTGCTTCAGTTGCCACTTCTCAGCCCATTTGCCCAACTTATCTAGATCCAGTTGCAGTAGCATACTGTCTTTACTGTCATTAACAACCATGCCAACCTTTGTATCAACTGCAAACTTGGACATTAATACTGATATACCCTCATCAATATCATTAATAAATATACAAAACAATGGGCCCAGCACCGAACCCTGGAGAACTCGACTAATAATATTAGTCCACAAAGAGCAGTGTCCATTAATTATCACTCTCTGCCATCTCCCACTCAACCATCCCTTTATCCATTGTAGCAACTTGCCCTTAATGCAATACCGCTCCAATTTGTACAGCAGTCTTCCATGTGCAACGGTATCAAAAGCTTTTCTGAAATCCAAGTATATATTATCAAAATTATTTTTGGCATTCAGTTCCTTTGTGACCACATCATGATATCCAGTCAAATTGGCCAGACAACTCCTCCCCCCCCCCCTTTAACAAACCCATGCTGTGCTTAACAACTACTGCAGTCTAGATGATCCTGCAATGCTTCTTTAACCAGTGACTCCATTATTTTACCAGGAACAGAAGTTAAGCTAACAGGTCTATAGTTACTTGTGTCGCCTTTTGTGAACCCCCTTTGTGAATTGGGGATACATTTGCACATCTATAGTCCGTAGGGACTTCCTCTGAATCCAAGGATGCTCTCTTAATTATGGATAAGGGTCTGCTTACTTCCTTTGCTGCCTCCTTTAATATAACTGGATAGATCCTATCCACCCCAGGTGCCTTTCTTTTTTATGTTCAGTTTCAACAATTTCTCCTCCAATTTGCTCTCAGTTATTACTAAATCATTTAGCTCCCTGCTCGAGTTTGATAAGCTTCTAGCTTCCACTTCCCTACAGCCTTCCTCATCCTAAATACTCATTCAGTTTGCCAGCTGTCATCAACAGTCAAACCATCGATATTAAGTGGACCAATCTGATTCATTCCCTTCCTTCTAGAGTTTATATAAGTAAAGAAGTCGTTGCTGTTTTTCTTAGCATCCTTTGTCAAAGATTTCTCATAATCTGCCTTCGCTTGCCTAAAGTCTTTTGTGACTTGATTACAGACAAACTTATATGTGCCATGGGGGTCTGTGTTGCCTGATAATTTATATGCATCCCATGCATTTTTCTTCTCTGCCACGAGTCTCATTAGTTGATGTGACATTCATTAGGGCCTAAACCTTGAACAGTTTTTAATCGATACAAAAAGCCTAGTAGCATCCACGATTAATTCCTTGAATGCTTCCAATTTAGAATTTGCTGTTGATAACATCATCAGTTTGTCATTCTGTACAGAATTTAAAAACTGTCTGAGACCAGTGTAGTCACTTTTATGAAAGCAAAGTCCTTGCTCTCAGTTATTACTAAATCATTTAGCTCCCTGCTCGAGTTCCCTTTACGATTGATGGTAGTTACACCTTTAAGTAAATCCCACATCAGTACACCATGATCACTGCCACCCAGTGGTTCATTTATCTGCAGATTCTTAATGCAATAATAATTACTGCTGATTATCAGATCGAGTATTACTCCCTCTGGTTGTGTGTCAAACAATCATCCAATAAATCCACAAAAGTATTGCTAGTGTGTGAGTGACCAAACCTCAAGTTCCAGTCAATGTCTGGAAAGTTAAAATCCCCCATTATAAGACATTCTGATTTATTGGCCCACTCTATTTCTCTGCCCAATTGCTCATTGTACTCATCAGTTTCATTAGGCCTATAACACACACCTACTCTCAGTTTCCCTTTCCCAGTGTTTGTCACTCTAAACAGACTCAACATTGGTGGAAAATGCAATGTCAATTGGATGCACTTCCTTAGATTTTGTGTTTCTTAACTAACAGCATAACCCCTCCTCCCTTCCTGTCATGTCTATCCTTTCTGTACACATTGTACTCTGCAAATTCCAATTCTGCACTGCTTATATCTGTGTGACACCACATCTCTGATATCCCAACAATATCTGCCTTTGATGCCTTGACCATCCCTTCAAACCTATCAAATTTATTAACTATACTTCTAGCATTGGTGTACATGCAAATATACACACACCTGTTCAGTTACCTTAATACACAGCACATGTATTTATTTGTTCCACTGTGACTCCCAGTGGCGCCTCCGTAGCCAGGTGGGCAGGAGCGGCAGTGCGTAGCACACGCTTCTTGATAAGACCGTGGTTCGAGCCCGTGACCCCCAAATACGGAGGATGCGGAAAGGTCAGGGAATGACCACCGCATATCCCCGGAGCAATATGGCCTTAGTTGCTAATGCTCCTAAAAACCAAATAACAAACAATGACTCACAGCAGTCCTGGAAATCTCCATTGCCTTGCTTTTCAGGCTGCTCTAATAGAAGCCGTGCAAGAATCACTTTTGCCAATGCCTGCGGCCATTGTTAACCTTTTAGTCTGTGCCCCCCCAAGCTAGCAGTTTTCTGATCCACCTAACACTGTCTTGATAGCATCAGCAAATATCCTTGCACCCTTTCTATTTAAGTGTATCCCATCCCTGTAGAAGCAATCTCTCCAATTAATAAGCACATACCATTCCGGAAAAAAATTCTATCCCACGATACTTGCACAATCACTCCAGGGCTGAATTGATTGACAGGGCTCTCATCATATACTCCCTCCTATCATGTCTGGGCAGAATTGCAGACACTTTCAAACTCAATCCTAGCTTGTGACTTTTTATGAACATTGACCTGTACTTGCTAATTAAATCTATAGATCTCTAACTCTTAAGGTCATTAGTGCCAATGTGTACAACAATATCACCTTTTGTACCCTTAAAAGATAATATATCTGCACTACGACATCATCAATTTTTGCCTCCTGCAGACATATCCTGGGCCTGTTCCACCTATCCTTTTTGCATAATATATTCCCTGTCTATTTGACAATAGTCACCAACAATAACTAGTTCCTGTGGGACCAGTGCATTCTGCCTTGGAGATTGCCTCTGTGTTGCCTGCTGGTACAAAGTGTGATTTCTGGTGTTCAGTTGGGCAGCTTGAGAGCTTGATGGGCCCTCATTAATTTCTTCAAGGGCATCTACTCTACACTTCAAACCCTCATAGATGCCCATCAGAACACTGAGTTGATGCCTAATTTCTTGGCACCTAGCGTGTGTGCGCGCGCGCGTACACACACACACACACACACACACACACACACACACACACACACACACACACACACACACATCCTCCTTGGCTAGATCATCCTTTTTCTCAATCTCCACAAACATTCTACACTTTGCACATTTTTTTGTGACTGTGATGCATTGGAGAATTGTCCCCTTCATTTCCCCCCCAGCTACAGCACTCCTGCTACTCTGTGTGCTTTGCCGCTCTAGTCTGGGTAATGATTTCTGTTTAAATAGTTCAATTAACAATGAAATTTAGAGATTAATGAACTTTATTGATTAATTAATAATACTATACTAAGCTAATAGATTCCTAATACAGTGCTATGCTACGCTATTTCGTATCAATCTATACAATGGTGGCAAGTTCAACAATATTGATGCCAACACCAGTACAAAAAATCACTAGTTAAATTTTTTTAAAAAAACTAACAAACACTACTGAGCTTATTTAATATCTTTATAGAACACAATGTGGTATGTTAATTAATGAAGAATACAGTAAAAACTGTTCACCTCTGCACTCCCAGTGCCCTCTCAGCCATTGAATTTTCAATTTAAATTAGGAAACACTTCACTGACCAGGCTAGCCAGGTGGGTAAAGTGCCTGTCTGGCAACCCAAAGGTTGCAGGTTCGAATCCTGCCTCTGGCTTGGATCACAGTAAAATGCAAAAACTCTGGGATGTGCATTATGGTCACAGAAGCCAATGCACCAACAACTAAAAAAAAAAAGGAAACACTTCATTAGATTAGGAAATACTTCATTGAGTTAAATGGCAATTGTTATTTAGGTGTGCCACAAATGTGTCTTTTGTGATTTGATTGACAAAAGATTGAGAATTATTGTTCTAAACTGTAAGGTTTCACCACACATTCTAAACCCAATAAGGTGTTTCAAATGTCAAAAATATGGTTACTCCCGGTGCCATTTGTGCTCTCTCTTCTAAGGAATGCATACACTGACTGTATTATTCAACACCAAAATGTTTAAACTGCATATTCCAAGGATAGTAGTAGTGGCATGTATGCAAGAAAGCAAGTGTATGAGCTTATGCAGCATCAGCCAAAAAAAAAAAAAATAATAAAAATAATAAAAAAAATAAAAATCACACCATGCCCTCCAAATGCCTGTCCAGTTCCTCCTTAAATTTATTCAACCTATCAACTTCCACAACGACAGATGGAAGATTGTTCCAGCAATTAACCACCCGCTGGCTAAAGGCAAATTTCCGCACATCTATTCTACATCTGTCCTTTCTTAATTTGAATTTATGCCCCCTTAGGTTCGTAATCTGAACAAGTGGAAGGATCCCATCAGAATTCAGCGTGCTCAACCCATTCAAGACCTCACCGCACAGGTGCCTCCAGCCACTGCAATTTGCAGAACTTAAGCCTCTCTTGGTAAGAGGATCTGTTCATTCCCCTCACCAATCTTGTTGACCTTCTCTGTACATGCTCAAGTAAATCTACATCCTTCCTAAAATGAGGCCTCCAGACCTGTACGCAATACTCAAGGTGTGGCCTGACCATTGCCTTATACAGAGGGACAATCACTTCCTTCTCCCTGCTAGCAAAATTCCTATATATCATTGACAAAACCCCATGACCTGCTCTGGCAGCTTGTCTGCATTGCTCAGAAAACTTCATATCTGATTGCACAATTACTCCCAGGTCTTTTTCATTTTCTACCATCTTAAGTGTAGTACCACACGGTTGGTACGTTTCTTTGGGGTTACTTCTACCCATATGCAGTACTTTGCATTTGTCAAGATTAAACTTCAGTTGCCACTTCTTAGCCCATCTGCCCAAATTATCTAGATCCTGTTGCAGTAGCACACTGCCATTACTGTCATTAACAACCCTGGTAACCTTTGTATCATCTGCAAACTTCGACATTAAGCCTGATATACCTTCATCAATATCATTGATAAATATACAAAACAACAGTGGACCTAACACCGAACCTTGTGGGACACCACTAATAACATTAGTCCAAGAAGAGCAGCACCCATTGATTACCACCCTCTGTCTTCTCCCACTTAACCATCCTTTTATCCATTGTAGCAACTTACCCTTAATACCATTCTGCTCCAATTTGTACAATAGTCTTCCATGTGCAACAGTGTCAAAAGCTTTCCTGAAATCCAAATATATGATATCAAAATTATTTTTTGCATCCAGTTCCTTTGTAACCATATCATAATATCCTATCATTGTCAGACAAGACTTTCCCTTAACAAACCCATGCTGTGTCTGAATTATTGCTGCAGTCTTGTCTAGATGATACTGCAATGCATCTTTAACCAGTGACTCCATTATTTTACCTGGAACAGAAGTTAAACTAACTGGTCTGTAATTACTCGTGTCACCCTTTGATCCCCCTTTGTGAATTGGGGATACATTTGCACATCTCCAGTCCGTGGGAACCTCCCCTGAGTCTAAGGATGCTCTCATAATTGTGATCAGTGGAAAAGAAAAAAGAAAATCCAACAATATAAAACTATGCTTATAGTATCATATCAAGAAGCAGAAAATCAGTAGCAATGCTCTCAAACAAAATCACATATTCCTAAGTTGTTCAACCACAGAAATCTACATTCTCTGACTATTGCAGTTTAAAGTGAAAGGGAAATTGAAACTGATGTTTCATTTTCCTTAGTCTCAATAGCTGACTGGGCTCATTACCTTCTTACCACTTCCAAAGAATAAAAGCCCTATGCCTCCAACTTGCAGTAAATATTGATTCCTCCTGATGCGAAGCATCCTTCTGAGAAAGTAAATAAATTCAAGAAACCTGAAAGCAAGTCTAGGAACATCTACCACTGGCAATATGGATGTGAATGACGTACAGTGCCAGGAAGAAATCCATGGAATATATGCAGAGGATGACTGGATACTGCAAACTGATTTTCCTAAAAAAGGAGAAAACACAACGTGATTGCCATAGACCTTCAACTTCAAGGGAAAAAAACAGAAATACATTCAAAATTATGGATACATTTCTACAATGGAACTGTTGAGGTTTCCACAGCAATATAGATGATATATGTGACTTCTAACCCAGATTATCCTTGCAACCCAGATTTGCTTGCGATCAAAAACCCTGTGGGAACAAGAACTATAAAACTACCATATGTGAAATGAACAAAGCCTGGAACCTATTTCATAAATTTTGCACAACAACAAACCTAATTCAGTACCAAAAAAAAAAAAAAAAAGCTAGAGCAAATGTAATTGTGTGAGAAGGGAGGCTAAAAAAAAAAAAAAAAAAAAATCACCAATGATTTTATTCCACAATCAATAGAACTACTGATACTCAAACAGTATGGAAGAGAATGTGCAACATGCATGGCTATTATTCCCCCAAATATTATTCCAATAGTGGACAAGAAATTGATAATTGTTAATACACTTGGCAAAATATTGTTGATGTGTTAGCTACATCTTCAGTGTACATTAGTAATTTAGAGATTAAAGGCACAAGCAAATTAACATGTTCTAACTTCTCACATTACTCTCACACACTTCTGTGAATTATTGAATCTTTCAAGTTAGAATACATAATACCCTTTCAGAATCAATATTCAACTAGAGGGCTGAATGCAACTGTATTTGATATTAGATTCAAGTCAGTACATATACAGTAAATACCTACCTGTATATTGACACTCTTAGTATCCCATGCAATTCTCGGAACAATCGTACGATTCTATATAACTACAAGGTGCAATCAACTAAATAGAAACATGGTCTAAGAACAATGAAGGTTGACTCTCTCTCTATACAAAAAACAAATGATATACATAATGTAACTTACACCCTGAACCAGAACTGAGGCTAGGGAATAACACCATCCTTCACATTAGAAATGACAGATGATGTAAGAAAGCAAGCTTATACAGTATCAGCCAAAAAAAAAAAAAAAAAAAAACACGCAGCACCTGCCATTTCAATAGTTTGTCTAGTTCTTCCTTGAATTTATTTAAACTATTAACTTCCACAACAACAGATGGAATAACAATCAACAGCCTGTTGGCTGAAGGCAAACTTCTGCACATATATTTTGCAACCATCTTTCCTCAGTTGGAATTTATGCCCCCTAACGACATACATAACATTTAAGGCTCCACATAGTTGCCATTCGTGATCTTGATATTTAATTTTCTCCAGAAGCAACTTTAGATTGTCATAAGTTTCTTTTAAGTAGACTGAATGAGCAACTGGCACATATGAGTACTTATCTGCATTATACAAGAGAACACCTTTTAAGCTAGTCTTAGAAGAGTCTATAAATATAATATATAAATAGTCTCCATTAACTAGGAACATATGATGGAGCTCCTAAAGCACTTATTAAATCAGCGATATAACTCCAATATACGAAAAAGACCTTGTGAAAAATACCGTATAAACTCCCTTTCACGATTTCTGTACCAGGAAAATGATGTACCTGGAGCAAGTAAGTTCTTCACTTGAAGTCTGGATCCCAGAATTTCAGCAGCATACTTTGGAAGACCTAAGTCCCTTACTAAATCGTTCAGTTCGACTTGTGTGAATTGCTGCGGCGTTAAAACATTTTCTGGTTGATAACATCCCTCTTCACTAACCTCTTTAGCTTCTGCTTCATGGAAGAAGAAGATGAGGACTCCAAAGTTTCTGGTGGAGGTTCTACAGGCAGATCAGGTCCATGTGGAACTGGTCTTTTGGCTGAAGGTAGATCTTGGATATTTGATGTCCTTTTTATTTTTTGAATTGTAACCTTTAATGTCACATACACAAAAGTAACATTCGGAATGGCTTACTGGCTCGCACCACACCATAGAAATAGCAAATGGCAAGCACACCTTTTTTCCTTGATTCCATTTTCTAAGATGTTTGACACATGTATGGCATACTTTATGCGGTGCCCACGATTTATCCTGATCGCCTAGTTTTATGTCAAAGTATGCATAATACAATATTTTTACAAAATCGGTAAAATGTAACAAAATATGTCTGGACTGTTTGTACACTTTCTGGTTGCCATACTAAAAGAAAACTAACACACAATGAGAGCTCATGACGGTTTTTACAGGAGTACTGTGACCGCATAAGGGATGTGCCATTTATATAAGCTCTGTGGTTGAGTGGACTGTACAAACAAGTGAGTGAATGCACAGACAAGTTTAACCCGTAACTACACACAGGAGTCTCCCAGACTCAACTCGGAAAATAAAATTCTAGGAATCACAGATGGGCTGGAAGAGCAGGGTGGGGGGGGCATCTACCTTTCTGGGTCAAGGTCGGCTAACTTGCAGTGTGTGTGTAGTTACAGGTTAAACATGCACAATCTGTTGTATTTGAGGCAAATATTTGATACTGATTACGAATATAGGGGTATAAAACTTGTAAACCATTGCAGAAACTATTGTTATGTACACATTTGTGTATAATACCTAGGTAATATTTTGTTAGTGAATTGTGAAAAATCTTTACGTGATACAAACAAAAGGGCTTCGCTTTAGTAATCAGTAAACATGCATAAATAACTGCCACATGGTTTTACTCAAACTCCAGATACACAGTAAACCAGTGTTATCCATGTCACTCTCTGATCCCCTTTGTGAATTGGGGATACATCCACACATCTCCAGTCCTTGGGACTTTCCCTCATAATTATGTTTAAGTGTTTGCTTACTTCCTTTATTGCTTGTCTTAATATAACTGGATAGATCCCATCCACCCAAGTTGCCTTTCTTATGTTTAACTTCAGCAATTTCTCTTCCACCTTAATGATTTTGACATCATCTGCAAATTTTGACCTTTGCCCTGTATCCCTTTGTCAATGTCATTTAAGAAAATTACAAACCAACAGTGTTACCAGTACCAATATTTGGGAACCCTACTTCTTATATTTACCCAATCTGAAGAGTAACCATTTATCACAACTCGCTGCCTCCTATCATGTGTCTATGTAAGAATTTTTCCTCTGATTCCAACATGTTCCAGCTTATACAGTAACTTCTCACATGGGACAAATGCTTTGCTGAAATCAAATTAATCAGTGTTGAAATTATTTCTTACATCCAGCTCAAGGTTGACTGTTAAATAGCTAACCAGTTTGGTTAAAAGTTATTTTCCTTTACAAAAATATGCTGCAGAATTTAAATTTATCTAAATGATCTTGACCACCATTGACTCCATGATTTTTCCTAATACTGAAGTTGGACAGACCATCTGATAGTTACTTCATCTTAGAACTTCTTTCTTCTTCACTGTTAGAACTGCTCCTTTATGTATTGGTGATACATAAAGATTATCTTGGCTTTTCTGTGTATATTGAAAATAGACTATCATTGATTCATAATAATGAAACATCTCTCTTCCATTTACTTTAGGAACTGGAGTTCTCATGAATTTAGTCCTAGTGCACTTTTGTTTATTTATATTAATGATCTTTCACATAGGCATTTCTCACTTTAATGCACACTGTTTAGTATATGCTGATGAACCTTGAGGTTGTCACAGACATTCTCTCAGATATGCCAGACAAGCTGTACTTGCTACCTGGGAGTCTAAAACGCTGATGGAACTGAGATTTGGGTGACACTCAAGTCAAGTGGACCCAATTTCGGTGAAGTCCGGATGGTCTGTGACAGCCAAATCCTCTGCTTGCACCTTCACGATGGTGGGACATGTTAGTAATCCTGAGTATAACCTCCATGCACAAGTACATGGTGGGCAACCACCCAGATGTGAGCCAATGTAAGCAGGGGTCGAGGTATGGCGCCCACACCACATGGAGGAACACCGCCCCTCTATGTTACCAGGCAGTAGATGACTCTCATCAACAGGTGCAATACCACCACTTTGCTTATTGGAGGCTCGAAGTGGTAGAACCCATGTTTAGTCTCTAGAGCTAAGTTCCAGGCAACCCTTCCCTATCTCTTCCATCATGCAGTATGATTGATGACTTTTGAGGTTATGATGAACATCGTGGCGAGATCCAGTATTCCTTACATTTCGAGGGTACAGCTCTAAAATGGTTTTTGCAGACCGGACGCTAGTTAGTACACTGGAACAAACCTATTCGTAACTCTCCTAGGGGGCTTCCAGATCAGCTAGTGTATAATCTTGCTACCTCTACTCTGCCAGATAGTGACTGGAGGGAGTCCGAGTAGGGTGTATGCGGGGAGCATTGTCGAGGCCACATTATGTCAAGGATCTGGGTGTATTCTTACCATGTGTACGCAATATCCAAAAATTTCATTACTTCATACAGCATGTCCCACCCACTTTTTCTTACTATTGAATACATCATGAATTGTCAAACTAATAGAGCAAGCTTATCTGCTAAAAGATCTAAACCTCCCAAGCACTTCCTAATTCATTTCACAAATATACGTGGTCCCAATTCTAATCTCAACAATGTCCATTTCCACTTGCAGTCTGCCAAACCCCATGTACTTTTTCTGACAGAATCTCAGTTATCGGTTGATTCAACTACTGCTCATCTCAGATGCCCAAATTATTTGCTGTATGATTCCTTTCGCCTCAAAGGTGGTACTTGTGCATATATCCGTTCCAATATTCCCTGTCAGAGACTTGGCAATTTGGAATCTCCTCTCTTTGATCTTCTCTGGCTTAAAATCTCTCTACCTCATTGTGTCAAATTCATCTGTTGTCTCTACCGTTCTCCCAACTCGACTAATCACTTGGAGCTCTTTGCAACTTGACTTTCTCCAGTTCAACTTGCCGCCTCCGTAGCCAGGTGGGAAGGAGCAGCAGTCCGTAGCACACGCTTCTTGATTAAACCGGGGTTCAAGCCCATTACCGCCAAATAAGGAGGATGCGGAAAGGTCAGGGAATTACCACCGCATATCCCGGAGCAATATGGCCTTAGTTGCTAATGCTCCTAAAAACCAAATAACAACAAACCAGTCCAACCTTCCTAACAGTGAGGTAATTTTCTTTGGTGATTTTAATGTTCACAACTCCAGCTGGCTTCCGTTTTCTAGTCACACCGACCCAGCTGGTCGATTTTGCAATTACTAATGACCTTGCACAGATTGTTCATTTATCTACAAGAATACCGGACAATCCTAATCATACAGCCAATACGCTTGATCTTTTTCTCACAAACAACCCTTCTAAGTACTCGGTCGAAGTGAGAGGTCCTTTAGGCACTTCAATCACAACTTGGTGATTGTCTCTTTTCTCCAATGGAACCTTTATGGCTATTCCCAATCTCGTGTTGTTTGGCATTACAAGAATGCAAAATGGGATGACCTGCGAAACTTCTTTTCTTCTTTTCCTTGGTCGGATTACTGTTTCAAAACTTCTGATGTCAGTGTTTACTCAGATCGTGTCAGTGAAATTATTCTTGCAGGAATGGAATCCTTTATCCCACACTCCACTTTAAAATCTCGTCCTTCATCTAAACCGTGGTTTTCCAATAAATGTGCTAAGGCTGTTCAAGAGAAGAATGTTTGCATATCGTAATTGGCTTGTTTCTAATTCTTCAGTTTCATTTTCTGCCTACACCAAAGCTTGCAACAATTCTAAAGCAGTTATTAATCAGTCCAAACTAGAGTTTGAACAGGCTAAGAGTAGAAAACTTGCTTCTGGCCCTAATGGTAGCCAAGCATTCTGGTCTCTTGCCAAAGCTATTGGCCACAACTTTTGCCCATCTCTGCTCCCATCTCTGTCCAAACCAGATGGTTCTGTTGTCACTTCAGCCAAGGATAAAGCTGACCTGCTAGCATCCCATTTTTCTTCCAGCTCATGTATTAATGATCTTGGTAAAACACTTCCCACCATTCCCAACATGCTCCATTTAATGCCTCCTGTGGTCTTCCATCAAAAGGAGGTCAGAAGGATTTTAAAGAATCTTGATGCTAAGAAAGCTCCAGGTCCCAATGTTATTTCTCCACTTGTTCTCAAAACCTGTGCTCCTGAACTTACTCCTATTCTTTGCTGCCTTTTTTCACTTTCTTATTCCAAAGGTGTTTTTCCTTCTCCTTGGAAATTTGCTCATATCCAGCCAGTTCCTAAAAAGGGTGACAAATCCCTCCCATCCAGTTATCGTCCCATTGCAATTACTTCTATTCTTTCTAAAGTAATGGAGAAATCAATTAACCGCCAACTCTTAAACTACCTAGAAACCTTCTGGCTGATCAGCAATCGCCAGTATGGATTCCGTCAGTGTCGATCCACTGGTGATATTCTGGCTTATGTTACCCATTTATGGACTAATGCAAGGGAAAGGTTCAATGAAACACAAGTAGTTGCTCTTGACATCTCAAAGGCTTTCGATCGTGTTTGGCATAAAGGTCTTCTAAACAAGTTTCCATCTTATGGTTTGCCAACTGTTTTTAGTAATTGGTTATCCAGTTTTCTCTCTGATCGCTCACTGAGTGTGATGGTACATGGCTCTCTGTCTTCTAACTTCACCACTAATGCTGGTGTCCCCCAAGGTTCAGTTTTCCCCCCCCATTCTTTTCCTCTTGTTTATTAATGACCTTCTTCCATTTACTGGAAATCCTATCCATAGTTTTGCCGATGATAGCACATTGCATTCCACTTTCCATTTTGAGAAACCCTGTCCTGCTCAATCAGCTTCAACTTCTCAAAAATCTGCTACCAATTCCTTAAATGCCGATCTTCAGGTAATTCTCCAGTGGGGTAAAGACAACTTAGTTGATTTCAACCCCTCTAAAACTCTGTCTTGTCTTATATCTCACAAAAAGGATTCTTATGCTCCTATGCTTATCTTTAATGACACTCCGATTTCTAGGCAAAATGATATATCTCTTTTGGGGATTACCCTGACTTATAATCTCTCTCTTGGCAAAAGCACATTACAAATATTGCTTCTCTGCATCTAAAACAACTAGGTTTTCTCTTTCGCTCCACGCATTACTTTTCTTCTAAACAGCTGCTCACTCTGTATAAATTGCAAATCTGCCCTGTCATGGCATATTGTTCCCACATCTGGGGTGGTGCCCCCAAAACCTCTCTCAGGCTTCTTGATTCCATTCAGAAAAGGGCAGTTAAGTTAATTAATGACTCATCTCTAACAGAGTCTCTCCACTCGCTGTCTCATAGACGTTCTGTTTCTGCTGCATGCCTCTTCTACAGATATTTCCATGGGCACTGTTCTTCTGAATTGGCTTCTGTAATTCCGCTCTCTCTTTCAAAACAGTCCGAACACCTGCCGCCCCCAGCCAACATGTTCAAGCAATTTGAACATCTGTAGACTGTAAATAAATATCTTCTTTCGTCTTCTCAACCTCCAACCCAAGCATAGTACTAAGTACTATAGGTTCTAACACCTCTTGTGTTTGGGGTTTACATAAAAAAAAAAAAAAAAAAAAAAAACTCAAAAGATCAAAAATTCTTTAAAGTTATCACTCGTGGCCAAGATAATGACTTAAAAAAGTACATACTAAGTTTTAGATATGGGTTATTGAAAATAATTTTTCTTTTAAATATGAGATGATTACCATACAATGATCTCTGTAAAGAAATAGTTCAGAATTCTTTATAATCAATGTGTATATGAAACATGTTACCTTAGGCTAATTTTTTTTCACAATACTCATTTTAATAGACCCATTAATCAGATCTCAAATAAAGCTTATAAAATGATTAGTTTCATAAAGTTCAGAATTAACCATAACACTGGTCAACACAAAATGTTCCGAAAATAAAAATTCCCAATCTTGACTAATTTTATGCTGCTTAACACAAAAATCAAATTAAAATTTGTTGATCGGCTCTTGTTTTCGAATTATAGTTGCGGCCTCATATTAGTGAGTTACTCTACATTATCAGCTATGCCTCTTGGCAAAAAGCAAGGCAACACTGCAGTTTCAGTACTGCTATGCTCTGATCATTTGATTGGAAACTGTCACCTTGTTCTGCATCACGTAATAAAGAGCTCGGCAACCTGCGGATCTTTGAGCACGTAACTGTGGCTGTTTAACTTTTAGCCCACACGAATCACAACTTGAAGTGGAGTTAGAGGACTTAAAAATCAAGGACATGTGAAGTGCAAGACTAAAATGCCTTAAAACTGAAATTGAGGATTTGGTGAGGCAAAATACTGTCCTTTGCAAATCTACACAAATATACGGCGATAGATGAGTTGAAAAAGCAAGATCAAATTGTTTTCGATGTGTAGAGTAGCTTACCGGACACGTATATAAATTTGAAAATATTTGCGTTTGGATTTCTCTCAGTTTTTGGTTCAACGAATTTCTGACATGAACTATATTAAAAATAAATTAAGAAACTGTCTGAACAATGTGAGTCTCTTAGCATGTTTAAAGATGAAAATTACGGCATTCTCACATGATGTTGAGAGACTCGCTCAAGAAGTTCAGCAGCAAAAGTCACATTAATTCATACCTAATTGGATGTTTGTTATGTTTTTTCAGTATTAATAAATAATATTTCAAAAAAATATATTTTTTTTAATAAAACACCTTTCCACTCTATTCCATTTTGTAAAAAAACTCCCCCCCCTCCTTCTTTTTCTTCCAGTTTGAGCTGAGGTGCGGCTCTTTGGATTCTCTCTTTTTTTTTTTTTTTAAATTAGATCGAAAATGACTCTTCACTCAAAAAAGGTTGCCGACCCCTGATGCAATAAGTTGTTCTCGCCTCAAATGAATCTTCAACTCTGTTGCAGTAATTCTCGAATACTACTAGGTACTGGATGATTTGTTCTCAGTTGTTCTCTGTGAGAAAGCATCCCTTAACTCGAGCCTGATAGATAGGCCTCCTTGTACTTTGGGTATAAAGTAAGCAACAAGGACAAGAACTGGGGCGCCATACATATGCTGCATTACCTGTTCATTGCATAAAAACTCAATTGTGAGTGAATCAAAAGGGATATTTTATGTTTTTCACAGTGTTCATGATATGGAGGGAGCCAACAAATCACATCACAGACTGTTACTTCTGTATGGTGCCTCCTATTAGAAAAGGGATGACAATGAAGAAAAAGTGGATGGCAACGTACCCGAATATACCATCTTCAATTTGTCCCATGCCTCATGCTTAAGTACTACCTATTCCTGAACCATCTGACCATTTTTCTGTACACTCTGATGAAGATGAAGACACTGATGAACATCAACTTGATATACACAAAGAAGTACAGCAGCCGTCTACATCAAGGGATCCACTATTTTGTCCAAACCTTTATCCATCTGAATCAGTAAGATCACAGAAAGTGAACTTTAATGACCTCATCAGGGATCTCGAACTTCCGAAGAAGAAAACAGAGCTTTTGGCCTCGAGGCTAGAAGAATGGAATCTTCTAGATCATTCTGTGAAAGTGATAACATTTTGTACTCGAAATAAAGACTATGATAAATTCTATCAAACAGAAGTGAACTCACTGTAAGGATGTTAATGGTTGAATGACAGCAATGAACACGAGGCACGTTCCCAAAGAATGGAGATTATTTATAGATGCTTCTAAGGTTAGCCTTAAGGCTGTGTGATTACACAGTGGAAATATGCTGCCTTCAGTACCTCTTGTATACGCTGTCCACAAAAAAAGAAACATACACAAACATGGAGAACATCCTCTTAGGTGTACACTATCAGAAATATGAGTGGCAGACATGTGGTGATTTAAAGATAATTGCCATTTTATTAGGACTACAAAAGGGTTACAGTAAATATTGTTGCTTTCTCTGCGAGTGGGATAGTCGTTCCAAGAATATGCACTATGCGTTGGCCTCAACAAAAATTGTTAATGCCTGGAATGAAGACTGTAGCATTTGAACCTCTTGTAGATTCAAATGAAGTTTTGCTTCCATTACTCAACACCAAACAGGGGCCCGTGAAAAATTTTGTGAAGGCTTTAGAAGTGAACGGTCATTCACATATTTGCAAGAGAAATTCTCAAGACTTAGTATACAGAGAAGATTAAGGCAAGCATTTTCTCAAAATAAGGCAACTTTTCAAAGAATAGCAAAAAATTAGCTTTGAAAGCATTTTGAATTGCTTCGTCTGGTTTTCTAGGAAATTTTAAAGCCAGCAACTACAGACAGCTTGTGGAAGATTTCATTACTTCCCCAAGACAGCGTTGGAACAAAGATACAAAAGCAAATAGAGTGCCACCATATTAGCTGATTATTGTTGGGTGAAAAGTGATGCTCCTGAAGCTGAATAGAAGTGAAAGGTAAAAAGGTCCCGTGTTTGATACAGGCATGTTCGTAGCTACATCTTACTACTGTATAAATAAAAAATACTTTTTTTTTTTTATAAAAAGTATTTAAACAAAAGGTATTTAAAAAAATATATAAAAAAACTACATTTTTCAAAAAGAAGGCATTTGCCATTTTAAACACTGTTTCCATGTTTATCACCCCAAAATCTATAAAGTAAACTTTCTTTCATGCCCATAACAAGATAGGACTCAGATTTGTTGTTCAATGTAATTCTTCAAACATTTGTGCACTGTCTTAATTTTGCCTATATTTAGAATATGCCTCTCCAGTTTGATCTCTGGAATACTCAAGTACATAAATTGCTAGAGAATTTAATTACTTGCTAAACAATGTTCCTAAAAGATTTATAAAATTTATGATGCAATTTGACAAACATACCAGTTTTCGTAGATATCATTATGAAAAATATTTCACACAGTATCGTAAACTATAACCTCTGTTTAAATGCATTTTCTTATATAAGATTTTAAATATTAAAATTTAAATATGTTATTGAAATATATTTCCTTGCATCTTTCCTTCAAGATTTATGGAAACAACAAATTGTTTCACATTAAATATGAAATGTTTTTTTTTTTTTCTCATATTTAAGATGGTGTACTCAAGATGGTTTTTATCAAAAGTAAAAATTGTTTACTGAAAATTACTTCATGACAACATTTAGTGTCTTCTGAAAACAAAAACCTTTTAAAAGTGGACAATATAATGGTTAACTTCAGCTCTCTCCCAAGCATATGAGCATATATGCATGATCCTTGTCTGTTCACTGGAAGTGAAGTTGTTACATCTGGGCAAGTGGACAGACCAGCATTATGCATATATCCCTTGGGCAGAGTTGAAGTTATAACTATTATATTGTCCAACTTTTGTTATGATTTTCATGAAATTTTTTATTTAGGCATTTTAAAAATATTTGTTGACCTGTTCAAAATTTCATTAAAATTGAACAAATAGAAGCAATTAGTATTTTTTTTCCCCCATACAATTTGTATGTAAAAAAAAAAAAAATAAATTTATAGATTAAATGTAGTTTTAATGCAGATTGCTAGCTTTAGACAGTTCATTCAGAGTCTTACTTATGTAAGACTCATGCAGTGTTACTTGTGAAGAGGCACACTGAGAGAGAGAGAGGGGCTTAAAAACAAAAAAAAAAAAGAGTAATACCAAATATTGTCAGGGAGACGGGGAATATATTGTGTAAAAACGATAGCTGGAACAGGTTATCTGCCAGGGGCAAAAGTTGATGATGTTGTAAAGCATATATCCTCTTTTAAGGGCACAAAGGGTGATATTGTTGTACACGTTGGCGCCAGTGATATTAAGAGTAGGAGATCTGCAGATTTACTTAACAAGTACGGGTCAATGTTGCAAAAAAAGTTATGAATTAGGTTTAAATTTGAAAGTGTCTGCAATTCTGCCCAGACACAATAGGAGGGAATACATGATGAGAGCCTTGTCAATCAATTCGGCCCTGGAAGGAATGTGCAAGGCTCAAGGGGTAGAATTTTTTTCAGCGTGGTCTGTGCTTGTTAACAGGAGAGACTGCTTCTACGGGGATGGGATACACTTAAATAGAAAAGGTGTAAGAATATTTGCTGATGCTATCGAGGCAGCGTTATGTGGGTCGGAAAACTGCTAGCTTGGGGGGGGGGATTCACAGCCTAAAAGGTTAAAAGTAGCCGCAAGCAGAGGTGAAGGTGATTCTTGCACAACTTCTATTAGAATAAGTAGCGACCTGGAGCTGGGGGTTTCAGGGTCTGGTGGCAGTCATCGTGAAACAGGTGGGTATATGGGATGTGTTAGGGTAACTAATAATAAGGATAGGTACATGTATACTTGCATGTATACCAATACTAGAAGTATAGTGAATAAATTTGATGAATTTGAAGTGTTGGTCAAGACATCAAAGGCGGATATTGTTGGGATAGCAGAGACGTGGTGTCACACAGATATTAGGAATGCAGAACTGGAATTTGGGGAGTACAATGTGTACAGATAGGATAGGATGGGAGGAGGTTTTATGCTGTTAATTAAGGAAAACATAAAATCAAAAGAAGTGCATCCAGTTGATATAGATGAACAGTGCAATGTTGAGTCAGTTTTGTGTGACATATGCACTGTGAAAGCAAAATTAAGAGTAGGAGTGTTATAGGCCTAATGACTCAAATCAGTACAACGAACAATTGTACAGAGAAATAGTGGGCTAGTAAATTAGAATGTCTTATAATGGGAGATTTTAACTTCCCAGATATTGACTGGAACTTGTGGGTTGATCATTCACACACTAGTAAGACTTTTGTGGATTTATTGGATGATTGTTTTCTGCAGCAGCATGTTTGATAGGCAATCAGAGAGGGTAATACTCTTGATCTGGTTATCAGCAGTGATCATTCGTGTATTAAGAATTTGCAGATAAAGGAACCACTAGGTGGCAGTGATCACAGTGTACTGATGTGGGATTTACTTAAAGATATAAATGCTATCAGGGGTAAAGGAAAGGGTTTTTGCTTCCGTAAAGGTGAGTACAGTGGTCTCAGACAGTTTTTAAATTCTGTACAGTGGGATCAACTGACGATTTACCAACAGCAAATTCTAAGTGGGAAGCATTCAAGGAATTAATCGTGGAAGCTACTAAAAGTTTCATACCTATTAAGAAATATTGTTTAAGGTTTAGGCATAAATGGTTATCAAATGAACTAATGAGACTCGTGACAGAAGAAGAATGCATGAGATGCATATAAATTATCAAACGACTCAGAAGCCTATGGCAGATATAAGCTAGTCTGTAATCAGGTCACAAAGGAGGTTAGGCAGGCGAAGGCAGATTACAAGAAATCTTTGGGAAAAGATGCTAAGAAAAACAGCAAGGATTTCTTTACTTATATAAACGCTAAAAGGAAGGGGATGAATCTGATTGGTCCATTTGATTTCGATGGTTCGACTGTTGATGATCCTGCTCAGATAGCAAACAAACTGAATGAATATTTTGCATCTACATTCACACATGAGGAGTTAAGGTATGAAAATGGCAAAAGGTTATCAAATTGCAGCAGGGTGCTTAATGATTTTGTAATAACTGAGAGCAAAGTGAAGGAGAAATTGTTGAAGTTAAACATAAGAAAGGCACCTGGGAGTGGATGGCATCTATCCAGTTATATTAAAGGAGGCGGCAAAGCAATTAAGCAAACCCTTAGCTATAATTATGAGAGCATCCTTGGACTCAGGGGAGGTTCCCACGGACTGGAGATGTGCAAATGTATCCCCAATTCACAACGGGGGATCGAAGGATGACACGAGTAATTACAGAACAGTTAGTTTAACTTCTGTTCCAGATAAAATAATGGAGTCACTGGTCAAAGATGCATTGCAGTATCATCTAGACGAGAGTGCAGCAATAATTAAGACACAGCATGGGTTTGTTAAGGGAAAGTCGTGTCTGACAAATTTGATAGGATATTATGATATGGTTTACAAAGGAACTGGATGCAAAAAATAATTTTGATATCATATATTTGGATTTCAGGAAAGCTTTTGACACTGTTTCGCATGGAAGACTACTGTACAAATTGGAGAAGAATGGTACTAAGGGTAAGTTGCTACAATGGATAAAAGGATCGTTAAGTGGGAGAAGACAGAGGGTGGTAATTAATGGGTGCTGCTCTTCGTGAACTAATGTTATTAGTGGAGTCCCACAGGGTTTGGTGTTGGGTCCTCTGTTGTTTTGTATATTTATCAATGATATTGATGAAGGTATATCAGGCTTGCTGTCGAAGTTTGCAGATGATACAAAGGTTGGCAGGGTTGTTAATGACAGTAATGGCAGTGTAATACTGCAATAGGATCTAGATAATTTAGGCAGATGTGCTAAAAAGTGGCAACTGAAGTTTAACCTTGACAAATGCAAAGTACTGCCTATGGGTAGAAGTAACCCGAGAGAAAAGTACCAACTGTATGGTACTACACTTAAGGTGGTAGAAAATGAAAAAGACCTGGGAGTAATTGTGCAGTCAGATATGAAGTTTTCTGAGCAATGCAGATAGGCTGCCAGGGCAGGTCATGGGATTTTGTCAATGATAGATAGGAATTTTGCTAACAGGGAAAAGGAAGTGATTGTCCCTCTGTATAAGGTAATGGTCAGGCCACGCCTTGAGTACTGCGTACAGGTCTGGAATTTAGGAAGGATGTAGATTTGCTTGAGCGTGTGCAGAGAAGGGCAACAAAATTGGTGAGGGGAATGAAGGGATCCTCTTACCAAGAGAGGCTTACGTTCTGCAAATTGCGGTGGCTGGAGAGGCACCTGCGCGGTGATCTGATTAAGGTGTATAAGGCCTTGAATGGGTTGAGCACGCCGAATTCTAATGGGATCCTTCCACTTGTTCAGATTACGAACCTAAGGGGGCATAAATTCAAATTAAGAAAAGACAGATGTAGAATAGATGTGCGGAAATTTGCCTTTAGCCAGCGGGTGGTTAATTGCTGGAACAAACTTTCATCTGTCGTTGTGGAAGCTGATAGGTTAAATAAATTTAAGGAGGAACTGGACAGGCATTTGGAAGGAATGGTGTGATTTTTTTTTTTTTTTTTTTTTGCTGATGCTGCATAAGCTCATACACTTGCTTTTTTAAATTACATGCCACTACTACTAGTATACAGATTTGCCATCAAAAATATAGTTATTGGAGATGGAGAAATTAATGACATTGTTCTAGTAAACTAAATTACAACCAATAATATGTTTGTAGTTATTGAAATTGAAATTTCATTCAGGACCAATTTTAAGTTGGTTAGGTCTATGCTGGGAATAGACTCATCATCATCAGCCATTTTCAATCCACTGCAGGATGAAGGCCTCTCCAGCAACTTTCCAGTTCCTTCTGTTTTGAGCACTGGCCATCCATTTACTACTCAAAAACTCATGAATTTCATCTATCCATCTCCGCCTTTGTCTTCCAGGTTTTCATCTAGCTCCTCTTGGGTACCATTCTGTTATTTTCTTAGTCCATCTGTCATCATGTCTTCGAGCTATGTGTCCTGCCCAAGACCATTTTAGTTCTTTAGTTTTGATAAGAATGTCCTTTACATGAGTTTGCTGCCTAATCAATGTGTTTCTCTTCTTATCTAACAGTTTGATTCCCAATATAATTCGTTCCATTCTTCGCTGTGTAGTTCTTAGCTTCTCTTCCATTCTTTTGGTGAGTGCCCAAATTTCACTTCCATAAGTCATGGTGGGGAGTATATACTGATTCATTATTTTACATTTCAGACAAACTGGGATATTGCTCTTCAGTATGTGACTATATTTCCTGAATGCTATCCATCCAAAATTTATTTTTCTCTTGACTTCCAGCCATTTATCATTATTACAGCTAATAACTTGTCCCAGATAAGTATATGACTCCACCTTTTCAATTACTGCTCCTTCAATCATTATTTCCCTTTCCGTGGCATACTTGTTCATCATTACTTTTGTTTTAGCCATATTCATCTTTAGTCCAAAATCCTTACTAACTGTGCATAACTGATTAAGATTTATCTCTAATTCTTTGGGATCGTGGCTTATGACCACAATGTCATCTGCAAATCGTAAATGGTTTAGGTACTCTCCGTTCACATTGACTCCTTTCTGCGACCAGTCTAATCTTCTGAAAGCTTCCTCAAGGGCAGCAGCAAACAGCTTCGGAGATATTGTGTCTCCTTGTCGAATTCCTTTCTCGATTTTAAATTTGCTACTGTCTTTGTCTAGTCTAATAAAGGATGTAGCACTCTCATATATTTTCTTCAATATCATAATATATGGAGTATCTATGCCTTGTCTTTCCAGTGCCCGGAACATTGCCTTATGCTGTATGGAGTCAAACACCTTTTCATAATCCACAAACGCCAGGCATAATGGTGTTTTATATTCATTTGCTTTCTCCATTAGCTGTGATATTACGTGAAGGTGATCCATTGTTGAGAATCCTGTCCTAAAGCCAGCTTGCTCTTTCGGTTGATTCTCATCAAGTATTCTTTCTAATCTGTTAGTAATGACCCTTGTGAACAACTTGTAGATATGGGATAACAAGCTAATTGGTCTATAATTTCCAATTTCTGATTTATCTCCTTTCTTATGCAGCAAAACTATGATCGCATTATTCCACTGCTTAGGCATCACACCTTTTCTAATGCACTTTGTGAAGAGCCTTGCCAGTTTTTGTGTTATGTCTCTTCCTCCCAATTTTAACAACTCTACAGTAACTTCATCTTCCCCTGGGGCTTTCCGATTCTTCATTTTCTTCAATGCATGTTCTACCTCATCAGGAAGAATATCGGGTATGTCGTATGTGTTGCTACTTTGCAATCCATGTTCCCCACTGCTGGTATCATTCCCTCGCTCCTTGTATAATTCTCTATAGTAGTCTTCTGCTATTTGAATTATGCCTTCTCTGCTGTTTATAAGTACACCATCGCTATTCTTCAGTTTCAGTATCATTTGTCTTTCTGTATTACTGCTCATGGCTGCTGATTTAAATCCTTTGTTTTCCCTTAATGCTTGTTCTACTTTTCTTGTGTTAAATCTTCTTATGTCCTCTCTGAGTCTCTTTCTAATGGCTTTGCATAACTCAGTATACTCAATTTTCTCCCTGTCAGTGTTTTTCTTGCTCTTCATTTGTCGTCTTTGGTTCATCATGACAAGTGTTTCTTGACTAATTTTTCTTCTTTGGATTTCTGTTTCCCTATAGGTTTCTTGGGCTTTATCACTTTCAGAAAGTTGTAATATTCCTCGTCGATATCTTGGTCCTGAGCAGTCTGCAGAAGCTCAAACTTGTTCTTAAGTTCCAGTACATACTGCGTTTTCTCCTCCTCTGTTATTTCAAAGACCTTTGTATTATTTACTCGAGTCAGTTTTTTCCTTTCCTACATCTATATCAAGTGTACATCTTACCATTCTGTGATCACTTCCAACATTTACCTTATTCAGGACGGTAACATCATTCACAATATATCTTCTGTTAGTGAGGATGAAGTCGATTTCATTAGTTGTTAATCCATTTGGACTCTTCCATGTCCACTTTCTGTTCACCCTTTTCTTGAAAAAAGTGTTCATTACTGACAGTCCTTGAGATTCTGCAAATTCCACAAGTCTTTCACCTCTTTTATTTCTTTCACCAATTCCAAAATTTCCTATAGTTCCTCTTTCTGCGCTGTTTTGCCTTTTTCCAACCTTAGCATTGAAATCCCCCATAATAATAGTGTAGTGGGTTTTCTGCTCATCTAGAAGACTCTCAATTTCGGTGTACATTTCTTCAACCTCTTCATCCTCATGGCTTGATGTTGGTGCATAAATCATTATAATCTTTAGCTTGTACCTCTTAGAAATCTTGAATATTAGTCTTGACACCCTTGGTGATGTACTTTTGAATTCCAAAATGTTGTTTTTAAAATCTTTATGGACCAGAAACCCAACTCCACCTTCACTCCTTTCACTGTTTCCATTGGTGTACAGCAGATTTCCGCTTGATAAACGTTTAAGTGATTCATTTCTTCTTCTTGTTTCAGCCAAACCGATGATATTCCAATTCACATTTTCTAATTCCTTTTCCAGCTCTAATATCCTGTCTTCACCGATGAGTGATCGTATGTTATAACAGGCCAAGTTCAATTTCCGTGCATGGCAGCCTGGTCATACCCAGAGATTCTTAGCACCCTCTGCTTCCTCTGATCCTCTCGCTGCCGTAAGAGGGAGAGTGAAAGCTGCTGGGGACTGAGGGCCATTTGTATTGTTGTGCTCTCATTGCTTAATAAACCTAAAGCCTGTAGGGTGTTTATGGAACTTAGGTATGAAATAAATATAAGGAAATTTGTAGTTATAGCCGAGTGGGCAGGAGCGGGAGTGCAGTAGCACACGCTCTTTGAGTAGACCGGGGTTCAAGCCCCTGACTGCTGAATACGGTTGATCTGCCAACCCGCACTGGACCAGCGTGGCAGATTATGGTCCATTTCCCTCAGCATGAATTGTTGAGGAGGCTTCCATCCTGCAGTGGGTTGATAATGGCTGCACTTTACTTTTTACTTTTTTAAGTTTCTTGCTGAAAGCAACTAACTTCTTTGTAATGATATTGCTGTTAGTGATGGACTTGTAATTGTGTATTTAGTGTTTGGAAATAAAAGGCTTTACAGATTATGGCATTATTGCAGGAGGCTTTATCAACAGGGTTGATGATAAAATGTTTTCCAGGTCCTCCAATTGTTGTTTTAATGTGGAAAAACGAAATTTTAATCCTGCTGATGGTTGTACATGTGGTAGTGATGACTAATAATGTTGTAACATTCTAGTTAATACTGAATTAATTCATAGTTGGAAGGCTCCAATGGAGACGTTATGTGATGGTAAGAGAGCTTAAAACAGAAGTTAAGCAAATCATGGTTTTCTGAAAGATTTAAAGTTGATTTTAAAGTATGGCCTATATTTGAAGCCAGAAGACATGATGCTTCAGAGTTCCTTGTTAGCTATAATATCTGAATTGCCTGTTATGCTATGGCCAAAGTGTGCATCAATAAACGGTTGGAAATTGGCCTAACAGCAAATACATCCATTGGAAATGAGTTCAAGATTAAATTTGTCAACGTTAGTTGCCAGGTGTTTATAATTACAAACCCAGAGTCCAAAAGGTTTAGCATATCTGAATCTGGAAATGTTCAGGTTTTGGCAGCCATCTGGAAGTAGGTCAATAGATTTATTTATGCAATCATTTCCTGGACAATTTCAACATTAATGATTGCATTAATAAATGGTTCACTTTGACGATTTCACACCTTATCCCCCATCACTCGGGGTTACTTCAACTGATATAAATATAATGTACAGAGAACTATCGGCTTTCAACTTTGGGTCTTAGATGTTGCTGTGTAATCACCACACAGCTAATTTCACTGATTCCGGTCCAAGCACACAGTAAGTTGGCATTAACCTGACTTTATTCCGTAATCTACAGTTACTTTGTTTAAATTTTATACTGTAGTTTGGTTTTTGAATTCAAACTTTCATTCATTTTTTCTTTGACAAGTTTTAATTGGCATTATTTTTTTGATTTTTAACTTTATTTTATATTTATATACTTATTTTATTTATGTTTGAATTTTATTCCTTCTGTCTCTGTGGGGTCGGCTATGATGTATACATTTTGCACTTATACATCATAACGGAAACAGACTGCTTATTGCGGTGGTTCCTACAGTTTTGGCTGCCGACCCTGTGAAGAAGTAGTTAAAGCCCTAGGACCCACTACTTTAGGTACCATCATTATTATCGTTATTATTTTTATGTTAATCTAATTTAATTTCAGGGCCTCCGTAGCCAAGTGGTCAGGGGCGAGAGCGTAGTAGCACACGCTCTTTGAGTAGACTGGTGTTCAAGCCCCTGACTGCTGAATACGGTCGATCTGCCAACCCGCACTGGACTAGCATGGCAGATTATGGTCCGTTTCCCTCAGCATGAATTGTTGAGGAGGCTTCCATCCTGCAGTGGGTTGATAATGGCTGCACTTCACTTTTTTTTTTTTTCTTTTTTTTTATCTCTTTTACCTTGCAGGCATTTTCAATTTTTTCCATGTTAATTTTTTTTTTTTTTTTTTTTTATGTGAACCCCAAACACGAGAGGTGTTAGAACCTATAGTACTTAGTACCATGCTTGGGTTGGAGGTTGAGAAGATGAAAGAAGATATTTGTTGACATTGGACTTGAACTTCTGTAGATTCTAATTTTCAGGAAATACGTATAAAGGAAGGTTGTTCCAGAAAATGGCAGTTGAATGAATAAATGAGAAAGATGAAAAGTTGGTTCTGTGGGTTTGAAATTGGACAGTAAATGGATGTTGGCTGGTGGCGGCACATGTTCGGACTGTTTTGAAAGAGAGAGTGGGAATTATAGAAGCCAATTCAGAACAGTGCCCATGGAAGTATCTGTAGAAGAGGCATGCAGGCAGAAACAGTACTTCTATGAGAAAGTGAGTGGAGAGACTCTGTTAGAGATGAATCATTAATTAACCTAACTGCCCTCTTCTGAATGGAATCAAGAAGCCTGAGAGGGATTTTGGGGGCACCCCCCAGATGTGGGAACAATATTCCATGGCAGGGCGGATTTGCAATTTATGCAGAGTGAGCAGCTGTTTGGAAGAAAAGTAACACCGAGAGCGAAAGAGAAAACCAAGTTTTTGAGATGCAGAGGAAGCAATATTTGTAATGTGCTTGTGCCAAGAGAGATTAGAAGTTAGGGTAATCCCCAAAAGAGATATATCATTTTGCCTAGAAATCGGAGTGTCACTAAAGATAAGCATAGGAGCAGAAGAATCCTTTTTGCCAGATATAAGACAAGACTGAGTTTTAGAAGGGTTGAAATCAACTAAGTTGTCTTTGCCCCACTGGAGAATTACCTGAAGATCGGCATTTAAGGAATTGGTAACAGATTTGTGAGAGGTTGAAGCTGATTGAGCAGGACAAGGTTTCTCAAAATGGAAAGTGGAATGCAATGTGCTATCATCGGCAAAACTATGGATAGGATTTCCAGTCAATGGAAGAAGGTCATTAATATACAAGAGAAAAAGAGTGGGGGAAAGAACTGAACCTTGGGGGTCACTGGCATTAGTGGAGAAGTTAGAAGACAGAGAGCCATCTACCATCGCCCTCAGTGAGCGATTAGAGAGAAAACTGGATAACCAATTACTAAAAACAGTTGGCAAACCATAAGATGGAAGCTTGTTTAGAAGACCTTTATGCCAAACACGATCAAAAGCCTTTGATATGTCAAGAGCAACTACTTGTGTTTCGATGGAATTTTCCATTGAATTAGTCCATAAATGGGTAACATAAGCCAGAATATCACCAGTGCATCGACACTGACGGAATCCATACTGGCGATCGTTGATCAGATGGAAGGTTTCTAGGTAGTTTAAGAGTTGGCGGTTAATTGATTTCTCCATTACTTTAGAAAGAGTAGAAGTAATTTCAATGGGATGATAATTGGATGGGAGGGATTTGTCACCCTTTTTAGGAACTGGCTGAATATGAGCAAATTTCCAAGCAGAAGGAAAAACACCTTTGGAATAAGAAAGTGAAAAAAGGCGGCAAAGAATAGGAGTAAGTTCTGGAGCACAAGTTTTGAGAACAAGTAGAGAAATACCATCAGGACCTGGAGCTTTCTTAGCATCAAGATTCATCAAAATCCTTCTGATATCCTTTTGACGGAAGTAGGAGGCATTGAATGGAATGTGTTGGGAATGGTGGGAGGTGTTTTACCAAGATCATTAATACATGAGCTGGAAGAAAAATGGGATGCTAGCAGGTCAGCTTTATCCTTGGCTGAAGTGACAACAGAACCATCTGGTTTGGACAGAAGTGGAAGCAGAGATGGGCAAAAGTTGTGGCCAATAGCTTTGGCAAGAGACCAGAATGCTTGGCTACCATTAGGGCAAGAAGCAAGTTTTCTACTCTTAGCCTGTTCAAACTCTAGTTTGGACTGATTAATAACTGCTTTACAATTGTTGCATGCTTTGGTGTAGGCAGAAAATGACACTGAAGAATTAGAAACAAGCCAATTACGATATGCAACATTCTTCTCTTGAACAGCCTTAGCACATTTATTGGAAAACCAAGGTTTAGATAAAGGACGAGATTTTAAAGTGGAGTGTGGGATAAAGGATTCCATTCCTGCAGGAATAATTTCACTGACACGATCTGAGTAAACTTTGACATCAGAAGTTTTGAAACAGTAATCCGACCAAGGAAAAGAAGAAAAGAAGTCTCGCAGGTCATTCCATTTTGAATTCTTGTAATGCCAAACAACATGAGTTTGGGAATAGCCATGAGATAAAGGTTCCACTGGAGAAGACGCAATCAACAAGTTGTGATCTGAAGTGTCTAAAGGAGCTCTCACTTCGACCGTGTGCTTAGAAGGGTTGTTTGTGAGAAAAATAAAAAGAACAATCCTATGATTAGGATTGACCGGTATTTTTGTAGGTAAGTGAACAATCTGTGCTAGGTCATTAGTAATTGCAAAAGCCTCAGCATCTCGACCTGCTGGGTCGGTGTGACTAGAAAATGGAAGCCAGCTGGAGTTGTGAACATTAAAATCACCAAGGAAAATTACGTTGCTGTTAGGAAAGTTGGACTGGAGAAAGTCAAGTTGCAAAGAGAGGAAGTCAAAGAGCTTCCAAGTGATTAGTGGAGTTGGAAGAACGGAAGAGATAACAGATGAATTTGACACAATAAGGTAGAGAGATTTTAAGCCAGAGAAGATCAAAGAGAGGAGATTCCAAATTGCCAAGTCTCTGACAGGGGATATTGGAACGGATATATGCACAAGTACCACCTTTGAGGCGAAAGGAATCATACAGCGAATAATTTGGGCATCTGAGATGAGCAGTAATTGAATCAACCGATAACTGAGATTCTATCAGAAAAAGTACATGGGGTTTGGCAGATGCAAGTGGAAATGGACATTGTTGAGATTAGAATTGAGACCACGTATATTTCTGATATGAATTAGGAAGTGCTTGGGAGGTTTAGATCTTTTCACAAATAAGCTTGCTCTATTAGTTTGACAATTCATGGTGTATTCAATTGTAAGAAAAAGTGGGTGGGACATGCTGTATGAAGTAATGAAATTTTTAGATATGGCGTACACGTGGTAAGAACATACCCAGTTCCTTGACATAACGTGGCCTCGACAATGCTCCCCGCATACACACTACTCAGACTCCCTGCAGTCACCATCTGGCAGAGTAGAGGTAGCAAGATTATACACTAGTTGATCCAGAAGCCTCCTAGAGAGTTACTAATAGGTTCGGTCCGGTGTACTAACTAGCGGCCGGCCTGCGAACATCGTGAAGGTGCAAGCAGAGGATTTGGCTGTCACAGACCATCCAGCCTTCGCCAAAATTGGGTCCACTTGACTTGAGTGTCACCCGAATATCAGTTCCATCAGCGTTTTAGACTCCCGGGTAGCAAGTGCAGCTTGTCTGGCATATCTGAGAGAATGTCTGTGACAACCTCAAGGACGATGGTAATTACAATTGACAAGTCAGCACCCCTACCCAGTACACTGAAAATAAACATTTGTCTATATATATATGTTAGTAGTAATGAAACGTAATATGCTAACATTATGGTACTAGTAATGCTTTGACGATTTCACACCTTCTCCCCCATCACTCGGGGTTACTGCTAATTATGGAGAACAGAGGGCGAACAGAACAGAAATCGCTATCATGGTGAGCAAAGAAGGGTGCTAAGATAAAGGAGAATTAATAAGAATAACTTAGTGCCGTTCTTCCTGTGGCCTCAGCACCTTTTTCAAGGGCCAGCCACCGAAATCAAAAGGGGAAGCGGCAATAAATGGGTAAAGTCTCTGTTTCTGACATGAAATACATGCTGCACATGGTGTATGTGAAAAGTAGGTAAAATTAAAAAATTTTTTTTAAAAATTTTAATCATGAGATGTGTGTATATTTCATAACTGACTGACAGAGGCTGGAAGTAAAGAATAACAAGAATAAAAAGCAAGAAATGGGATAACTTACTGGGGTTGTGGCGGTCTCTACTGCTGTGGAGAAATAAAAGGTTTAAACTGAATGTGGGCTACACTGGTGACCCCTGGGTTAAGAAATTGGGAAAATTTAATTGCCCCATGTGTCAGAAGTTGGAAATGTATTAAAATACATTAAATTAGTGAAGTAGTAAATAAAATTAATTAAGCCATTTTGTTACGAATATTATAAAAAGGGGGTTAATGCTAAGGTTACCCTTTGAAGGTTAAACGAGTGAAGGAATGTGTCCCAAGATAGAAAGGAATAATAGACTAGCAAAGTAGCAGTAACAAGTCGCTGAACTTTGTATAGTGTTTTAAATAGTGCGAGGAAAGTGTTTTAAAACAGAAAAGGAGTATCTTGGGGATTGCATTCGTAAACTTAGGGCTCACGAGAAATTAAAATATAGGGGGTAGGAAAGCATAAAGAGTACTGAAGAAGACAAAAAGATGGTGCTGGGGCAGTTCATACTCTTTTCGGCACTCTTTATGCTTTCCTACTCCCTATATTTTTATCTCTCATGGTGGGGGGGGGAGAGAAACTTTATACTCCAGGACAGCCACATAGACTTAAAGCAGTGCACAGGATAACCTCTGTGCTGCTTCACATGTATCGGTACAGAGGCTACATTTTTATCTGAATATGATCAAATTTATTGCAATAGAAATTGCAAATTATAAAAGCTCAAATGGAAACACTGCTACAGTAAATAAAAACAGTGCATCGGTATTGTATACATAAATACAAATACTTTTTTGAATAATGACCATTTTAACTCATGTTTTATTACAGCTTTTGCTTAAGTATATTAATTGAATCATAATTTATAACTTTTAATTGACTTAGTAGACCAACACTGTGATTGTGGCACATTTCTGCTGGCAGATTATTTTATTAGTGTTTTTACAATTTGTTAATTGTTTTTTTTTTTTTTTTTTTTAATTTTAATTTTTATATTTTCTTAATTACTGATAACTTTATACCCTGGCACTTTTTTTTTTTTTTTGCTGCAAACAATGAAATTAAAGAAAGTTTCCATTTTCTTTTTAGGATTTTATATGAAACATATGATATTCTTCAAGATGAAGAAATAAGGCAAGGACTGAAGTCTTTGTCTAACTGGCCAACTTATCCACAAGTGTATGTAAATGGTAATTTGATTGGAGGATTAGATATCGTAAAGGTAAAATTATGATAAATTATTTTTAAAAAATTTAGGGAAACTTTTTTGCTAAATAAGAATTATATTTTATTGTGTGATTCTGTGTAGACAAACGTTTATTCGTTAATCTATATTAAATTTATTTTATAAACATAAAAATCTCTTATTTTTTTTATTTAAATGCATAGCATAAAATTCCATTATGTAGTTAGCAAACAAATTGATGGTACCAAGCACTGATTTGTGGGAATGCTGATTTTAGTAGTTTTTGTGCATTTTCAACATACGTCCACTGCTTGAAATGGCCGGCCATGCCTGATTTATGATTTATGCTGCCATCAATTGGGCTTCTTGGTGCATTTTTTTAGGTTGTAAACAACAGTAGGAAATTGCTTTCATTTTCTCAAACTTATTTCACTTAACATGCATTTTTGTAATATATACAGGTCGACCATCACTAATCTGGCAGCGTTGGGACCTGTGGGGTGCCGGATTAGTGAGTTTGCCGGATCACCGGTGGTTATTTTAGCACACACAATTTACCCAACAGCTAACCACCTCATCCTACCTTTAACACGTTGACTGCCAAGCTAGTTTAAGAAAAAAATTCCTCAGGGCCAAAAAATATTTAGCAAATAATTTGATTAGTAATTCTAAAATAAATATTGTGATGTCAGTGTTGTCATTTTTTCGCTTAAAATATCAAAAAAAAATTAGACACACCGCTGTCGCGTTTTTTCACAAGTTCAACTTTATCTGTTATGGAAAATGTATGGTGTTTGCGTTTTACACCACGAGAGGCACTTCCTTTATGCATTGGAACCATGGTGGGGCTAAATGTAAGCAGGTTATAATAATAAATGCAGAAAAACAAGTGGGAATGGCTGCAACCAATGCCCCCAAAACAGTAGTGGCAGGTCAGTGCGCTGACCCGGGAAATTTCAAATTATGTTTGCGGAAATTGTCTGAATTAGCGGTGGAACCGAATTAGTGATGGCCAACCTGTGTGTATATATACAGTAAAACCCTGTTATTCGCATTCACTGATTCAATAAAATGAAACCTAAAAAAAAAAAAAAAAAAAAAAATGTGAATTTTAAAGTGCCGTAACATTTTCCGCCATAAAAAAAACATGGGCATGGCTAAAATTATCTTTCCCGGTCAAAACAGCGCTCAGTGGGTGGGTGGGGGGGGGGTGACAAAATCGCGAGCGTGGATGTTTCTCGCCAATCCCTGTTCAGTATGTGTTATGCGCTTGTCATGGAAGGTTTCGTCATTTGCTTTTAATTAATTTATATGCTTATAAATTGAATAAATTTATCAATTTATAAATTGATATGCTTACAAAAGTGATAAATCTACCGTAAAACAGACTTTTTTTTTTGAGAATGTTTTTTTTTTTTTTATGTGAACCCCAAACACGAGAGGTATTAGAACCTATAGTACTTAGTACCGTGCTTGGGTTAATGGAAGAAAGTGACTTTATTGTGGACAAGTTCTTTCTAACCCGTACAAAAATATGGCTACGAATAACAAGGGAAATGTGAAAAGATCAAAGAAGGTGATGACATTAGTGAATAAAATTGAGTTATTAGATAAAATTTCTAATGGTGAAAATGTCTCCTCAGTGGCAAAACATTATAAAATCAATGAGTCAACTGTACAATCAATCAAGAAATCGGAAGAAAAAATCCGCCGTAGTGTCTGTGAAAACGCGCTAATTGCTTCAAAAATTTGATAGCTCATGATGTTAAATTAGAAAAAAATGGAAAAGGCTTTAAATCTGTGGATAGAAGACTGAACTCAAAATAAAATTCTGTTAAGTTCACTCGTCATTCGTGAATAGGCAAAACTCCTTTATCAACACTTTGGCGAAAACTGTGATAGCACTGGCGGGATAAGTTTTTTAGTTAGCAAAGGGGCTGGTTTGAAAGATTTGTTTGAAATCTCTAATAAATATTACATTTAATATTAAATTGTTTCTTATTTTCATTTCAATTCCATATGCTTGCATTTCATTATGTACTATCTATGTACATAGTCATATTATGAAGGTACATATAATACAAACATAGACAGCATTTTAGACTAGGTTTTCTTATATATTTCATACTTTGGAATGGAACCCCTTTATTACTATGGGAGCCATAACCCAGTATTCGTGTTTTCGGTATTCGCGGCATTTCTCAGGAATGTAACCCCCGCGAATAGCGGGGGTTTACTGTATATTTATTTTTTATTTTGTGAGAAATAAAACAGGACACTGCGTTTAGAAGGTAACTAAGGTTTTTTTCTCCTCATTGGCATTAAAGGAATTAGTGATGGTTATTTGAGAAGTTGAGGCTGTTCCTGCAGGGCAAGGTTTCTCAAACTGGAAGGAGGAACGTAATGTGCTATCAACAGCAAAACAATGGTTAGGATTTCTAGTTAGTGGAAGTAGGTCATTAATATACAAGAGGAAAAGAGGGTCAGAAAGAACTGAACTTAGGGGAATATTAAAATTAGTGGAGAAGTTAGAAGACAGAATGCTGTGTGCCATTACCCACAGTTGAATGGCACAGAAAACCTGGATGCCTGCATACAAAAAATGGTTGGCAGTCCATAAGATGGGATCTTGTTTAGAAGACCTTACCAAAAGTTTTAGATGTGTCAAGAGCAACTTCTTGAGTTTCACCATATATTTCATCAAATTTGAAAATGATAAAATCCACATTGGTGATAATTTAATTACATGGATGGTTTGGAGATAGTTTGAGTCAGTAGTTAGAAGGGTTTGTCTGTGAAATCAAAAATCACAGAACTCTTGAAATGGAGTTACAGGACTTAAAAATCAAGGACATGTGGAGTGCAAGACTAAAATACTTTTGAATGCATACATACCTTTAAAGAAAATATTGCAGGAGGAGGAGGAGGATGCTGAAATGGATTACGATGGAGCTGGCTGGTAAAATAGAGCAGAAAAAGATAGTATGGGACAGTTACACAACTGTGAAAAGTACTGAAGCCTACAACACAAAAAAGTTGATCTGTAATAGTACCACAATTAAGAACAGGGAGTGCAAGGCTGCATATAAGAAAGCATTGGCCAAGGAATGGGGACAAGGAATTTTTCATGTTTGTGAATAAAGGAAGAAAAAAGTGAATCAGATTGGACCCTTGTAGGGTCGGAAAGTCTTAGACAACCCATCTGATGTTGTGGATGAAATTAACAGATACTTTTCATCTGTCTTTACTTACTACTAGCTTGTGGGCAGGATTCAGAGACTAATAGATTAATAGTAGCCGCAGCCAGAGTTGGAAATGATTCTTGCACTACTTCTATTGGAATGAGCAGTAGCCCGGAAAGCAAGTTTGGGGAATTTCAGGAACTGCTAGGAGTCATGAAACGAGTAAATACATGGGTTGTGTTAGAGTAACTAAAAGTAAGAACAGGTGCATGTATACTTGAATATACACCAGTGCTAGGAGTATAGCAAATAAATTTGATGAATTTGAAGTGCTGATCAAGACATCAATGGTGGATGTTGTTGGGATATCAGAGACATGGTGTCACACAGATATAAGAAATGCAGAATTGGAACTTTGGGGGTACAATGTGTACAGAAAGGATATGAAGGGAGAAGGGGTTATGCTGTAAGTTATGAAACACAAAATCTGAGGAAGTGCATCCAGTTGACGTAGATGGACAGTGCAATGTTGAGTCAGTTTTGTGTGACATAAGCACTGGGAAAGCCAAAATGAGGGTAGGAGTTTGTTATAGGCCTAATGACTCATGTGTACAGTGAACAATTATACAGAGAAATAGTGGGCCAGTAAATCAGAATGTCTTATAATTGGGGATTTTAACTTTCCAGATATAGACTGGAACTTAGGGGTTGGTCACACACACACACACACACACACACACACACACACACACACACACACACACACACACACACACACACACACACACACACACTAGCAAATCTTTTGTGGATTTACTGGATGAGGCAACAAGAGGGAGTAACACTCTTGATCTTGATTATCAGCAGTGATTATTCATGCATTAAGAATTTCAGATAAAGGAACCACTAGGTGGCAGTGATCACAGTGTACCGATGTGGGATTTACTTAAAGATGTAACTACCATCAGGAGCAAAGGGAAAGGTTTTTGCTTTCATAAAGGTGACTACTACAGTGGTCTCAGAGATTAAGTTCCATACAGTGGGACCAACTGATGATGTTACCAGCAGCAAATTCTAAATGGGAAACATTCAAGGAAGTAATCTTGGAAGCTACTAGGCTTTTTCTTCCAACTAAGAAATACTGTTCTAGGTTTAGGCTTAAATGGATTATCAGATGAACTAATGAGACTTGTGGCAGAGAATAAAAATGCATGGGATGCATATAAATTATCGGGTGACACAGAAGCTTATGGTATATATAAGCTAGTCTGTAAACAAGTCACAAAAGAGGTTAGGCAAGTGAAGGCAGATTATGAGAAACCTTTGGCAATTGATGCACAGAAAAACAGCAAAGACTTTACTTATATAAACTCTAAAAGGATGGGATGAATCAGATTGGTCCACTTGATATCAATGGTTTGACAGTAGATGATCATTCTCAGATAGCTGCCAAACTAAATTAGTATTTTGCATCTTTCAAGGAGGAGAGAGCAAGATGTTTATCAAACTCTAACAGGGCATTAAATGATTTTGTAATAACTGAGAGCAAAGTGGAGGAGAAATTGTTGATTGGATGGGATCTATCCAGTTATATTGAAAGAGGCAGCAGAGGAAGTAAGCATACTCTTAGCCATAATTATGAGAGGATCCTTGGACTCAGGGGAAGTCCCCATGGATTGGAGATGTGCAAATGTATCTCCAGTTCACAAAGGGGGATTAAAGGGTGATACGAGTAATTACAGACCTGGTAGTTTGACTTCTGTTCCAGGAAAATAATGGAGTCACTGGTTAAAGAAGAATTGCAGGATCATCTGGACAAGGCAGCAGTTTTTCTTCTAAGGAAATAACTTCTCGACTCTTTTTTATATGATCACTTTTCACTTCACTTTTACTCATAGCTGAGGATAAATTACATGTTAATTATGTTAAACGTGAAGGAAAAAAAAAAAATAAATAAATAATAAAAAAAAAAAAAAAATATATATATATATATATGTACTTTGGCAATGGTATCATGGTTTGTAGGATGTTTTCATGGATATTACTGGGTCCCCACATCCCCATCGAACACACCCTCACTGCCAGATTTTACCTCTACATTGCTTCAGATGAAGTTTTGCTCTACATCTTGACTATATCCAAATGACACTGGATGCTCTCAACAGGACAATGCCTCATGTCACATTGTGCAGGAATGGTGTTGAGAATCATGTCCAAGCATTTCCTGTGTTCCCCTGACATCAATCTCATCGGACATTTTGTAGAATTCAGTGGAATCCAGCATTCACCAGTCCATGCTAATGCCTCACTCCGTTGCTGAACTCTGCCACGTCTTTCTGTCCAGCTGGTCTAGGATACCTGAGCACACCTGTGGTCATGTGCTCATACAGAGTGCAAGCAGTTATCATGCTAAAAGGTGGTCACAATGTTTTGCCTCATGAGTGTAAAATTTATGAAGGTTAAAGTTTGCAATTACTAAAGAATAACTTTAGTTAGCTGAAGTTTTTTTCTAGAAAATAAAATTGTTAGATATTTCTGATTTTTATTGCCATATCTGGAATGAGTTCTATTAACTCCATAGATGAAAAAGAAATTATCAGTACTTCAACAAAAAATAAATTTTTTTGGAAACAGCGAAAAACTGTACTTTTTAATATATGTAGCTCATTAATAAAATGTTCAGTAATGATAATAGTAGATTTGTTATTCATCGAAACCATTGCAGATTCCATAGCGTTATTTTCATTATTCATAAATGATAAAAGAAATATTTTAAACATGGGATATGCACTGAGTGATCACTGAATTATGACCACCTTTATGAAAAGTGAATGCGACCCGTTGACCACGTGAGGTACGAGAGTGCACAGTTAGTCGACCTACATAGGATAGATAAGGTGTCAGTGGTTCGGTAGGTAGTAAAATTCTGAGCATGATGGATAAAAGGAACGATTTATCGGACTTGATAAGGAACAGATTATGGGAGCTTGAACAGCTGGTGCCTCGATTTCCCAAACGGCTGAACTGGTGGGGTGTTCGAGAGCCGCCATAGTTAGTGTACCAGGACTGGTGTCAAAATGGCCAAATGACCTGATGGCAAACTGCAAAGGTTAGCGAAAGGTTGAAGTTAGAAGCGAGTGCAAGGTTCAGGAACTTGTACAGCCAAAGCACTGTTCAAGAGTTGACTACCCAGTACAACATGGGACAATCTGGAACAATATCTGCCATGACCATGCGTCGCATGCTCACACGTATGGTCTATACCAGCAGACGACCCCTACAGCATCCTCTCATAACCAAGGTTCATTGTTGTAAAAGACTCACCTGGTGCAAAGAGCATGCAAATTGGACGTTAGAAGACTGGAAGGTGTGCTGGTCGGATGAGTCTTATTTACTCCACACCATGGATGGTCATGTATGGATTTGGCCTCAACAACATGGGGCTCTTGATCCATCATGCATGGTATGAAAAGTGCAGGCCGGTGGATACAGTTGTATGATGTGGGGCATGTTTCACTGGCAGGAACTTGGACCCCTGGTGCATGTGGAACAACGTATCATTGGTCTCCACTATCGTCAACTGCTTGCTGACTGTGTACACGCTGCTATGTTACACTTTTTCCCAAATGGCAGTGGCATCCGTCTTCCAAAATGACAATGCACCGAGCCATCGGGCACTTGTTGTGCAGGAATGGTTTGAGGAAAACAGTTCTGACTTCCAGCATATCGATTGTTCTTTGAACTCCCCCGAATCAATCCCATAGAGCACTATGGAAAGGCATATCAGGCATCTGGATACACCAATCACCTCCATACCTGCATTGTTGGGCGCATTACACACACCTTGGTTGGGCCTACCTCCCGAATGCGTCCACATCTTGTTGAACCAATGCCACGTTGGATAGCTGCTGTACTGAGGGCAAAAGGAGGACCTATGAAGTATTAGGTAGGTGGTCATAATTCAGTGATCACTCAATGTGTATAGGTGGTTTAGTTTTTTTTTCCCTCTTATTTAGTGTGCATGCTTATTTTAGCATATTCCCTTTATTATTTTTATGTGTAATTTTGTAACTTCCTTTTTTTGAATGTTTTAGGAATTAAAAGAAGCAGGGGAATTAGAAAAAACTCTCCATGGACAGTAATACCACACTGTGTGCTTCATCAGTTCATGAAGAATGAATGGAAAAAAAAAATAATAATAATATATATATAAAAATAAAGAATCAGTGTTTCTTGTCCATTATCAATATAAGATTAAAATACTTCTAAAAATGAACTAATTCTTGTAACGTGTTTTTTTTTCATACAACATTTAATCTCAATCAACAGGATTGTAAATTTTTAAAATTATTGTAGTTCTATAATATAAAAATTTTGAAATTATTATATTTTAGGGTCTCAGAATTAATCAGGTTTCCTTTTATTTCATTTATTTTTCATAGTGATTATTATTAAGAAGTTTAGCTTGTTTTAATGCAATTTATAAAATGAGACAGTTACACACCTTCCACTTTGTTGAAAGGGGACCATCTGAGATATTTGGTTTAGGAAATAAGTTTAAACTGTGTATTATAAAAGACAGAATTCCTGTTTAAAATTAGTTCTGAAGAATTTACTACTAATGCTTCTTAGTTTGTACATAGAATCATGTGTGTATGTTTGTCTCTCGATGAGCAGGAATGGTTCCACTGTTATTATCTGTATCAGTCTTCACACAAAATATGAATGCAAACATTAAAATATATTTTATGTGAGATGCTTTAATTTTCTCTTATTTGTGTTAAGTATTAATTAAAATTGAATCTGTGTATCTCTGTTTTATAGATACTGCACATAGTATAATGGTAGCAAAATTATCATCTCATTATGGGGAAGGTTCTCTTACAGGAACCATCAGAATTAAATCCAGGTTACCATTGCATTAAGTAACTTAACAATAGTATACTGGATCTGATATTTTAAATAACCCAAATCTTTAAGATGTATGTGTAAATTTTTTTATTGAAGTATGGAAATACAGTAGACTCGATTTTCCCGGGATAGATGGAAAAAAACAAATCCCGGATAATCGATTTCCTGGTTAATCCAAAAATACAAAGTCCCCGACATTCATAAGAGATGCGTTCCAGGACTTCTTACTTCGTCAAGTTTTACGTAACTAAGGAATGACTAAAACATATTGCTACTATATTATTATTGACAAATCTGAATTCTGCGCGATACTTGTTAATGTTTGGCCATTTTCATACATACTTATATAATGATTCCTTAGAGATTTAATAGGTGCACCGTTTTCAAACTTTTGAATAATTTCAAGTTTTTGTTTAACTGAAAACACAACTCTTTTGCGTTTACCCATCATTTTTACTATTTCTAAACAAAAAAAAAAAAAAAAAAACTATAAAAAAAATTCTGACATCCCTGACATAAATAAGAAAACAAAATTTGTCCTGCAATGGAACACAACAGTCGACGCAATGCACTAAAACTGAACATTTGGTCTCTTTTTTTTTTCCCTTCTTCCTTTTTTTTTTTTTAGAGTGGCAGCTGTGAAGACAGTGGGAATTGCAAGATAATAGGTACATTAATCTCCCAATGACGACTTATAATGCCGCTTGTTGCTTATTTACGACTTGCAAAATACATGTTATACCTATTCTCGTTATTACTTGAATTTTATGATTTCTAGTTAATTTTTTTATTTTTATTTGGAGCCTTGAAGTGTCCCGGTTAATCGAGAGTCTGCTGTATATAAAAAAATTGTTAGGGTATATGATGTCACAGAGAACAAGAATTGTAAATAGCTGTTTTGAATTGAGTGTGTCAAATATACAAAAGTTAAGCAATGCCAAGTAAGTCCATTAATGACAATAATTTAAAATGCAAGTTTTTGGTTTTATTATTACTAGTGTATAAATAAAAAGTATAAATTATAAATTTTCTAAAAGTATAAATTTTTGTTTGCTATATGCAACACTAGATTAATTGATGTTTATAGTAAAACCTCCCAAATCTGACAGTCTCAGGAGCTGATCTTAATAGATCTCACAATTTTTTAGACTTTCGGTGTAGTATTATAGTCATTAAAAAAAAAAAAAAAAAAGAGAAATGAATGGTATTGTATTTCTATGCTATAATTTCTTGTATTAATACTCCAAAAGTTTACCTCTAACTTCAACCTTTTGCTGACCAAGGTGTGTGTGTGGGAGGGGGGATAATATATATAGCACAAAAATTACGGTACTGTACATGTTGGAAAGTATGGTAAAAATAAATATTAAATAACTTAGTATTCTAAAATATACCGTAAATTGTAAGACATATTTTAGAAGAGCAAAGTAATTAATTGGCTTTGAGGTGAAACCATCTTGCACAGTCAGCTCTAAAGTGCAACTTTGGTGAATGGCCAATCTGAGATCTAAGTTCTCACTATTAATCTTTAATATAATTTTGAAGTGGTATTGGACAATATTTCCGTCTTAAATTATCCTTGGATATTTAAGCTCGAACATGTTAATAGGCTTTTGAATGTATACAGACATAATTATACAGTCAGTATAGCGCAAAATGCTGATGCATCTTCTAACAACAACAGCAACTGAGAACCAGATTTACTGATTGGATGATTTTTTTTAGATTTCCCAATTTTACCAAAACTAGCCAGAAAATGGGTGGGATAATAATGAATTTCCAGATTTGAGAGGTTTGACTATAGCTGCCAAATAGCTCACAACTTGCTCTTGCACTGCTTCTCTTGGAATGAGCAGCAGCCTGGAAAACAAAGTGCAGGGGATTTCAGAGACTGCTGGGAGTCACTGTGGAACAAGTAAATACATGGGCTGTGTTAGGGTAGCTAAGAACAGAAACAGGTGCATGTATACTTGCATGTACACCAATGCTACAAGTTTGGTAAATAAATTTGATGAATTTGAGGTGTTGGTCAAAACATCAAAGGCAGATATTGTTGCGATATCAAAAATGTGGTGTCATACAGATATAAGGAATGCAGAAATGGAATTTGGGGAGTACAATGTGTACAGAAAGAATAAACAGGAGAGGGATAGAAAGGGGGAAGGGGTTATACTATTAAGAATAACAAAATCCAAGGAAGTACAGCTGATCAACATGGCTGGACAGTGCAGTTTCGACTCAGTTTGATGTGACATAAGCACTGGGAAAGCAGAGTTGAGTAGGAGTGTGTTTTAGGCCTAATGACTCTGATAAACAACTGTACAGAGAAATAGAGTGGGCCAGTAAATCAGAGTGTCTTATAATGGGGGATTTTAGTTTCCCAGATACAGACTAGAATTTGTGGGTTGGTCACTTGCACACTAGCAAGGGTTTTGTGGATTTATTGGATGATTGTTTTCTACATCAGCATGTTCGGGAGGCAACTAGAGGGAGTAATACTTCTGATCTGATTATCAGTAGTGTTTCTTTGTGCATTAAGAATCTGCAGATAAGGAACCACTAGGTGGCAGTGATCGCAGTGTGCTCAGAGTTAACCACCATCAGGGGTAAAGAGGAAGGGTTTTTGCTTTTGTAAAGGCAACTACAGTGGTCTGAGACAGTATTTAAATTCTATATGGTGGGACCAGCAAATTCAAAAAGGCTTTTCATGCCAACTAAGAAATACTGTTCAAGGTTTAGGCCTAAATGGATGTGCTGGTAGAGAAGAAAAATGCATGGGATACATATAAATTAACAGGTGACATGGAAGCCTGTGATAGATATAAGCTGGTCTGTAACCAAGTCACAAAGGAGGTTAGGTGGGCAAAGGCAGATTACGAGAAATCTTTGGCAAAGGATGCAAAGAAAAACAGCAAAGAGTTCTTTATTTATGTAAACTCTAGAAGGAAGAGGAGTCAGATTGGTCCACTTGATATCAATGTTCAACTGTTGATGATCCTGCTTGGGTAGCTAACAAACTAAATGAGTATTCTGCATCTATACTCACACATGAGGAGTTATTCAGGGAGGCGAATGCCAGAGGTGATTTAAACTCTGGAAGTGAGCTAGATAACTCTAATAATTGAGAGTAAAGTGGAGGAGAAACTGTTGAAGATAAACATATGAAAGGCATCTGGCATGGATGGGATCTATCCAGTTATATTAAAGGAAGTAAGCAAAGACTTAGCCATAATTATGAGAGCTTTCTTGGACTCAGGGGAGGTACCCATGGATTGGAGATGTCCAAATGTAACCCCAATTCACAAAGGTGGATCAAAGGGTGACACAAGTAATTACAGACCTGTTAGTTCAACTTCTCTTTAATGGAAATTAATGGAGGCACTGGTTAAAGAAGCACTGCAGGATCATCTAGACAAGACTTCACTTATAGCTTGGGCACAGCATGGGTTTGTTAAGGGGAAGGTTTGTCTGATCAGTTTGATTGGATACTATGATGTGGTCACAAATGAATGGGATGCAGAGAATAATTTTGATATCATATATTTGGATCTTAGAAAGGCTTTTGATACTGTTGCACAAATTGGAGCAGTGTGACATTGGCAGAAAATTGCTGCTATGGATAAAGGGATGGTTGAGTGGGAGAAGACAGAGTGGTAATCAATGGACACTGCTCTTCATGGACTAATGTGTGTCCCCCGGGGTTCAATGTTGGATCCATTGTTGTTGTCTGTATTTATTAATGATATTGATGATGCTATATATCGGGCTTAATGTCCAAGTTTGCAGACAATACGAAGGTTGGCAGTTGTTAATGACACTAATGACAGTACACTGATGCAACAGGATCTAGAAAAGTTGAGGAGATGGGCTAAGAGGTAGCAACTGAAGTTTAACATTGACAAATGTAAAATACTGCCTATGGGAAGCAGTTACCCCAGAGTAACGTATCAACTGTGTGGTACTACACTGACAGTGGTAGAGAATAAAAAGGATCTTGGGGAAATTGTGCAAGCAGATATGAAATTTTCTGAGCAGTGCAGACAGTGTGCAAGAGTGGCTGTCATGGTGTCTTGTCAATGATATACAGGAATTTTAATAGTACGGATAATGAGGTGAATATTCCCTTGTATAAGGCTATGGTCATTCCACACCTTGAGTACTATATGCATGTCTGGAGGCCTAATTTAAGAAGTATGTAGAGCTGCTGGAATGAGTACAGAGAAGGGCAACAGGATTAGTGAATAGAACAAAGGGTTGCTCTTACGAAGAAAGGCTTAAGTTTTGCAGATTACAGTGTCTGGAGACTAGGCACCTGCAAGGTGATCTGATTGAGGTGTATAAAGCCTTGAATGGTTTGAGCATGCTGAGTGCTGATGAGATTCTTCCTTTTTCTCAGAATAATCGCCTGAGAGGGTTCAAATTGAGGAAAGACAGTTGTAGAATAGATGTGTGGAAATTTGCCTTTAGCCACCGGGTGGTTGATTGCTGGAACAAACTTCCATCTGTTGTTGTATAAGTTGATAGCTTAAATAGATTCAAGGCAGAATTAGACAAACATTTGGAGCGAATGGATGGGTGAATTGAGAAGGGGTTTTTTTGGCTGATGCTATATAAGTTTGCTTTCTTGCATCATGTCCCTTTGCTAATGCTAAACTTTTAAAAAACTGGAAAACAGTCATTTCTAAGGAAGAGTTTTTTGGGCCAAAACATGCAAAAAAAAAAAAAAAAAAAAAAAAAGGAAAATGGAGGATTTTTCAGAAAGAGCAGTTCCTCCCCCCATACTGCACTAGAAATTAAATTTCACCAACAAAATGCACATTTTATATTGAAATATTGCAATGTACTGTTATTCTTATTAACCGTAGCTTACCAAACATTTAGATGTTTAATAAAATAACTGTTTGGATGTTTTATTAGACATCAGAAACATTGAATCTTTTGTTTTGTTTTGTTCATAACAGTGGCCCTGCTGTCTAGACTTGCTTGTTAGAGTATTTCCAAAGCTTCACTAGAAAAATGACAGTTAACTAAGTTTTTCTAACCTCTAACAGTTATTACTACTACAAAGAATTGTTAAAATGTTATAAAAAAATTTGTTATAGTTCAAGCTTCCAAGCACCACTGTACAACAGTTTTTATTATTATTATTTATTTATTTTTTTATCAAAATAGCATCTGGTAAGTTCTCACACAAACTTACAGAACTGATGCTGCAAAAAATCAGTTGCTTCATCTATTTTTTTTATTATCTTTAATGATACTAAGAAGTACCAGAATCTTTTCCACAAAAAATTTTAAATTGAAATTGGTGCACTGCAAATGATGAAATTTGTGATACCCATAAGAACATCGTTTTTGAGTGGGAGCTTGTGCACAATGTACTCACACGCAACAATACAGTACAGGCAGTTCCCGGGTTTAAGAGGTGTTTTTTTTTTTTTTTTCAAGTATTGAAAGTAAGAACATTAATTTCAAAAAACAAATGATAAACATTCATAAATACTGCATTTCAAACCACGCACGTAGCTATACAGTACAGTGTACCTCGCTTTATGATATTAATCCGTTCCAGTGACGTAATGTGAACCCAATAAGACATTGGTTTTTTGGTAATTCGTTCCAAGACCTCGGAAGTTGAAATTTTTGCTATATATCTCTCTAAAAGGTTATTTTTATAATGGAAATTGCACTATACTTCCATTTTTATCATATGTTCCTGCATAAGAATCAATTTTGAATGCCTTTGTGTTATTTTTCTAAAACACATTTCTGGAGGTCACTACAGGTAGCCCTTGATTTACGTCGGGGTTAGGTTCCTGCGGGGACAGGCGCAAATGGAACCCTTTATATAATGGAGTCAATCGGAAATCACTGTGTTAGGTTCCGGCACCAAAAATTTTACCTACCACTCTGCATTGATAGTTTTATTTTATTAGCATTCTTCATCGTTGTAGTAATAGTCAATGGAGGTATATTCATAGCCTTACACACGTTAGGGCGGCTTCACTAGGATTCAATTAACAGACATGGGTGTCTTTATTCTATTAAATTAAAAACTTTATAACACAATTTATTAATAAAACAATTAATAAAAAAAAATGTTAGCGTAATAAATTTCTAGCACGTGTAAAAACAATCAACTGAATGATTCACTGCATGGACCTTTACTACCTGCATCCACGAGTAGTTACTTTGAGGGCGGGAATCTTTCTCGTCTCTGATAATTGCTGACTGGCTCAGATTGTCCTAAATCACGCGAACAGTGCACGATACATAGCACAGTATGATGCTGATAAATTTTGTCTGACAATTTTAAACTTTCAATTTATAAAAAAATTGCAAAAATAAATAAATATGGTTAGTGATCGGCCCTAGTGCAAATTGAGGGCTACCTGTACCATAAAACAATTTGATTTGCACTTTCCAGTTTATTGGGCTTTCCTGTTAGTGCAATCAATTATAAACGGAGAGTAAACTCAATCTTCTTGCATTTGCAAAGATACTGATAGCTGGAATTGTGTGGTTTTTTACATTATTATGGTAAAATGTGTTTCCCCTTTACTGAAATCTTTAATCTTATATAAAACATAAATAAAATTTCAGAATCTTCTCTTCATTCCTTTTTTAAAAATTCTTAAACTTGTTATCTGCACGTATTGTTAGTTGCAGTTTGTGCATACCATTAAAAAATTCTTATGCATGCTATCGTGAAATTTATAAAGAAAAGAAACTATTATCTTGGAAACAAACGCCTCTCGAAGCATTTCTGAAGAAGACTACTCCTTGTAACACACCGACTGCTGAGCCAATAATGAGTATGCATTTAATTGATGACGATGAAGAATAAACATTCTTTAACTTTTGTAAGTCATAAATAATTTTTTTATTATTATAATATGCTTGATTTTACAGGCTACATTTTCATTTCTTTGGATAAATCGTTGTTTAAACAAACTAATTAGTTAACAATTTCATTGTTGAGAATGTAACCCCTGTTTTTACCATTATTTCTATAGGAAATAAATTCCCGCTTTAGGAGTTTTTGCTTTACGAGCGCCTGCTAGGAACGAATTAACTCGCAGAGTTGGGAACTACCTGTACTTCCACACTGAGCAAAAGAACAAACTTTTCCCGTTGTTTTAGACTCTTCACATCCTTGGCAGTAGAAATGCCCATAACTGAGAATCGTTCTCCATCCAGTTTAGTCTGTTCTAGTAATCAATTTCCAAAAGGGAAGTGGAAGATTTGAAAACTGTCAGTAAAATAAATTTGCACATATCACTCTTCAACACATCTAGGTGTTATTGCCAAAGTATGTGGATGCTGAGGTATATTGGAGTGTGAAGTGCTACGTTTGGATTTTAAAATATTGGCATAACATAACAGAAACAAGCAAATTGCTTTATTCAAGCTAGAAGAGAATAGGCTTTCTGCATGAGTGAGGATAGCAGGCCTAGAATTATCAGCTTGCTTGGCCTGTTTGGGATTGCTTTTACCAGAAGTTCTTGAGCTCATCAGTTTGCTCACTAGTGATGGTTTGTTGTAATTTCAATTTGGTAACTGCAAAAAGTTCTTATATGGCTTTTCTGACCATTTCTAAACTCTTCTTTAAACATCAAGCAAACGTTGCTACTGTTTTACCAGTCTGTTCACACATTTAACCACAGATGGCCAACATGTACATACACATTTCAAAAGCTTTGATTTTAGTGGCATGCATTAGTTGATATTGTTTAAATCTGTTTAGATTGTGCTAACTTTACCTCAATTATCCATTGAATTTCACAGGAAGGCATGCAGCTCCCTCTTCAATACAAATTAATGAGACAAGGACAGCCAGTTACCACTAAATAGTCAATCTTCTCCTTTAATACCCTTGCAACTTCAGTTGTTAGGCCTACCATAACAAGCACATTATGTACACTAAGTGCCAGGCAATTTTTGAAGCAGGCCAGCATGCTTACAGAAAATGTCCAATGTTGTTCCTTCTAGTGCTAGCAATGAGAGCAAGCCACTTTCATTTTCACAATTATTTATAATTATTTTTTTACAAAAGGTTGCCCAAAAAGTTGCGAAGTATGACATAAAACCTTTTTTACAAAAGGTTTTATGTCATACTTCTGATCATTTATGTCATACTTTCGCATCTTACTGGAAGACATTGTTAATTAGCTTTATACCACAGATGTATGATGAAATATCAAATTTTATAATGAACAGTATTATAATTGTGCATTTCCATTTTGCAATGTAGACTACCAAAGCATGCCTGATGGATAATTTTTAACAAAAATAAGGACCATGCACACAACAAACACCTGTACAAAGAAATAGTGGACCAATAAATCAAAATGTTTTATAATGGAATTTAACTTTCCAGATCTTGACTAGAACTTCTGGGTTGGTCACTCTCCAGACTTTTGTGTATTTATTGGATGGCCGTTTTCTACAGCAGCATGTTAGAGGCAACAAGAGAGAGAGAGAGAGCCATACCCTTCATCTGGTTACAAGCTGTGATTCTTCGTGCATTAAGAATCCGCAGATAAAAGAACTACTAGGTGGCTCTTTTATCTGATACGCAGTGATCCCACATCAATACACAGTGATCACAATGTTGAGATTTCCTTGAAGAAGTAACTGCCATTAAGGGTAAAGGTGAAAGGTTTTTGCTTTCGTAAAAGAGACTGCAGTGATCTCAAATAATGATGTTACCATCAACAAATTCTAAATGGGAAACATTCGGGGGAAATAATTACGGAAGCTATTAGGCTTTTCATACAAACTAAAAAAACATACCATTCAAGACCTATGGATGTTAGATGAACTTAATGAGATGTGGCAGGGAAACAAAAAAAATGCATGGGATGCATATAAATTTTCACGTGGTAGAGAGGCATGTGAAATTGAAGTTAAAAATAAGAAAGGCACTTGGGTTGGATGGGAACTATCCAGTTATATTAAAGGAGGCAGTGAAGGAAGTAAGAAAGTCCCTAGCCATAATTATGAGAGCTTCCTTGGATTCAGAGGAGATTCCCACTGACTGCGGATGTGCAAATGTGTCCCTAATTCACAAAGGATGACATGAGTAATTACAGACCTGTTATTTTAACTTCTGTTCCAGGGAAAATATTGGTGTCATTGGTTCAAGAAGCAATGCCGGATCATCTAGACAAGACTGCAGTTATAATTCAGACACAGCATGGATTTGTTAAGGGGAAATCTTGTCTGAATAATTCGATTGGATGCTACACTGCAGTCACTAAGAAACTGGATGCAAAAAAATAATTTTTAAATCATATATTTGAATTTCAAGAAATCTTTTGCATCCAATTGGAACATTGTGGCATTAAGTAAAAATTACTGTTATGGCTAGATGATGGTTGAGTGGAAGAAGACAGATTGGTTTTCAATGACCATTGCTCTTTGTGCATTAATGTTGTTAGTGGAGGCCTACAAGGTTTGGTGTTAGACCCATTGTTGTTTTCTATATTTATTAATGAAGGCAATAAGGCTTAGTTTTGCAGTGATACAAAGGTTGGTAGTAGAGTGGTTAATGACAGTAATGAACTATGGCAATAGGATCTAGAAAAATTAGGCAGATGAATTTTAATGTTGACAAATGTAAGGATACTGCATATGGGCACAGGTAACCTCAGATTAACTTTTAAATTCTGTGGTACTACATTCAGGGTAGCAGCAAATGTGCAGTCTGATATGAAGTTCTCTGAGCTGTGTAGACATGTGCCAGAGCAGCTCATGGGGTATTCCTGTATATCATTGATGCATCAATGATATACAGGAATTTTGCTAGTAGGGAAAAGGTGATCATAAGGTATGCAAAACTTAAGGATCAACACTATTTCTTAAGGTTAGAACCATAAAATCTTTACTTAAAGTACTCTTTACTGATGAGAGTAGATTCAGTCTCAGCAGCGATTCTGGACATCAGCTAATCTGGCGAGAGGTTGGCACACAGTATCACCCCACAAAGATCACTGAAAGGGATCGATATGGCGGGCAAGGTGTTCTTGTCTGGGGAAGCGTTATCTTGGATGGACGTACACAACTCCAGATCTGTAACTGGTGCCATTGACCCCAAGTTTGTGTTTATGGATGATAATGCCACACCCCATCACACTGCAGCTGTTGATATGCTTTTGGAAAGTGAGGACATTGCTTGTATGGATTGGCCTGCCCATTCCACCACTCTAAATCCCATCGAACACATATGGGACGCTCTGGGGAGACTCCTAGCGGTACGTCCACACCCACCTGAAAATGTTCACCAGCTGAAGATTGCAATGACAGAGGAATCGACAATGTTACCCCAAGAACTTATCAATAACATTATTCTAAGTATGGACAGACAGTGAAAAGCCTGCATTGAAATTAGGGGGGTGGCCATATCTCCTACTGACCACCTCTTCCCCTTGTTCCATCTTTGGCAGTGATGCATCTGGCAAATGGCTATGTTGCCATTTTTGAATAAAGTCCCTCTGTACCTTTTTTTGTTTCCTTCATTTCTGTACCTTTGGTATGCTTTTCCCATATCCAGGCCAGTCCTATGAGAAGCTACAGGTGAAAACCTGACTGGTCCTTAAATTTTGCACACCAGTGTATATGGCAATGGTCACACCACGTTGAGTACTGCATACAGGTCTGGAGGTCTCATTTTAGATAGGATGTAGAGCTGCTGGAACAGGTACCTAGAAAGGCAACGAGATTGATGAGGCAGAACATAGGGGTGCTCTTACCAAGAAAGACCTGTTCTACAAATTGCAGTGCCTGGGACTAGGCACCTGTGAGGTGATCTGATTTGAGGTATTAAAGCTTTTGAATTGGGTAGAAAGCTCAGTGCTGATGAGATTTTTCCACTTCTGACTACACACGAGGAGGCATAAATTCAAATTGGTTGCAGAATATAAGTGCAGTAGTTTTCCTTTAGCCAGTGTGTTGTTGATTGTTGGAACAAGCTCTCATATGTTGTTGTGGGAGTGGATGGCTGAAATAAATTCAGGGAAGAACTAGACAAACTATTGGATGAAATAGGAAGGTTTTTTTTTTTTGCTGATGCTGTATAAGCTTGCTTTCTTGTATCAGGTTAATAAAAACGCACACACACAAATAATCAAGGTGTACTTGTACTTGTTTACTCTATCTCATTGGTTCTCAAGCTTTTTAATGTGAAGACACCCTAAATCAATTATGAAAAATTCTCAGCACCGGGTGCTGGCAGAATATTTTGTAAGGTGGTACATGTGGAAGGGCAATGAGAGAATTTTTTTTTTTTGAAAAATGCACAAAAAAAAACATTTGGCTTTAGGTACAGGATTTTTAAACAAAAATTTTTTTATTTAATAATTGGCCTTATACATTTTATGCACAATTTATATATCTCTAAGAATAATAAATTGTATGAAAATATCTAAATTAAAGAACTAATATTCAATTGTTTTCTCATACTTATTTTAATGTTGTTAGAACAATAAGTACATTATCTAATTTATATCCAGAAACTAAAATAATTCAAAATAAAAAAAAAAATACAAAATTATATTGAAATTTTATTGATTTTAGGAAAAAAATGCTTATTACAATAAAAATATATTCTTAAAAAGAGAAAACATAAAACAATTAATGTGAATCATGTGCTTGATGTGATTTACAGTTTGTTTATATTTGGGTGTATTTTAGACAAACATACTCGCATTTTATTTTCAGCCAACTTCAGTCTTTCCCTATTTTTAGATTTGATATTAATGAGCGTAGAAAACCAGAGTTTGCAGAAGTACAAGGTAGAAAATTGTACCAAAACTAAGTGCTCTGGCTCCTGTGTTGGGATATTCTTTCTTAATTAATATCCAAAAGGATTCAAGTGAAATTTCAGAGTATTTTAATCGCAACGTATGGTCATTGCAAATTTGTATTAATTCCTCTTATTCTTCAAGGCTTAACTCCATTTTATTAGATGTCAATTCAACAAATGGATTTTGTATCCAGTCAAAACTGTCGATATATGAGGAAAATAATGACAAATCTGTTCTTCTAGTGATGTTAAGTGTTCAGAAATTAACTTTATATTTTTATTTTATTGCAGCTGAGCTGTCTTTGAAAAAATTTCCATGATGGCTTTGTTAAATTTAATTTTCCAAAATTTTACTGTCTTTAGTGACAATTTTATCAGATTTTTAAAATTTTCATCTCTTCCTTGCATGCTGGAATTTACATCATTCAATTGTTCAAATATATGTTTTATAGAATTTTATAACCGAATTTTATACACCAAAAATCATTTTTCAACAATTGACAAAATTCATACTTGTTTTCTTGTTCAAAAAAAGTGAGTAGTTCTACTCTTAATTCTTAAACATGACTCAGTACTCATCCTTTGGACAGCCATGTGACATCAGTATGAAGAAGGTTCAAATGTGCAGATCCAAGTTCTTCACACAGTTTTGCAAACAGCCGTAATTTGAGAGCCCTTGCTCTTAATATAATTAACCACCTTAATTATTTCATTCAGGATAGTTAGTAATTCCTCTTGTAGCGTTTTTGTAATTAAAGCTTGTCAACGTAAAAAAATAATGAGTAGATATGATGATATTCTTATTTTCTTTTTTGGCTAGCGATAGAAAACCCTTTAATGACCCAACCATGGACGGTGCGGTGCCCCATCTGTGCATGTTCCCATCTATAGATTTTAAATATTCATTCAAAATGTTAAAAACATCGTCACCTGTCGTGGTTTGTTCTAATTCTTTGCAACATAAAAATTATTTTATCATTTTCAATAATACGAACAAATGCCAGTAGTTGGGCTTTACCTCCAATATCTGTAGATTTATCTACTTGTAATGCAAATATAGATTCTTTAATTTTAGAAGAAACAATTTTTTCAATATTATCTGACATTGCAAATACGTCTGCAAATTGTATCATCAGACAAAGGAATTTTCCTTAATTCTCTTCTTCTATCCCAAACATTGTTTTACAAATTATTGCACAGGCGGGGAGAATTAGTTTCTCTGCAATAGTATACGATTTCATTTCTTTGGCTATTATTTCTGCCACTAAATAACTGGCTTCTTGTACTCGCTCAGCAACTTTAATTTTTTTTTATAAAACTAGCACTTTGTTTTTCTTGCGATTTTAATAATCTTTTGAAGTAATCCTGGTGTCTGATTAGAAAGGTTACTATGTTTTGTAGTGAAATGTCACGATAATTTGCTTGGATTCATAGCATCATTTGCTAATATTACTCCACAAACAATACACATAGGATTAGGTGCAAAACTATCACCACACCATATAAACCCCATTTCTTAAGTAACTGTCTTGATACATAAGTTTTTTCCTTTTTTATAATTGAACTTGTGCTTGCTTCAGTTTTTCTGCTGCTCAGTGACATACATTGTTGTGTGTCACTATTTTTTGATTCAAATGTTCATTACTGTCTTGATTTTTTCTCTTTTTAATAATAGTTTTCCATGGCCACTATTTTAAAGTATTTGAAATAGAAATATTAACTAAAACTTTAACATGTAAAACATGCTCGACTGTGTGCCCAAAAAGGTACACTGATACACCAAAGGAAGAATGCAAGCTAAGGGCTAAGATCCGCTGTGAGTATGAGTGTTCGCAGCGGTGCTGTGCTGTTTCAAATACTGTATGCGACAGATAGCTTGGCTGTTCCATATATGTAGGTGTATGTACATAAACACTGTGATGCGGTCAGCAATTATTTCATGATGACTTGTAATTTACACAGTTGCATGAAAATCAACGACCTTTTGTAGTGACGGCCACAATGTAAGCAAATGCTAAATTTGATGCTGAGACACTCCTATAAAGAATAAGCGGCACCCACCTCGAGAACCACTGCTCTATTTGTTGGAAAGCTTGGAATAATTTAAAAATGAATCAGTCACCTCAACGCACTGTACGCTTGATGCAACATAAGCCATAGTGATTTTAAGGGGCCATACTGGAGAGAATAGGGCATATATTCATAACCAGATTGTCTCTGAACAACACTTAAGTAGCAAAAGATTAATTTTTGCCTTTACTGGATTTACCCTTTTTTGACAGCAATCACTGAATATTGCTCTTTTTGATGGAGGCGCCTCCGTAGCCAGGTGGGAAGGAGCAACAGTGCGTAGCACATGCTTCTTGATTAGACCGGGATTCGAACCCATCACCACCAAATACGGAGGATGTGGAAAGGTCAAGGAATGACCACCGCATATTCCCGGAGAAATATGGCCTTAGTTGCTAATGCTTCTAAAAAAAAAAAAAAAAAAAAAAAAAACCAAATCTTTTTGATGGTGCATTTTAAATTTCTTGTTATGAAGAGATCCCCCTTTCTATGATACCACTGTTTGAATCATGGACAGATTTTGTAAATATATTATCATAATTCATGCTCTAGTCTTCGTGAACACAGACGAATGTAGCTCAAGATGCTGTCCTTTATTAAATATAATTTTTTTTTTTTATATTGGAATGTATAAAATAATATATAGAGGATTTAAAAAAAAAAAAGTTTTAAATCCTGAAGTTGACAAAGCTCCAATTTTAAAAGGGTGACAAAACTAAAATCGTTCTGTAATATACAATCAAACTCGGTTATCATCGTTAGCAGCATATTCTTGCTGTTATAATGAACTGATATAATAACTGTTTACCCCAATATTCTATGTTTTGGTTAGTCATATTACTCTTAGTTTGGAAGAGAAGTTAAGATGTAATGGCATCACGTTGTTACTAAACTAAAACATTTATGATCACTGGAACAAAGTTGGGTGAAGGAAAAGAAAGCCAACAAAACCATGGGAAACTTCAGGAAAACTTACTGGGCATTCTATTAGGGAAAAACTATAAGTTAAATAACATTATTGCATCAAGAGAGATGCTGATTTCGTAAGAATGTGCATCCCATTAACAGGTTTTGAATCAATATTTGAAAAAGTGTAAGCTTATGTTTAAATTAATACTACTTTTATTTTTAATGATATAATGCATAAGCAGAGATGCAGTTTAAACATGGGTCTCTCCAGTGAGTTCACATGTTGCTAACTGGATTATCGAGGATCCAGGAACTATAAAAGCAGATAGGGAAGCGGGAAGATAGTTAAACTCCTCTTTTCTGAAAACAGAACACTTGACACTGTCAAGTGTTCTGTTTTCAAAGTGACAGTGTTCACTTCAAAGAACTAAGATAACAGGACGCAGCATGGTTTTTGATGTTGATTTCATAAATGCTATTTGTTTTTTTTCTATCATGTACTGTTTTTTCACAAATCACTTAAGTTGATGTTATAAATTGTATTATTGATTGTATTAAGTTAGGAGTAAATATTTGGAATTTGTAAGCAAAGCCTTCATATGTTGGCAACACTCCCTTGTCATTTGTTTCATTTGTTTCTTGACTTTGATAGCACTATGCAGCTGTTTTTATCACTATGACCTCAGTTTATTTTTGAAGTTAGTGTAAAACTTGTGCTGAAAACTGAGCGAAATGTCTTCACGACAATCCGAACTTATTTTGTTATATTTTGGAGTGAAACTTGGTGACCAAAATAAACAATGGGTTCCACATAAAGTTTTCTGAACCTGTGTTGAAGCATTGAAATTGTGGAAAAACAGTAAAAAGAAGGCTATGCCATTTGCAGTTCCTATGATTTGTTGGGAGTCTAAAAACCACTGTGATGGCTGTTACTTTTACTTAGTTAATGTAGAAGGATACAGAGCAAAGTGTAAGAAAGGTATTGTGTATCCAAATATTCCATCTGCCATTAAACCAGTCCCACATGGAGATAACCTGCTCATTCTATGCCCTCCACTAATATTGGAGAATGTAGCAGCAGAGAGTGGTGAAAGTAAAGCTGCTGTTGATGAAACTCCTTGGCAGACTTAAGGCAAAAAAACTATCACATGGGACATTTTTCTCATGGTACAAACAGAACAAGAACTAGTCCCCTATTTTTCTGAAGATGATTCTATGGTTTTTTGCAGCAATATAAATGACTTAATGAACTATTTAGGAAGGTTAGTTACAATCCTACACAATGGAGACTTTTTATTGACTCACAAAAGAGGAGTCTCAAAGTTGTTGTTCCGCAATGAAATAAATATAGGTTCTGTGCATTTGAAAGAAACATATGAGAACTTGAAGAAGTTGACAAATATTAAGCATGAAGAAGATGGTTGATCAGTTTGTGCTGACATTAAAGTGATAGGCATGTTAATTGGACAGCAATCTGCCTACACAAAAATCAAGGCATTTCTGTGCAGGCAGATTGCTGTCCTTATCCAACTGTCCCACTTACACAAAAATGCCTTGATTTCTGTGTAAGTGGAACAGTTGGGTAAGGAGTTAGCATGGGGAGGTCAAAGTATGGCCAAAGACGGGCAGACCCCAAAACTGTCCTTGCACATCAAACAGGGGTTGATGAAACAGTTTGTGAAAGCATTACGTCAGGAAGGTCCTTGCTTCAACTACCTTTTTACTAAATTCCCATTGATCACCCAAGAAAAGTATTTCTGTTGGGCCTCATAGATGCAAAGGAATGAGGGACCAAAATTTTGAGGCATCTATGTGAGTAAAAGAAAAAAAAAAACAGGCATGAATTAGGTTCAAGTTTTTCGTGAACTTCTTAGGTAACAACAGTGATCCAGACTACAAGAATATAGCTGAAAATGTTGGCACACTTCAAGAAGCTGGGCTGCAACATAAGTGTAAAGGGGTACATTTTTTACACTCCTGCATTGACAAGTATCCCAGAAAATCTAGGAAATAGTAGTAGTGGCATGTGATGCAAAAAAGCTTATGCAGCAACAGAAAAAAAAAAAAAAAATTTCACACAACCATTCCCTCTAAATGTTTGTCCATTTCCTCCTTAAATTTATTCAACCTACCAACTTCCACGACAGATGGAAGTTGGTTCCAGCAATTAACCACCTGCTGGCTAAAGGCAAATTTCAGCACATCTATTCTACATCTGTCTTTCCTTAATTTGAATTTATGCCCCCCTTAGGTTCGTAATCTGAACAAGTTGAAGAATCCCTTCAGTGCTCAACCATTCAAAGACTTATACCCCTCAATCAGATCACTGCATAGATGCCTAGTCTCTAAAAACTGCAATTTGCAGAACTTAAGCCTCTCTTGGTAAGAGGATCCCTTCATTCCCCTCACCAATCTTGTTGCCCTTCTCTGTACACGTTCAAGCAAATCTACATCCTTCCTAAAATGAGGCCTCCAGACCTGTACGTAGTACTCAAGGCTTGGCTTGACCATTGCCTTATACACAGGGATAATCACCTCCTTGTCCCTGCTAGCAAAATTCCTATATATCATTGACAAAACCCCAGGTCTTTTTCATTCTCTATCACCTTAAGCGTAGTACCACACAGCTGGTACATTTCTCTGGGGTTACTTCTAGCCATATGCCCAAATTTTCTAGATCCTGTTGCAGTAGCACACTATCATTGCTGTCATTAACAACCCTGCCAATCTTTGTATCATCTGCAAACTTTGACACTAAGCCTGATATACCTTCATCAATATCATTGATGAAGATACAAAACAACAGTGGACCCAATACCGAACCCTGTGGGACTCCACTAATAAGATTAGTCCACGGAGAGCAGCACCTATTGATTTCCACCCTCTGTCTTCTCCCACGCAACCATCCTTTTATCCATTGTAGCAACTTACCCTTAATACCATTCTGCTCCAATTTGTACAGTAGTCTTTCCTGTGCAAAAGTGTCAAAAGCTTTCCTGAAATCAAAGTATATGATATCAAAATTATCTTTTGCATCCAGTTCCTTTCATAATATCCTATCACATCATAATATCTTATCAAATTTGTCAGACAAGATTTTCCCTTAACCAACCCCATGCTGTGTCTGAATTATTGCTGCAGTCTTGTCTTGATGATCCTGTAATGCGTCTTTAACCAGTGACTCCATTATTTTACCCGGAACAGAAGTTAAACTAACTGGTCTGTAATTACTCGTGTCACCCTTCGATCCCCCTTTGTGAATTGGGGAAACATTTGCACATCTCCAGTCCTTGTGGACTTCCCCCGAATCCAAGGATGCTCTCATAATTATGGCTAAGGGTTTGCTTACTTCCTTTACCGCCTTCTTTAATATAACTGGATAGATCCCATCCACCCCAGCTACCTTTCTTATGTTTAACTTCAACAATTTCTCCTCCACTTTGCGCTCGGTTATTACAAAATCATTAAGCACCCTGCTACAATTTGATAATCTTCTGGCATTTTCAAACCTTAACTCCTCATGTGTGAATGTAGATGCAAAATACTCATTTAGTTTGTTTGTTAACTGAGCAGGATCATCAACAGTTGAACCATCGATATCAAGTGGACCAATCAGATTCATCCATTTCCTTTTAGAGTTTATATAAGTAAAGAAATCCTTGCTGTTTTTCTTAGCATACTTTGCCAAACATTTCTCGTAATCTGCCTTTGCCTGCCTAACCTCCTTTGTGACTTGATTACAGACTAGCTTATATCTGCCATAGGCTTCTGTGTCGCCTGATAAGTTGTATGGATCCCATGCATTTTTCTTCTCTGTCACGAGTCTCATTAGTTCTCATTAGCTACTAAAAGTTTCATAATAGGTATGAAACTTTTAGTAGCTTCCCATTAGAATTTACTGTTGGTAACATCATCAGTTGATCCCACTGTACTTTCCTTTTCCCCTGATGGTAATTATATCTTAATCCTACATCAGTACACTTTGATCACTGTCACCTAGTGGTTCCTTTATCTGCAAATTCTTAATACAGGAATGATTACTTCTAATAACCAGATCAAGAGTATTACCCTTCTGGTTGCCTCTCGAACATGCTGCTGCTGCAGAAAATAATCATCTAATAAATCCACTAGTGTGCGAGTTACCGACCCACAAGGTCAATATCTGGGAAGTTAAAATCCCCCATTATAAGACATTCTGATTTACTAGCCCACTCTTATTTCTCTGTACAATTGTTCACTGTACACATTCAATTCATTAGGCCTGTAACACATTCCTACTCTTAGTTTTGCTTTTGCAGTGCTTATTATTATTATTTATTATTATTTGCTATATGGTGCAAGGAAGCCCGAGGCTTATGCTGCACCAGCCGAAAAAAATTTTCTGAATTACCCTGAGAGAGAGAGAGAGAGAGAGAACAAGAGTCAGAAGTAGAAGGGAATCACCAAGAAAGAGAAGAATGATGATATCCAGCTCAGGATCCTGGGTGTGCCAAGCCCATACTCACCAGATGTGAGCCCCTGGGTTGATATCACACCAAATTGACTCAACAGTGCACTGTTCATCTGTGTCAACTGGATGCACTTCTTTTGATCTTATGTTTTTCTTAATTAACAGCATAACACCTCCTCCCTTCGTATCCTGTTTATCCTTTCTGTACACATTGTATTCCCCAAATTCCAATTCTGCATTTCTAATATCTGTGTGACATCATGTCTCTGATATCCCAACAATATCCGCTTTTGATGTCTTGACCAACACCTCAAATTCATGAAATTTATTTACTATACTTCTAGCACTGGTATACGTGCAAGTAGTATAGTAAATAAATTTGATGAATTTGAAGTGAAAAACAGGAACAGAGGTTTCACCAGGACGTGAAGATGAGGTAACAGGAGCAGTGAAATGTCAACATGATGGCTGACTATTGCTGTATGCTGAAGAGGATTATAAAATGGAGGGATCTGCAAGAAAATTAAAAAAAAAAAAAAAAAAAAAAATGAAATTTGACCCATAATAGATCAGTTTTTAAAACGAGGCAAACTTTTTTACCACACTACCCTTTTTAATGGTGTTTTCAACAGGTACCGTCCATTCCGGTTATTTGGGACACATCGGGACTAGTGCATTTTGGCCCAATTATCCGAAGTTTCACGTAAATAGTTAAAAATACAATGTACTCCCCCTTTACAATTGGTTTACTGTACAACTCTAAAGCGTTTAGGGCATAAGCCTCAAGCTATGAAAGAGTCTAGACTATATATAAATATAGTGCAAGCGCATCAGAAATACATAGCTATATCTGAATAAATCAGAATATTAGTAAAACGGCATCGTTTTAAGTTATATCTCATAATGTGAATACTTTCACAACGAGTTGCCATGATATTGCACTACTTTGAATAAGTAACGCTTCACCTAAGAAGACGACTAATGTTACTTATTCTAATAGACTAATTAGAAGACTGTCACTGTACAATTAAATCACGTTACGACAAACTCAACATAGTAAAGTTCCGTTCACTATACGATGTTCAGTAAGTGCCAATCATTGTGATCACATTTGTGAATTGAATTTTAATTCTATTAAACAGCGATTGTAATTAGTGAAAATAGGAGGAATATTATCCACAGGCTATAAAAGCAAAGATATATTAAGCACAAATTTACCCTTTATTACCTTACCAATTAAAAAATTAAATGATACATGAAAATCGGAAGAATGTGCATGATAATCGGAATAATTAATATGTATACTAACTAGTTGACATTTCTGTTCACTGACATTTGTGGGGATTAAAATTTAAAACAGTAAAAAGATAAGCAATCAATAACAAAGAACACGGCACACACAAATTGCAAGTAACACAATATGAGCAAGTTGGAATGGAGTAACGAGTTACAAAGCTTTAAAAATAGGAATGAAGAGAAAATTCTGAAAATTAATTTTTTTATATGATTGAAGATTCCATGGAAGTGTATACACATTTTCACCACAATTCCAGCTGTCAGTATTACTGCAAATTGAATAAGATTGAGTTTACTATCCGTTTATGATAGATTGCACTAACAGAAAAGCCCAATAAACAGGTGGCTGCTAATTGTTTTATGGTTGTGACCTCCAGAATTTCTACCAAACCACTGGTACCGTCAGAGACAATTGTAGAGTAATCTCCAGTGCTGCGGTCTCCCACCCCGATTAAACAGCATGCTGTCCCAATGAAGTGAAGTAAACTGGTTATTGTCTCGATTGGTTTCTGTTTTTTAAGATTTGCCCCGATTAACTGGTGGCCCAAATAACCGGAATCCACTGTATTTGGAAAAGCATCTTGTTATAATTTTAGTGCACAATTTCTGTCAAAGTTTATAAAAATTTGTGAAAAATTCTCTTTCATATTTTTGAAGAAACCTGCTAATGATGGAAACAAACATAAGTCATTTTTGAAATCAGCATTAGAAAATGGTTCAGAAACACCCTTTTCTGAGAAAACAGTGGATATATTTTAAGTTCAGATTAGTTTAATCAAAATAGGAAAACAGTGTTCTACATTCAGTTCAAATGTTTTCTTATTGGACTACTGAAATGAGAGGGCATTTCTAAGAAACTACTTTGGTAGAAAACCATGGCAGTAACTGAAACAGATCCATGCCTGTAAAAAATCTTTTTGCCAATTATAAACAGTCAGTTTGGTGTCGAACATTTCATCACAGTTCCAAAGGTGGCATGTCACACTAACACAGCTAATATGATGGAAGTTCTTAATATATAAGCAAGTCAGCATCCAACTGTTTTTCAGATGCTGTTGATTTGCTTTGTGCCAAGAGAGCTAATGTTACGAATTAGATATTCTGTGGCGTGTGTTTTTTATTCTGGAAAACCCAAATTTTGGGTCAAAAAATTGTGCAGACTTGTCTTAGAACAAATAAATTGATCAGTGTGAAAAACCCCTTAAAATTTTTCCCATTCTGAGAGCACTTAAACACAGTCCTTTTCCATGCAGTGTGATGAGACAGTGATCATAACAACTGTACTTACAAATGGGGTGGGGAATCACTACCCTCTTTATATTCAGAATATGTGATGCATTATTATATACAAGGAGAGTTGGAAAAGAAGCTTCCTATATCAAAAATAAAGGTAAGCCCTGTTGATTCATAATTATTATATAAGCATAGGGTGATTCATTTCACTAACAATGTATACATTTTTACTGGTAATAAATATACTGCTTGTCATATGAGCAGAGTATGGTGGTGTAAATTTATTAAATGTTATTATATTCAGTAATCACTTTTCTGGATCCATCTTTCACTTAAGTTAACACTTTCTATTCGTACATTGTAATGTTCATCTAGAAGTTGATTTGTTGGTGGAGATATCTTTGAATATTGGCAGTGCAACTTTCATTTGCTAGGAGTATTAGCAAGATTGATGATGCAAGGAAGCAAAGTTTTCTGTATAAACCGAAAATAAATGACTGGATATTTGTTTACATTGCATAAAAAATCTCATACCTAGATCATAACACCCAGTCTTTTTTCTCGGAACCAATTCCCCCCCCCCCCCCACGTGACTCCTGGATTTTTCTTTCCTAAATGGTGACCTTCAAGTTTTGAAACAAACCTTTTCAGACTTCAGTTTTATTGAGTTCGTTATATTTTTATTTTATTCTATTATTTTCATCTATATAAACCCCTCTAGCCTGGATATACAGGCATTATTGCCTTTACGTGGATGGCAACAAATTATTTTATATTTATCATCATTTTTATTTATTTTTGATGCTTATACTGTGAATGAATAACACCTTAGCCCTTAAAACAGCACCAGGAACAGCTTAAAGCCCCCCCCCCAAAAAAAAAAACAAACAAAAAACATCATACATCCAGGCTGCATTCTGTAGTTGCTTCCCATTGAACATCTTATTCCACAGATACTCAAATGGATTTCAATCCAGTGGCTGAAAAGACCAGTGATATATGGTAAAGTCACCATATATCACTGGTCTTCTCTTGGAACCATTCCCAAACAATTGTGCCTTGTGACCTGATGTGTTATGCTGCTTGGAAATATTGCTTCACTGGCAATAAATGTTAAAATTGTGGCATTTACAGTAGACTTTTGAAATAATGGCACCTTTGGGGATTCAAGGTGCTGTTATTTTGATTTTTCTGTTTTCTAGAAAGTTTTATTTTTAATGAATTTAATGCAGAAATAATGAGGCTAATTAAAACAGAGATTAAGAATGCAATTTTATTAACACAGAAAAAAGCATACACATGTTGACGATCCAACGATATCACAGATTATATCAACTTTGTCACTAAGCTTTAATGTTCTTTTTTTTTTTTCTCTGTATGAGGTTTATTAACTTTAGGAGGCATAGTGAGGGGTTTCTAATTTAAAATAAATATAAAACAGCAGTATAATCCATGATATCAGTACAGAATTCGCGTGACTTGCCGTTTTCTTTTATTGGCACTGCAAGACGTGTTATATGTATACATCTGATCTCAGTGTGCCATTATTTCAATAGTCTACTGTATATGCTGATCCATTGGCATCAGGGGACCTAATGCATGTCACCAGCCTGCATGGAAGACGGGGAATCAGGGTTTGTCAGACAGTCTTTTTCCACTCCTAAAATGCCTGGTGTTGGTTGTTCTCTGCTCACTGTTTGTTTTAATTGATGAGTGGAATTCTGGTGAGGTTGTCTGCTTACACCCTCACTGGTGTTTTAGCACACTACTCATACTGGACTACGGCTTGCCTGTTCGACTGCATGATTCTTTTTCAACTTCTCACATCAACAAGCTGTCTCTGGCTGTATGTTTTCTGGTTGTTGGACAATTCTCACTATGCTTTAAACACTGTCGTGAGTGAACACCTCAGTAGGGCAGCAGCATCAGCTATATTTACAGTGACATTTGTGCCAACTATCGTACTGTGTTCTTAGTCGTTTAGATCGTGCCGTTGCCTTATTCTCTCATGAAGTGTGTGTGCGCATGTATACACACACACAATCCCTTAGTATCCGACTGCCTGCTTTATGTAGTCAGGTATGGACATCTGATATGGTCTTTATTGAAACAGTTGGTTCCGTGGATGATGGGAGGTGTACTCAGTAGACTGGTTACCCAGTGTAATTCTGTATCCAACGTAATGAACGTATATTCAAGTAATGAACTCGGATATCGCTAGATAAAAGCAAGTTAGCATGCTGTCAGTGTGCAAATTAGATTTTATGTTAAATTTTATTTGGCACAGTGAAATAAGAAAGAAAAGCCTGATAAAATAAAAATATTAGATGCCAAAAATTATATCCAGTAATATCAAAATGTACACTTATGAAATTTCTTTGTATTTTTTTTATTACAGAATTAATTTCTTTATCCATTGTAAGTACAAGAGTGAAAACTTAATTTTAATTCTAATTCCAAACTACAGAAAAGGCTGTTATATTGACAGATGAGTAATTTGTTTATTATTTAAAGAAAATGTCAATATTACTGAGAAAAGGGGGGGGGATTGATGTTTTCATCTGATATTTTGAAAAATAATTGGAAATGAACAGCCTAAATGTATTATTTTTTTGAACATGCATGAATATTACCAATATCCATTGATTAAAAAAAATCAGTCTATCTTAAACTACTAAAAAAAACACACTTAACTTGTATTAAAAAATCAAACATAGCTTTTAAATTCCAAGATAAGTGAGAACAAAATAGCATTTAAATACCATGATTTGCATTTAAGATGTTTTTACCGTTGATTTTAATTGATTTGATTAAAAGAAATGAAATAATAGATTGGATATGTTTGCAACTCAACCATCTTTCTTTTATGAAAATTATATGAAAATTTAATCAAAATAGTTAAGAGAAATATACTCTCTGAACATGAAAACAATGGAAATTTTGGTATTATTAAACACACACAATCACCCACAGGGAAAGGGAAGCATTGATATTAAAAATGTGTGCTTGTTCTGTGATTAAATTATCATGCTATGAACAATGCACAAATGAAATCATGCTGCAATTAAATGTCTAGCCTTCAGGTCACTCTTCTGTACTCTGTTCTGGAAGTGAATTATCTATCTTATCAGACAGATTAGAACATGCATGTAAAGACACATTTGAAGCCGTCATGTCTTTTGTAACAGAAGTACCTTCATAAGTAGATGTATTTAAAGATGAGGACACCTGCTGTTCTCCACTCACAGAAGTCTTTCTTTCAGTTATTTCTTTTGATGTATCACTTAAAGCTGTACTCTGGGTATCATTTGCAGAAGGAGAATCTTGCTGCCTGTTTTCATTTCTAACAGCTGTAAATGTTTCTGAAGATGCTTTTGGTGACTCTGAAGGTGATGGCAATGAAACCTTAGCATGACAAAGTGGACATTTATCTTGAATGTAAAGCCATTTCCGTAGGCAGGTTCGGTGAAAAAAATGTTGGCAAGGAGTTAGGCATGCAGCCTTCATAGTGCCAAAACAGATTGAGCAGACATCATTTAGCTGGGTTAATTGCAGCTCTGTAGCTGCAGGAAGAGATTCTGCTTTTTTAACAGCCTCTCTGCGAAGAAGGAAACTGCGCCACCCTGTTTGCAGTCTTTGCCATACATTGAAATAGCAGTGAACCAATAATATGGAAGCGTTTACCCAATTCCATTTTGAGGATGTTGATTCCCACAGTCCCATACCTACTACGAACACTGCAACTAGGAATTCTAATATCTTGGTAACAGCACGTGTGTAATACACAACATCATCAAGGCTATCCCATGGTTCCTCTCGTGATGAATCATACAAGAACAGACAGTGGACAACAAAGAGATCAAGAACTTGAACTGATGTTAACATGCAGCTTGACAAAACTACCATCATCCAGAAGTCAATTGGAAATACTTCTGACAAGATGTAAGTAAGATACAGTGGGAAAATAAACAGTAAATAACACATGCTAAGAGCCCGAAAATGCCTGCTTATGCTACGACTACGGGATGCACTAAGGGCAAGTACAACAGGCTCAGTAATTTCAAGCATGGATTGAAGAAGTGATGATAAGACGATAAAGAGAATGATAGTCATGACAGCCATTCGTGCTGGCATTTTCATTTCAGTTAGTCCTGTTTGCATTGCAAGCAATACTAATGTGAACCCTTCAGTCCATCCACTATGCACTGGATTGTCCTGAAAGAGGGCGGAAAAGCCTTGCAAGTATGCTCGGGTAGTACAGAGGGCAAAGTATGAAACGTAGGATACTGTTACTGATGTAGCTACAAGAGTCACTGGGCTGGCACAAATGGAGCTTATTGTGCTTAATGTCATAATATACCACTCATCTCCCCATGCTGATGCTTTCTCTGGATGATAAAGACCACCAATTAGTTTTACTACAAATTCTATCAGCCAAAACACAGCAAAGTGAGTTGGTACAAAAAGCTTATTCCAAAGTACTGTTAAAAGAGACATGAAACCATAAGTTTCAGTTATCAGTAGTGCATCCATGTATGCCAACTTTACACAATCTAAAATAACTGGAACTTGGTGGGTAATGTATAGGAAGACATTAAAAGCCATCAAAGCACTACTGAAGTTATGAAGAATCTGGAGAGCTTCTGTAGGGAGATTAGCAAGGCGAGCTATTACTGGTAATACATAAGCAGCTAGTGCAAGAGGAAATGGTTTTCCAGGCCCCCGTAAGAGATAAGGTACTAATATTGCAATTGCTGTGTGAAATACTAGCATAGAAATCTGTCTCCTTAGAAACTGATAATCAGTCTGCAAAGGACCCTCTTTGAGTGTCCTTTCTTCCATATCAATGTAGTAACTTGACAGAAGATGAGCACTAACCACTAAAGCACCACTCACGAAATGAGTATACAGAGCTCGTACATAGGGAAGTGGTAATAATAGTAGAAGGAATCCGTGCAGCAAAACTGAAATAAAAAAGTGAGATTTAAAAATTTTTTAAAAAATATATTTTCTCCTGGAAAAATTTAATTAAAAAAAAAAAATTTACAATGAATTAATTTTTCATGTAGAAAAAAAAAAAAAAAAATACAAAATCAAAATACCACCACCTTGTCTATATATATGAACTGCAAGGGAGTGTAGGAGGACACACATTGTATCTTCTAACTTCCATACAGTAAGTATTAAGTGTATAAACAAATCTCAAATCAGGATACATATGTATCCTGATCTGATCTATAAACCAGGAAACACATTTATTTGTATAAACATGCCATTATCAAGTTGCCTGAACTGGAAAAAAACTGTTTATAAAATAAAATAAATTTAACCATCCAAAAAGGTTTGTTCAAATATAAAACACAAATTAAGTGTATACACAAATATGTATGATTTATATTAGGAAGGAAGGTCTATGATTTTAAACTAATTCCTTATTTAGATATTAATTGTAGTGGGGAGGGATGGAGAAGCTGAATTATACCAAACTGGAGCTCTCCACTTTCAAGCATGGGATTATAATACCTCAGTAGTCTAAACAGACTACTGAGGTATATCTTCAGAAGAATACACCACCTTCCTCAGATAATGGTATCCGGGATCACATTACACCAAATCCATCAATATGATATAGCCACTAATTTTAATTGTGGGGTTGAGAGGGATCCTCCTAAACTGGAACTCTCCACTTTCAACCATGGGACTATAACACCATAGTAGAGTTTCCAGCAATTCCTCTATCTTTAGTCTCAGTTGATGGTATGTTAGATTCAATTTAGGTATTGAGAATAGAATGCATTTCAGCCAAGTTTGATCCTCTCTGATGATCACATAAAGCAGAGTTCCCACACATCTGGATCTTCATCCACATGCTCTAAATTGCACTGTTTCTACCATCATTACTTGTGATGAATCGTGGGTTATAATTGGAAACAATGATTATAATCTGGAAACAAAGATCCAGTCTTCTCTCTGGAAGGTTCCACTTCTCCAAGACTTAGAAAAAGCAAGACAATCTCACACAAAATGTGAAGACCATGCACATGAATCAAGAAATACAAGTGGTATTGTTCTGTATAGTCACTAAATCAATAATTCTATAGTGATTGCACAATATAAAAATAGGCAGAATGGTGGATGTCAGGTCACTGCTTTCCATTCAAGAATTTCTTGGGAAGCAATCCATGATGGTTCCCATACTCACAAAAATTAGCCTTCTGTAATTTTTCTTTCGTGCTTAAAGTCCCTTCCCAAAGGAACACACTTATGACTGAGGAAGAATGCAACATAGGAACTATTAGCAATTCCAAAAGAAGCCTATCAGGAATGCTGCCAGAAGCTAAAGAAACATTGGAAATGGTGTGTAAAGGAGAATACTTCAAAAGGTCTGAATGGCAGGTAAGCATCAATATCTCTCAAATATTAGATCACTATGAGAATTTTGATGACACTCCATATGCAGTCTAGTTTTGGAAGTGTTACATAGTTGCTAAGTAAATGTTTCAGTGATGGGCAGGTTGATAAAATGAACTAGAATGGTCTGATGTAGAAACAAACATAGCACAAAGAATTTAAGTAATTTTTATTTATGTATATATGAATAACATCCAATACCCCAAATTCAATGGAAAAAAATATATACATACACTGACCAGTCAAAATATAACCACATTCTTAGCAGTAGAGATGAACTCTTACTGCCTGTACACACCATCTATCTGGATTCACATCTAGCAAAAATGAACCCGCCTCTGCATGGGTAATCCATGAAGAGGCGGGTTCATTGGACTGCTGGTTGTCCCTTGGTTAAAGTCCATTCCATCAATTGGTTCATACAAGGTGGGATTGCTTATGTTTGCTACAACCACTGTTGAGGTGAAGTCCCCACCTCACACAAACCAGCAGCCTGATCTGCTCTGTCAAATATCCACCCACTTGATTTACAGTTTCTTTAATACTGCCTCGCCATTCCTTTTTCTGTCAGATCATGTCTGTTGCCATCTGATGAGGAAACAAGAAATTTCTAAGACATGGAAATGGTCAATGTTTCAGCTGGCCAGAATATATACACGCACACACACAGTCTCCAATCCAAACATGTACCTCTGCCACAGCGAGCGATGGACTCTATAAAGCTCCTGAATGTTTCAGGAGGTATACTTTCTATGGGGCCAGTATTGTTTCCCATAGATCTGTGATCTATGGGAAACAATACTGGTTCTATGGTGGACGATCCAAATGCCAGGGTCTTGAACAATACTAGCAATATGGCCGAGTGCATAATCCTGCTGGAACACACCTGTGCTATTTCAGAAGGATTCACTATGAAGGATTCACTGATTAAAACACAAGGGATAAGCAGTTTTTAGCATTCAGAGCATTGGCTAGGGATATGAGGGCTCCACAATATTCCTAGGAAAAGATAGCTCCTATACCAAGACCTTGCTGCCACCTGCCTGTTTCTGCAACTAGGACATCAGAGGATTTCCTGTCCAGTTTAGTGCTGTACTCTTCATCTATTGTCTACATCAGGAGTGGCCAACTTAATATGTGATGCGATCTACTTTTTTCCTTCGAAATGCGCCGTGATCTACCATCTCAAAAATTTCATTGCACAAATCGAGGGATGACTGTATATTTAAAATGCGTCGTGATCGACCGAAATTAAATCCGCGATTGCCTCGTTGACCACCCCTGGTCTACATGGCATAGCAGAAATATAAGTCATCAGAAAAGGCAACTTTTTTTTTGTGTCAGGTTGGGTGATGGGTGGGCATAAGCATGGGCACCTACTGTAGGCCTTTACTGGGCACCTACAACAGAGCCAATACAGAGGAGAGTTCATTGGAACATGCTCTTGGAAATACAACTAGTTGTCACCTGGTTATATGGTGGGACAGCTTACATTCACTATAACAACTGACGAGGTGTGGGTGCCCACTACTCTGTATCTGTACACTCTTCAGGTAGTCCCATGAGGTTTGCAGTTTCTGTAATACTGGACAACCCCCTTTTTTGAAGTCTGCCTGGTCATGTCTCTTGTATGCCACTAGGCACAGAGGAAGGACTCCTTGCTAAAATGGGGGGGAGATAATGTTTTGAAGGCAGTGTGTGTGTGTGTGTGTGCGTGTATAATAAATTACACAGACAATGCTATGTCCAATACCTGCATTTCTTTTAGGGGTGTGAATAACAATTACTGCATATGGTCAATCTATTTAATGAAGAAGTAACTTTGAAAGAGAAATGAAGAAAGTTAAAGATGCTAGTTATCCTACTTAAAAATCAAATGCAAAACCAGGAAACACACAAGCCCAAGAATAAGACCAAGACAATTATAGAATAGATTATCGGGCATCACAGGAGCATATACTTCCACCATAATTATATTTAATCTGTCAGCATGCATGATGTAAAAATTCATGTAAGTTAAAAAAATAAAAATAATAAAATTTGATCCTGCTGTACTCTTCACATGAACTCAAAAGGATAGACCAGTAACAACAAACTCTGAGTTTACTGATTGCGGACACTCATGATTAGTGTTTTTTGTGCAGTAAAAGTCAGTTGTCATTGACTTTCACTGCAACAAAACTTATTGCTTCTCATAGTTGAGGGGGATGCTTGCAGGAGGTGAGGAAGGTATAAAACCAATATTATAAGCAAGTATAATTTTCCATTTGATCTTTATTTGAGGTGTTCATGCATGTGCTGCTCAATTTTTGAAGGTTAGTCCGGGAAGTGATTAAAAGTAGGAAAATACTGAATAGCAGAAATTACACAACCTTTTAAAAATTAATAAAATAAATAACTATCATAATATATACGCTGTGCTGCCACTTTATTATATACACCTACCTAGTAATGCACTGCGCCTCCTTTAGCCTTCAAAACGGCCTGAATTCGTCTAGGCATGGATTGAACAAAATGCTGAAAACGTGCAGGAATGGAGTACCAGGCAGACATGAGTGTGTCATGCAGTTCCTTGAGATTTGATGGAGGCATAGGCCTGCAGTGAACAGCCCTTTCCAGCTCATCCCAAAGATGTTCAATAGGATTGAGATCCAGGGGACTGAATGGGCCACTACGGCAAAGAAAAATCATTGTTATGTTTCTGGAACCATTCCATAGTGATTCGGGCTTTGTGCACCAGCGCATTATCCTGCTGGAAGTAACCATCTGACTGAAGATAAACTGTCAATATAAACAGATGCAATTGGTCAGCAATGATGTTTAGGTACGATGTGGCATTCAGACGTGAATCTATGGATATCAATAAATGCAACGTGTGCCAAGAAAACATTACCGTCAGACATGACGGGTCTGTGGCTTCATGTTGTTTTCGCCAAATTCTGAGCCTTCCATCACCACGATGCACCAGGAACTTCGACTCGTCAGACCAAGCAACTGTTTTCCAATCCTCGATAGTCCAGTGCTGGTGTTGCTGTACCCACAGGAGCCATGCTCTCTTGTTCTTCATTGATAACAAAGGTATGCAATGTGACTGTTGGCTGTTGTAGCCCATTCACGACAAAGTGTGACTATTGGTCCGTTGCGATATTTTGTTCTGCGCACCAAGGTTGTATTCTGACATGATGTGCGACATTGTGGCCTGTCTGATTGCTTGCCCAATTCTAGCCATCCTCCTCTGACCTCTCACAAATAAGCGATTTTTTTTCCACAGGAGTGCCATTGAGAGGATGTTTTCTGTTTGTTGCACCATTCTCGATACACCCTTGAAGCTGCGGTGCATGAAATGTTCAAGAGAACTGCCGTTTCAGAGATGCTTTGTCCAGCACATCTTGCACCTACTACCATGCCACATTCGAAGTCCGCTAGACTTCTTTTCCCCATTCTTGCTATGATACTAGAAAGGTTGTTCTGCTGCATTTATATCCACAACTGTGGTCATGTGACTTGCAATTGTGGGACAAACCATTTGTGTGCACAGCAGGGGTGTACCTAATAAAGTGACAGCTCAGTATATATCATTATATAAAAAATCATAAACATACTGGAAGTGTTTTAAAACCAGTGTTCTCTGAAATTTTGCACCAAAAATAAGACCTTTTTTATATTTCAATTTATTAATGCACTTCAAATTAAAAAGAAAATATATTTGCTAATAAAAAATTCTTAATGTAATCAATTTGAATTATTTTGTTCTTGTCATGAAGATGACTTTTTTTCCCTATAATGAAATAAAGTTTATATAGTACTGTGTATATAAAAGGCTGCACATATATGATATTCTGCCAATTTTTTAAAAACCATTTCAAAGTGTTCCTTTATGCACACAAAATTTTGAAAACAGTTTGTGGTACTGAATCAGCAACTTGATTACAAAAGAGAGAAAAAGCAACTGTCTTCCCTATTATAATATTTCAATGGAACAAAACAAATTGTGATGACAAGAAAAAAATTCAATGAGAAATATTAATTTCTCCATGCTATTGGCATTTTTTTTTTTAATTTGGCAAATATTCTTTCTTTTATACCAACATTTGTTTTATATTTCATGTGGATGATGCATAATTCATCCTAGCGTTCCACTCTTCACTACTACTGCAAGTAAAAAGCTCATCTGCCAAAAGTAAAAATTTATCACTAATTAGCAATTTCCATATGGTATACCAAAATCTCTCACTGCTCTTGCAATAAAGGTTAAACAATAAGCTTGTGAATTTGGTTCCTCAGCTACGTGATATGTGCCAAAGATCGAACAGGGGGTAAGTAGGAGGTGTCAGCTTTGATTGTTTAGAGTGCTTCAGTATAATAACATTGAAGCAAGTTAAATAAGTAAGAATTGGCACCAAACTTCTCACAAAGGTACACACTATTTATTAACTAATGGTAGAACTCCATATCATCATAGCAAGGGCAGTCCAGAAAATTTTGGGTAGCATCTCATAAGAGGTGGCAAAGTTCCAGACTGGTGCAGTTATATTCAATGAGTTTGAAAATAAACATGAGTGAATTTGAGTTCAAACTTCCTCTAACAGATGGTAGTACAGATATTGTCCAGTAGGCTGACAGATTGCAAGTAACAACCAGTCTCATTAGTAGCTTTAGTGTTCTGTGTCACAATTTTGCAATGGAGCAAAGAACTAATATCAAATTTAGTTTTAAACTCAGAAATTCTGCAACGGAAATGTATGAAATGTTAAAAACTGTTTATGATGATGAAATGTTAAGTCATACCAGGGTGTTTAAATGGTATAAGTGGTTCAAAGGATGTGAGGATGTTCACGATGACTCAAGAAGTGGATGTCTATCAACCTTTCGAAATGAGTTGCAAAACAATCCCAGTTTTGCTTACTGTATTGTCATTGAAGATCAGTGTTAAGTGTTTCAGTATGACCTAGAGACAAAAGCATCAGAACATTTAGTGGACAAAATCATCACCCATGCCCAAAAGGTTTGTTACAGAAGTCCAGGGTCAACGTGATGCTGTTCATGTTTTTTTTAATAAATAGGGTGTTACAAATATAATGGCTATAAAAACACCCATATTCATGACATATATATTTCACACTTGTCTTGCCATCCTATGCATCATTTAATTTCAGTTCTTTCATTTCTGATTGTTCCATTCAAATTCATTTGCATTCATTCAAATTAGTATTAACCATATGGTGAAAGGAAGCCTGAGGCTTTTTTGCAGCAGCCAAAAAAAATCAGCTACTTCAGTTGAAATATACATGCTCATGTTGCACATCATACCTAATTTATTCAGAACCTGCTGAGTCACAGTTCTCTTCTCCAAGAGCACATTCCTCCCCTCTTTAGCCAGTGGGTTAAGAGTAGTGGTGATGGGCACAATTGTTTATTTCAATAATCGAAAGAACTGATTATATGCAGATTAATCAGTTATGAAATCTACAATATATATATATATATATACACTCGATTTTCTGGGATAGATGGCAAAAATAAAATCCTGGTTAAATCAAAAATATCGAAAAATGCTCAGCAACATACCCAAAAGAATATGGGGATATAAAAAACTTATCACATGCTACTTGCATATCCAATACGATGCTTCCCTTTGTTTTTTACAATGTCGTGTGTGGTTTGATGACCAACATTATAATGATTCATTAAAGATTTAACAGATGCACTGTTTTCAAACTTTTGAATAATTTCAAGTTTTTGTTCAATTGAAAGCACAACTCTTTTGCAATTCAGTTGAAAGTAGAACTCATTTTTGGGATTTTTAAACAAAAAAATTTTTTTACTATAAAAAAATTTCAACATTCTTGACGAAACACAATTTGTCTTTTAGTCATGTGACAGAAAACAACAATCCGCGCTACACACTAAACATTTGTTCTCTTTTTATTGTTTTTGGAGCAACAGGTGTGAAGACAGCAAGTTTGTGGGATAAAAGGTACATCTCCCAATCACAACTTAATGCTGCTTCTTTACAACTTTCAAAACATCTGTTTATTATTTCCGGTGTATATATATTTTTTACTTTGGAGCCTTGATTATGCGGGTTAATCCAATCCCGGTAAATCGAGAGTCTGCTGTGCATATATATATACATATGCAGACTTTAATTTTCACACAGAAGTAATTTTTTAAATACATGCCCATCAGTAGTTACAAGTGCAACTAACTTTATGGCTATCAATCAGTTTTTGGAGTAAAAATAAATAAATATTTAAAAGTGTAACACTGATTTTTATTCTTAATTCTGTCCATTTTGTATACCTTATATAATCAAATAGACAGCAGAACAATTTATTTTGGTGGGCTTTGCATAGGGAGGTATACGTAGAGGTAATGACATCTACAAAAAAGTAGCAATGTATTGACCTAATATGAGATTTAGCCTGGAGTACACGGGTTGAAGGAGAGGGCAGAAGCGAACCAATATCATAACTAAACTCACTTCCCTGTACAAATTTTTTTTTGATAATTATTAGTATTTTGAAATATTATTATAAAAATAAATGAACATGGATTTGTGGTTGAAAAAAAAGAACTTTAAAATGAGAAGCAAGTACTTCTAGTAGTGGTTGATGAAAACGAACACAATATTGTCACACTTCACAGTGAGGATGCACAATTGCAGTCTTTTGTTCCCCAAAAATCTGAAGTGAAAAGAGACGAACCAACTAAAAAAAGACCAAATTGAAAGTATGATCACAGTTATTTCAATTTTGGCTTTACATGTGTTAGAAATAAAGATACTTCTGATGCACTGTGTGTCATATGTAATAAATTATTAGCAAGCAGTTTTTTGGCTCCCATTAAACTTGTTTCGTTAAGGGTTTGGTAAATATACTGTGAGATGAAAAGTGTTCCTTGACTAAAAAAGTTTGAGAAATGCTGCTTTAGAGAATACTACTGGTCAAATGTACACAAAGAATTTGATATTTTATTTGCAAATTTAAAAATAACTGAAATTTAAAAAAGGGGCATCTGTTAGATGCCATGCTAGCAGTGGAAGATTAAGGCAGATGGTCATTATATGCAGACTTTTAAATTTTCATGCAGAAGTATTTTTTTAAAGACTGTTATACAGTCCAGAAAGAATAATAATAATAATAAAAAAAAAAAAACCACACACACCAATGAGCCAAATATGATGCTGGTCCTCCACGTGCAGCCAAAACAGATTGTACCTGGTGCGGTATGGATGATACAAGATTTCTAAATATGTCTTGTGGTATCTGGTACCAACACGTAACCAGCAGGTCCTTTAACACCTGTAATGTCCGTGGTTCATACACCGCAGATCAAATTGCTGTTCCAACACAAACCACAGATGGTCATGGGATTGATGTCTGGGGAATTTGGAAGTTACCTGGAAGTCTCCTCATGTTCCGCAAACCAGTCTCGAACAATTATGGCGGTGTGGCATGGCGCATTATCCTGCTGAAAGACAACACAGCCAGAGGGGAAGACCATTGCCATGAAAGGGTATGCCTCGTCAGCAATGATGTTTAAGTAGGTGGTAGATGGCAGGGTGCCCGGTACATGGATGACTGGACCCAGGGTATCCCAGAAGAACATTGCCCAAAGCATGACACCACCATCAACAGCTTGTTTTCATCCCACGGTGCATCCAGGAGCCATCACTTCCCCTGGTAAACGACACAAAGGTACCCTGCCGTCCACATAGTGCAACAGGAAATGTAATTCATCGGACCAGACGACCTTCTTCCAATCACTCAAGGTCCAGTTTTGATGCTCGCTTGCCCATTGTAGGCACTGTCGCTGGTGAACTGTGGTTAGCATGGGCACTTGGAGCAGCCTGTGGCAATGCAGCCCCATTTTCAGCAGGGTTCGATGTACTGTGAGTTGCACCAGTCGCCCTTCTGTTGCCATGTGCCATCCGAGAGAGCCTTCACTCACCTCGAACATCGATGAGCCATGGTCGTCCAACACCTTGATGGCAGTTCGTCGGTTCCCCCTCCTCAGACCACTTTTGGTAGGTACTAACCACAGCCGACCGTGAGCATTCCAACAGCCATGCCGTTTTGGATATGCTCTCATCCAGTCTGGCCGTTACAATTTGGCCTTTGTCAAACTCGCTTAAGTCCACTGCCTTTCCCATTCTGAAGAACAAGAGTAACACTGATTAGCGGAGCTCAGTATCAGGTGTTTTTTATACCATGTCCCAACCAGCACATGTGCTGTATTCACCTGCAGTTACTTTGATTTGCATAACAACTCGCTGTTCATAATGTTTTGGCTCATTGGTGTATATGAAAAATACACCAGGGTTTTGATTTCGTTATATATCAGCTCATTTCTGTGTGAATGTAATATTGTGCAAAAAAAATTTCTTCTATGATATTAATGCTTCTTACACATCTTCAATGATTTCACATGTCTCATACCCTCAAAACACATCCACGAATTTGGTGCCAACTCAGCATTCTGATGGGTGTCTATGAGAGTGTGAAGAGTAGAGTACATTATTATTATTGGCCATATGGTGCAGAAGCCTGAGGCTTATGTTGCACCAGCCAAAAAAAAAAAAAAATATATATTCTGAATTACCCGAGAGAGAGAGAGAGAGAGAGAGAATCGCCAAGAAAAAGAAGAATGACGATATCCAGCACAGGTCCTTAGGTGTGCCAAGCTCACTCACTAGATGTAAGCCCATGGGGTTAAAATGGGGAAGGGGGCATCAAGTGCTCTCCTGTGCATCAGGCAATACAGCAGCTAGTTATGTCAGTGACTCTATTGTGAGGAAATGGGATTTGATTTGATTTGATTTAAGAATTCTTGGCGCAAGAGCTACTGCGGCTAAAATGCGCCTGTAAAATTTTATATTTTATATAATGGTTTTGTTTTAATTCATATATTGCTGCTAATGATTTCCAAGACTAACAGAGAATGACTATAGCTTGCTTTAGAGATAATATTTAGTTTTATATTTGATTGTAGTAATTTATTTTCTTGAGGAACTGAAAAACATCTGCTATATTTTTTCTATCTTCCAGTATGGTTTTGAGAGTGAGGGAGTGATGTTTGTTTAGCTCTTTGAAGGAGTTTCGGCGCTCATCTGCAAAAGCTGGACAAGTAATCAGACACGTTCTACTGTTTGTTGTGTGTGACAGATAGGGCATAGAGGGGGATCCTCTCCTCGCAAAAGATAAGAGTGACTGAAATAAGTGTGTCCTATCCTTAACCTAGCATGTATCACTTCATCGCGTCTATTTTTCTGAATGCTGGATTTCCATGGTTGGAGTAATCTTTTAATCTGATGCAATTTGTTAGTGGTAAGTACTTGCCATTGCTGCTGCCAGTGATGTATCCCACTGTGATCAATAACGTGTTTATAGTCTGAGAAAGGGATATATTCTGATGCAGAAATATTGTTGTTAGCTTCTTTGGCAGCTCTGTCTGCTTGCTCGTTGCCATGTATTCCGACATGGCTTGGGATCCAGCAAAATCTAATGTTACGACTTTGTTCAAGGAGTTTTGATATTTTGTATTGAATCTGCTGTTGTAGAGGATGTTTGTTAGAACTGATATTTTGTATTGCCATCATGGAACTACGGGAGTCAGTAAAAATTATGCTGTTTTGAAAACTTGAATGGTCGATTTTGTCTAGTGCTAACATAATGGCTTGCAGTTCTGTGGTATAAATGCTACAGTCTTTTGGGAGTTTTTGGGCCAATGTGATGTCAGAAAAGTAAACTGCCGCTCCCACATGAGAATCAGTTTTGGATCCATCTGTATATAGAAAGCAATGATCTGAAAATTGGGCCTTATAAGCAGCATGCAGCTGTTGATGGTTTATATGAGAAAGGATTTGTTTGCTCGAAATGTGGAAGGACGAGTCACATAAAGGTTGTCTGATTATCCATGGTGGAGTAGACTGCTTCGTCAGCGAATTTATGTTATCTAGGTTAAGCTCTCTACTGAGAAGAAGGTTTTTTAATCTCACATTCGCAGGTTTATTGATTCTTTGTTGTTGCTGATAATGTTGTTCCCATTCAGAAGCAAAAAGAGTTTTCTGTAGAGGGTGGTCTGGTAAGGATTTTATTTTAGCTGCATAAGAGAGTAATTGATTTTGTCTTCTGATTTGCAGAGGAGGTTCTTGAGCTTCGGCGTACAGGCTCTGCACAGGTGAGGTGCGGAAAGCTCCAAGGGCTAAACGTAGTGCGCAGTGATGTACCGGGTCGAGGGCACTAGGTCTTGCCGAGTCATAGACTGGGGCACCATAGTCTAGCTTGGACCGAATGAGAAGGCGATATAAACGTAGTAGGATTGTCCTGTCTGCTCCCCAGGATATAGCGGATAGGGCCTTCAAGGTGTTCATTTTCTTCAAACAGTGGATTCTTATGTGACTAATATGCTCTAGGAAAGTCAGTTTTTTTGTCAAAAACTAATCCTAAGAAACGGACACTATTTTTAACTGGGATGATCTTCTTTCAGCCTGAGTTCTGGGTCAGGATGGAGATTCCTTTTTCTGCAGAAATGTATACATGCAGTCTTTTGTACCAATATTCTATATCTATTTCTTTCTGTCCATTTTATGACTCTGTTAATGGCTACTTGCAATTGCCGTTCTATTGTCCTCATATGCTGCGCTTGATAAGAAATGCTGAAATCATCAGCATAAACTGTTGTAAAGATATTGTTTGGGATTTGTTCTATTATTGTGCTGAAGTGGACTGCAAAAAGTGTGGCACTAAGTACAGATCCTTGAGGGACCCCTTCTTCTTGATAAAATATATTGGAAAGTGTATTGTTCATTCGAACTTGGAAGGTCCGATTCTTAAGGAAATTGTATATGTAGAGGGGTAGATGTCCTCTAAGGCCAAGTTGATGTAACCTTTTAAGTATACCATATCGCCATGTGGTATCATATTCCTTTTGGATATCAAAATTAACCATGACTTGGTGTTGTTTCCTGAGAAAAGCATTTCTTACTTGATTTTCCAGTTGTATAAGTACATCCAAGGTACAGCGATTTTTTTTCTAAAGCCAAATTGTTCTGGGTTGAGAAGATCATTATTTTCTAGATACCATGTTAGTCTACTGTTGACCATTTTCTCTAAGATCTTGCCTAAGCAGCTAGTCAAAGCTATGGGACGGTAGTTCTGTGGGTCTGAGAGATCTTTTCCCTGTTTTGGGAAAGCTAGTATTATTGAGTGGTGCCATTTGTTTGGGAAAGAATTTTCAAGGTATATTTTGTTGTATAGATCTAACAGGGCTAATTGGGACTGTTCATCTAATTGTTGTATCATTGCATAATGGATTTCATCAGGACCGACTGCGCTGTGTTTCACCTGTAGCAGAGTTTGTTTTAGTTCTGCTGCCGTGAGTGGCAAGTTGTATTGTTCACACTGATTGGTAGAAAAGTTTAATTTTATTTTTTCGGCCTCTTTCTTGTACGTTTTGAAAGCTGTGGGGTATGCACAATTAGCAGATGTATTCGAAAAATTTTCAGCAAGCACGTTGACTATATCTAAGGTGTTTGTAACCAACTGTCCCTTCCAATTTAGCAATGGAGAGTGGTTTAATTGTTGGTCATCCTTCTGATCTTTTTCCAGATAAGTGTAGCTGGTGTGGAAATAGTTATAGCTGATGCAAATTTCATCCAGGCAGCTTTTTTGCTTATTTTTTGCACTTTTCTGACCTTGGCTCTGGCTCTCTTGAATTGTATCAGATTTTCTGTTGTTGGATTTTTGCGAAAAAGGTTCCAGGCTCTATTTCTCTCTTTTTTAGCTTCCCGGCACTCTTTGTTCCACCATGGTTTTGGATATATTCTGATGTTAGAAGATGTTTTAGGTATTGTCTTTTCTGTAGCTTGAAGCATACTATCAGTAATATAGGCTACTGATGTTTGTACTGATTCTCTTTTAATAATGTTGCGGTCTAGCTTGGCTAGTATCCTGAATGTTTCCCAATCTGCATCATATATTTTCCATCTGGGGTGCCTATTGGCTTGGCATGGCGTTTTTTCCATGATTTTCAAAATAATGGGGTAGTGGTCACTGCTCAATGGAGTCTCGTGCACGCTCCATTTAGTCATAGGGAACAGATTGATAAGTCTACTGCAGAACTGCTTTTTGATGGAAGGTGGAAATATGTGTGTGTGTGTGTGTGCCGTCATTTAAAATCATTAGATTGTTCTCGACAATTAATTTTTCTATTTGCTTACCCTTCTGGTCTATTTTGTGGTCGCCCCATAGTGGGTGATGTCCATTTAGGTCACCTAAGATGCAGAATGGAGGTGGTAGTTGAGTGATCAGCTCTTCGAAATCCTTAAATCGGAATTCTTGATTAGGGGGTAGATATACTGAGGCTATGGTAATATTGAAGCCTATTGCTAGATGGGCTGCAACTGCTTCTAATGGTGTGTTCAATGGTATTGTTTGGGAAGGGACATGTCTGTTAACTAGTATTGCAACTCCTCCTCTCGCTGTTCCATTCGTTATGCGATCCTTTCTATATGTGATATAATTTTTGATTATACTATTGTCCTGTGGTTTTAAATAGGTTTCTTGTAGGCAGATACTTAGTGGGTGGTACTGGGTGATGAGATCTATAACATCATTAGTGTTTGAGCGAAAACCTCGACAGTTCCATTGGATAATCGTATCTGTCATTTGGGGTTAGATGTTCCCTCGGATTGCTTCCTTGGGGGCTGATTTATTTTTGTCTACCTTGGCTTTGTCTTTTTTTTGAAAAATAGGGTCTACCCGTATCCATTTCTTCTTCTTCTTCAGTAAAGATTTCGAGAACTGGTTCCTCTCCTTGGTTTCTTGCATCCGTGTCCATTTGTTCTGCAATCTTTTTTCCTGTACTACCTATCTTTTCTTTGTTTGCTTTTTTTCCTGTTTATACTCCGGCACGACAACCAAGTCAGTAGAGTTTACAATAAATCGTCAATACAAATATTTATCGTATTTAGTAGTCACGGGCTTGAACCCCGGTCCACTCAAGGAACGCGTGCTATGCGCTCTCGCTCCTGACCACTGGGCTACGTCAGGCCTAATTTTTCTTCTTACATTTTCTGAATTATCTGGTGGGAAAGATAAAGGAGTATTGATAATCTTTTCTTGTTTTTGTGATGGAGATGGTTTGTAAAACTCACGAACCCATTCTGAGATGGATTCTCCGGGGGGGGGGATTGTAACATCCGTTTGTGTGCCACAACATTTTGAATTGGGTAGTTTAATTTCCGGAGCCTTTTTGATTGTGGTAATCTGCGCATAAGAAGGTTTGTTTGCTATATTTATTGTAATTACCTTTTTAGCTTCCTGATATGAAACTCCATTTTCTGCTTTGTATTTTTGTATCATTTTTTCCTTCTTCCAAATTTCACACTCCCTTGAATATGCAGTATGATCTCCTTTACAATTTACACATTTATGAGTAAATTGTAAAGTAGAAGTGGCATGTTCTTGCGAACCAGTTTCCACATGTTAATTTTCCTCTACATACTGTCTGTGAGTGACCAAACTTCTGACAGTTGAAACAACGGAGAGGATTCGGGATGTACGGTCTTATATTGCAGTGTAGATATCCAGCTTTTACTGATCTGGGTGATTTAGGCGTGTTGAAAGTGAGTATCAGATTCCTGGTGGGGGTGATTATCCCTTCTTTTTTAATTGTAATTCTTTTAACATTGATGACTCCTTGTTCCTGAAGTTCCATTTGAATTTCCTCTTCGGGCACATTTAGAAGGTCCCATTCCACAATGACACCTTTTGAAGTATTTAATGTATTGTGCGGGGATACTATTACTGTTATTCCTGCAATGGTTGTCATTTGTAATAATTTTTCTGAGTGTTTAGCATTGGCTGTTTCTACCAAAATGTCGCCTGATTTTAGTCTTTTAACTTGTTTTGGTGTGCCGACATAACTCTCAAGAGTCTTTTGTATGAGAAAGGGTGACAATTGTCCTACCGCTTTCTCAGTATTTGAGTGTACAATAATATATGTCGGAGAAATTAAAACTTGAGAGTCAGTTTTTAATCTCTTTGTGGAGAAAGAGTCATTTCTATCGCCTTTTCTGATTGCCTTAGAGGTGTCTCCGAAAGAACTAGATTTCTGATATCTTGGATGAGCTCTCTTCGGGTCCGTTGACCCAGTGGATTCCTGGGTATTGGAGTCAGTTTGCTCCATTTTGCCCTGAAAGGGAGAGCCTTTCCCTTCCAGGTTACCGGCCCCGCCACGTGGAGGCAGGAGCAATGCCACCCTGTGACCAAGCACTAGGTTAGTAATTAAGATATAAAAGGGAAAGAGAAGGTTGCTTTCCTTCTTAATCTAGTAAAGTTGCTTTGCTTTCTTTACTATGGATTATTTAATTGTGTGTTAATAAATGCTTTAAATAAGGAAACGATTTCTACTTCAAGAAAGAGCACTAATTCAGAGCAAAAAAGTCACTTGATCACAGAATCGCTTGGCACTTGGGGCCGAGGAAATGGGAAATATATTGAACAAAAAGGATAACTTGAATAGGACCAGGGTATGCCTGCCAGGGGCAAAAGTTGATGACATGCAGAGCATTTAACATCTTTTAAGGGCACACAAGGTGATATTGATGTACACATTGCCACTAATGACATTAAGATTAGATTTGCGGGCCTATTTAACAAGTACAGGCCAATGCTGAAAAAAATTCACGAGCTAGGGTTAAATTTGAAAGTGCAATTCTGCCAAGACATGATAGGAGGGAGTATATGATGAGAGCCCTGTCAATCAATTTGGCCCTGGAGAGATTGTGCAAAGCTCATGGGGTAGAATTTTTGTTAGTGTGGTTTGTTCTTGTTAACAGCAGAGACTGCTTCTAGAAAGGGTGCAAGAATATTTGCTGATGCTGTTGAGACAGTGTTAGGTGGGTCAGAAAACTGCTACATTGGGAGGATTCGCAGACTAAAAGATTAACAGTAGCAGTAGACACAGGTAAAAGTGATTCTTGCACTGCTTCTATTGGAATGGGCAATTGGAAGGCTGGAAAGCAAGATGCTGAAGAATTCAAGTACTGCAGGTCATCATGGAACAAGTAAATACATGGGCTGTGTTAGAGTAACTAAGAGTGAGAACAGGTACATGTACACCAATGATAGGAATATAGTAAATAAGTTTGTTGAATTTGAAGTGCTGGACAAGACATCAGAGGTGGATATCGTTGGGATATCAGAGACTTGATGTCACAAAGATAAAGAATTTGGGGAATTTAAAAAAGGATAGGAAGGAAGGAGGGGTTATACTGTTAGTCGAAAAACAAAATCTAAGGCAGCGCACCCAGGTAGACAGTGCAATGTTGAATCAGTGTGTTGCAACATAAGCACTGGGAAAGCAAATATGGAGCAGGAGAGTGTTATAGGCCTAATGACTCTGATGAGTATAACAAAAAACTGTGCAGAGAAATAGAGTGGGCCAGTACATCAGAATGTCTTATAATAGGGGATTTTAGCATCCCAGATGATTGATGGAAGAGGGTCATTAATATATAACAGAAAAAAAAAAAAAAAAAAAAAAAAAGAGTAGGAGAAAGATCTGAACTTGGGGAATCTGGTATTAATGTCAAAGTTAGAAGACAGAGGGCCAACTATCATCACTACCACTGAGCAGTCAGAGAGAAAACTGGATACCCAATTATAAAAAAGTTACAAACTATAAGATGGAAACTTATTTAGAAGAACTTTGAGTCTCAACCAAATGTTCCCACTGAATTTGAATAGAGATATATAAAAATAAGCACGTATACCACGAGTGGATCGAAACCGAATGGAATTCACACTAGTGATCAGCGATCAGATGGAAGGTTTCTAGATAGTATAGGATTTGTGGTTAATGGATTTCTCCATTACTTGAGATAGAGTATAAGTAAAGGCAATAGAATGATAACTGGATGGAAGGGATTTCTCACCCTTTTAGGAACTGGGTGAATATGATCTAGCCAAGGAGGATGACTTTGCATATGAACAAATTTCCAAGCAGAAAGAAGAACACCAGCGGAATAATAAAGTATATAAAGGTGACATAAAACAAGAGTAAGTTCAGGAGCATGGGTTTCAAGAACAAGTGGAGAAATACCATCAGGACCTGGAACTTTCTTGCCATTAAGCCTGTTCAGAATTCTGACATCTCTTTGATGGAAGACAGGAGACATTGAACGGATTGTATTGGGAATAGTAGGAAGTGGTTTACCAAGATCAACAACACGAATTAGACGAAAAACAGGAAGCTAAAGATTAAACTAAACTAAGCTTTAGTTTAGTTTATCTTTAGCTGAAGTGGCAATAGAACAATCTGGTTCTATTGCCCATCTCTATTCCCACCTGAAAGTCATCTGGTTTTCGGCTGGGAATAGAGATTGGCAAAATCCTTTATCTAAACTTTGGTTTGCAATAAATATACTAAGGATGGTCAAGAGAAGAATGTTGCATATCACATTTGGCTTGTTTCCAAATCTCCAAACTCATTTTCTGTCTACCCCAGAACTCGCAACAGTTGTAAATCAGTTAATAATCAGTCCAAACAAGATTCAGAACAGGCTAAGAGCAGAAAACCCGCTTCTCGTTCAAATGGTAGTCGAGCATTCTTGTCTCTTGCTAAAGCTATTCTAAATTAGATATTGTAATTACTGGTGAAAATAATTATGTAGTTTGAAACAAATATGCAACTGTCTTCTTTGCAAAACCAAGGTTTAGATAAAAGATGAGATTTTAAGGTGGAGTGTGGAATAAAGGATCTCATTCCTACAAGGTTAATTTCACTGATGCGGTGAAAATGGTGAAATCAGAAGATTTGAAACAGTAATCAAACAAAGGAAAGGAAGAAAAGAAATCTTGCAGATCATCTCATTTTCATCCTTGTAATGCCAAACAACACAAGATTGAGAATGGCCACAACAGAAAGGCTTCACTGGAAAATCTGAGGGACCTAGAGGACCACTCACCTCGACTATGTACACAGAAGGGTTATTTGTAAGAAAAAGATCAAATATGCTGGATCAAATATGTAGGTAAATGAAAAATCAGTGTGGGGTTATTAGTAATTTCAAAAACCTCAGCATTTCGACTGGCTGGATCTGTGTGACTAGAAAATGGAAGTCAGTTGGAGTTGTGAACATTAAAATCACCAAGGAAAATCTCATTAATACAATCTTGTTTTATGCAAAGTACCTGTTTATATGAAGCAGATACCATTCCCCTGTGAAAGGATAGGCTTTTCTCTGTAAATATATTAATTTATTACAGAATTCAGTTAATATGTACTACAAAGTTCTTTTTCGCCCAGTGAGAAATAAATATTGTCATTTCATATGTTTAATACAAACCTTGGCAGAGCTGTCCGATTATTGCCACCCGGCTCCTTACTTCCCAAAAGATGGCAGTGACTTGTTAGAAATTAGTTTTGTGTAAACAAAACCAGTTTATAGTAGCTACAATGTAAGTGCACTCTGAAAAACATATTTGATAAAGATGAGCTGTTTTTCTAAGTTGTTTACATACTCTCCCTCGTTCTCCACAGGATTAAGGTCAGTTCCAATTGTTACGTAGTTCAAAAAGTCTTTTGCTACAGTATAATGTATTCTTTGTATCATTTCACCTGAGCTGATGTTTTTTTTTGGAACTCGTGTCTTTAAATTAATTTAAAGTTTATCTATATCAAATCTCATCTAGCAGTGTTATGGCAACAAAATGTAAACGGACAGAATTAAGCCTGGAAATTAAACTAAAAATTATACAACAGGCCAACAGGATGAAACGAAGCAAAACGAACATTGCAAAGGAATATAACATCCCTTTCCCTACTTTATCTACAGTACTGAAAAACCAAAAAAGACTTGAAGTGCGTGAAATTGGAGCATTGATGAAAAAGAGGAAATGAATTCATGGTGCAAAACATGAGGAGCTTGAAACAAAATTGAGTGGTATCAACAAATGCATGCATCTAAATTTTGCCAATATCAGGTCTGATTTTTGCAAGAAAAGCGACTTCAAATACAACAGTGGCTGGCTCCAAAGATCTAAAGACAGGAATAACTTGGTTTCGCAAAATGTTTGTGGCGAGTGTGGATTAGTCAACAAAGAAAAGGCTACAGCTTGTTATGTTTTGTACGGTCCATTCTTGAAAAATATGAGGCAAAGGATATTTTTAATCTTGACGAGACAGGTTTTATTTTATAATTTGCTGCCAAAGGGAAAAAAAAAACAAAAAACATCTGCTGTTCCAGGAGAGCCTTGTCATGGTGAAAAATTTAGTAAACAAAGACTCACTGTTCTCTTATGCTGCAATTCAGATGGCAGAACAAAACTAAGCCCACTTGTGATTGGTAAGTTTTCCAACACAAGGTGTTTTAAACAATTTGCAGCCAAATTGTTCCCTTCTTCTGGAGGCTATCCGTAATCTTGTTATTGCTTGGGACAATACTGCATCAAGTGAAATAATCAACTGCTTCAGAAAGAGTGGCTTTGGAGAGAATATTTAACCCCAGGGGCTTACATCTGGGGAGTATGGGCTTGGCACACCCAGGGTCCCGAGTTGGATATCATCTTTATTTATTTGTTATTCGGTTTTTTTTTTTTTAGGAGCATTAGCAACTAAGGCCATATTGCTCTGGGGATATGCGGTGGTCATTCCCTGACCTTTCCGCATCCTCCCTATTTGGTGGTTAGGCTCAAACCCCAGTCTAATCAAGAAGCGTGTGCTAAGCACTGCTGTTCCTGCCCACCTAGCTACGGAGGCTGCCTTTGGATATCAACATTCTTCTCTTTTTTGGTGATTCCTTTCTACCTCCCCTCACCCCCTCTCTCTCTCTCTCTCAGGGTAACTCAGGAATTTTTTTTTTTGGCTGTTGCAGCATACACCTCAGGCCTCCTTGTACCATATAGTTAATAATAATAATAATATCATCGAAAAACATGGTCCAGCAGACGATTGTGATAATAATGTGGAGGAATTTGAAGGAGCATATGGATTTTGTTGGCGAATTCGAAGTGTTTGTGAATGTAGATGTAGTTGTTACGATGGCAGCACCAAACAAAACGCTGGTAACAATGTTTTTTTTTACCAGCGACAGCAAAAGTGAAGCGCGCGCGCGCACGCACACACACACGCACGCACGCACGCACGCGCGCACACGCACACACACACACAGTGTCATCTAAAAGAGATGACCAAAATGCATTGAACATAATATAGAATGTGTTGGCTGCAGTAACGCAGCTCTCCTTGAAATTGATGCGCAAACTGCATACGAAGAAGGGGAAAACACTGAAGTGGCACCGAAAGAATTTTTTCAAGTCAACCCCCCAAAAAAGTTAAATTATGAACGAAGATCCGGATTTTGAACATAGCATCAAGATATGGCAAATTTTACAAGGTGGAATTCGATGCTACAAAGACTTGTGTAAGCTGAGAAAATGAGCCAGACTTTATTATTGAAAAACCTAAATAAACAAAGCTTTTTTCTCATCTCTCATGATGTTACCTTTTGCAACATTTTTCATTTCAAATCCTTTTAATTGCTATTGAGTGTAAATTGTTTATAGATTTATTATAATTTGTTTATTGACTGTTTTTCTGGTACAAATTCAATTAAAACACATAATTATACCTCCATCAGCAAGGTTTCACATAACACGGAACAGTTTCAGTACCAATTATCAGTGTTATGCGGGGTATTGCTGTACTATACAATATTTTCATTTCCGTCAATTGCTTTTTTCTTAGTTTATCATACAAATAAAATAAAATCTTTAAAAAATATGCTTTTCCTATTACTGTATTGTTAGATAAGAGTTTTGTTTTTATTTTATTTTATTAATTTAAATGAATTTATTTTTGATATTATTATTATTCTTAGATATACAGCATGTACAAAAAAAAAACAGTAAAATTTTGACACTTTTGGGGGACCTCGTTTTTACAAAATGTGAAAATTTAAGTCCGTTGAACTTTGTATTAATGAGATTCGACTATATTAGGAAATTTGCATTGGAGAAAGTCAAGTTTCAAAGAGAGAAAGTCAAAGAGTTTCAAGTGATTTTTTTTTAATCGAAACCCCAAACACGAGAGGTATTAGAACCTATAGTACTTAATTCTGTGCTTGGGTTGGAGGTTGAGAAGATGAAAGAAGATATTTGTTGACATTAGGCTTGAACTTCTGTAGACTGTAATTTTCAGGAAATACATATGAAGGAAGGTTGTTCCAGAAAACGGCAGCTGAATGAATAAACGAGGAAGATGAAAAGTTGGTTCTGTGAGTTTGAAGTTGGACAGTAAATGGATGTTGGCTAGTGGCGGCATGTGTTCGGACTGTTTTGAAGGAGAGAGAGCAGGAATTATAGAAGCCAATTCAGAAGAACAGTGCCCATGGAAGTATCTGTAGAAAAGGCATGTAGCAGAAATAGTACGTCTATGAGACAGTGAGTGGAGAGACTCTGTTAGAGAGGAGTCATTAATTAAACTAACTGTCCTCTTCTTCTATAAGCCTGAGAGAGGTTTTGGGGGCACTGCCCCAGATGTGAGAACAATATTCCATGGTAGGGCGGATTTCAGATTGGTACGGAGTGAACAGCTGTCTGGAAGAAAAGTAATGCTGAGAGCGAAAGAGAAAACGAAGTTTTTTAGATGCAGAGGAAGCAATATTAGTAATGTGCTTGTGCCAAGTCAGTGTAATCCCCAAAAGAGATATATCATTATGCCTAGAAATCGGAGTGTCGCCAAAGATAAGCATAGGAGCAGAAGAATCCTTTTTACAAGATATAAGACAAGACTGAGTTTTAGAAGGATTGAAATCAACGAAGTTGTCTTGTCCCACTGGAGAATTATCTGGAGATCGGCATTTAAGGAATTGGTAGCAGATTTTCGAGAGGTTGAAGCTGATTGAGCAGGGCAAATTTCTCAAAATGGAAAGTGGAATGCAATGTGCTATCATCAGCAAAACTATGAATAGCATTTCCAGTCAATGGAAGAAGGTAATTAATTTACAAGAGGAAAAGAGTGGGGGAAAGAACTGAACCCTTGGGAACACCAGAATTATTGGAGAAGATAGAAGACAGAGTCATCTACCATCACACTCAGTGAGCGATTAGAGAGAAAACTGGATAACCAATTACAAAAAACTGGCATACCATAAGATGGAAGCTTGTTTAGAAGACTTTAATGCCAAACACGATCAAAAGCCTTTGAGATGTCAAGAACAACTGCTTGTGTTTCACCGAACTTTTCCATTGAAATTGTCCATAAATGGGTAATATAAGTCACAATATCACCAGTGGATCGACATTGACGGAATCCATACTGGCAATCATTAATCCGACGGAAGGTTTCTAGGTAGTTTAAGAGTTGGCGGTTAATTGATTTCTCAATTACTTTAGAAAGAGTAGAAGTAATTGCAATGGGACAATAATTGGATGGGAGGAATCTGTCACCCTTTTTAGGAACTGGCTGGATATGAGCAAATTTCCAAGCAGAAGGAAAAATACCTTTGGAATAAGAAAGTGAAAAATGGCACAAAGAACAGGAGCACAGGTTTTGAGAACAAGTGGAGAAATACCATCAGGATCTGGAGCTTAGCATCAAGATTCGTAAAAATCCTTCTGACATCCTTTTGACGGAAGACCACAGGAGGCATTGAATGGAGCGTGTTGGGAATGGTGGGAGGTGTTTTAACAAGATCATTAATACATGAGCTGGAAGAAAAATGGGATGCTAGAAGGTCAGCTTTATCCTTAGCTGAAGTGACAACAGATCCATCTGGTTTTGATAGAGGTGGCAGCAGAGATGTGCAAAAGTTGCAGTCAATAACTTTGGCAAGAGACCAGAATGCTCGGCTACCATTAGGGCAAGAAGCAAGTTTTCAATCCTTAGCCTGTTCAAAATCTAGTTTGGACTAATTAATAACTGCTTTACAATTGTGGCGAGCTTTGGTGTAGGCAGAAAATGAAATTGAAGAATTGGAAACAAGCCAATTACGATATGCAACTTAGTGGAGTTGGGAGAATAATATAGGCAACAGATGAATCTAACATTAGTTGAGACATATGATGCAAGAAAGGAAGCTTATAAAGCATCAGCCAAAAAAAAAAAACCCTTCCCATTTCACCCATCCAGTCACTACAAATGTTTGTCTAGTTCAGCCTTGAACTTATTTAAGCTATCAACTTTTCAACAACAGATGGAAGTCTGTTCCAGCAATCAACTACCCACTGGCTAAAGGCAAACTTCCGCACATCTATTCTACAACTGTCTTTCCTCAATTTGAATCTATGCCCCCTTGGGTTCTTAATCTGAGCAAGCAGAAATATCCCATCAGCATTGGGCCTGCTCAAACCACTCAAAGCCTTGTACACCTCAATGAGATAACCTCGCAGGTGCCTAGTCTCCAGATGCTGCAACTTGCAGAACTTAAGGCTTTCTTCGTAAGCGTGCCCCCCTTTCCTCTCACCAATCTTGACCTTCTCTGTACTCCTTCTAGCAACTCTACATCCTTCCTAAAATGAGGCCTCCAGACATGTATGCAATACTTAAGGTGCAGCCTGACTATTACCTTATACAAAGGGATAATTACCTCCTTGTCTCTGCTAGAAAAATTCCTATATATCATTGACAAAACTCCAAACTCCATGCCCTGCTCTGGCAACCCGTCAGAACCTCTCAGAGAACTTCATATTGGCTGCACAATTACCCCCAGGTCTTTTTCATTCTCCACCTCCCTGAGTGTAGTACTATACAGTTGGTACATTTCTCTTGGGTCACTGCTACCCATATGTAGTGCTTTGCATTTGTCAACATTAAACTTCAGTTGCGACCTCTCAGCCCACCTACCTAACTTTTCTAGACCCTGTTGCAGTAGCATATTGTCTTTACTATCATTAACAACCCTGCCAACCTATGTATCCTCTGCAAACTTGGACATTAAGCCTGATATACCTTCATCGATATCATTAATAAATACACAAAACAACAATGGGCCCAGCACCGAACTCTGGGGAACTCCACATTAGTCCACATAGAGCAGTGTCCATTTATTACCACCCTCTGCCGTCTCCCACTCAACCACCCCTTTATCCATTGCAGCAACTTGCCCCTTAATGCCATACTGTTCCAATTTGTACAGCAATCTTCCACGTGCAACAGTATCAAAAGCTGTCCTGAAACCAAGTATATGATTTCAAAATTATTTTTTTGCATCCAGTTCCTTTGTGACCACATCGTAGTATCCAATCAAATTGATCAGGCAAGACTTCCCTTTAGCAAACCCATGCTGTGTCTGAACTATTACTGCAGTCTTGTCTAGGTGATCCTGGATCACTTCTTTAACCAGTGACTGCATTATTTTCCCCAGAACAGAAGTTAAACTAACAGGTCTATAATTATTTGCATCACCCTTTCAACCCTCTTTGTGAATTGATATATTTGCACATCTCCACTCCATGGGGACCTCCCCTGAATTTACAGATGCTCTCATAATTAAAGTTAAGGGTTTGCTTACTTCCCTCACTGCCTCCTTCAATACAACTGCATAGATTCCATCTGCCCCAGGTGCCTTTTTTTTTTTGTTTAACTTCAACAATTTCTCCTCCACTTTGCAAACTCCACTCTCCAAATTGACAGAATGTGGTAGAGAGATTTTAAGCCAGAGATGATTGAAAAGAGGAGATTCCAAATTATGAGTCTCTGACAGGGAATATCAGAGTGGATATATGCACAATACCACCTCTGAAGTGAAAATAATCATACAGCAAATAATCAGGACAACTGAGATGAGTGGAAATGCACATCACTGAGATTTGAATCTGATATTTGTGATATATATTTTTCACAAATATATATGAGCCCATATATATTTGTGAATTGAAAAAGGAACTATTATTATATAATATGTATAGCATATTATAAAATATGTAATTAAATTAAATATTGTAATTACTGGTGCAAATAATTATGTGGTTTGAAACAAATATACAACTGTCTTAATGTCTTCTTAGGAAGTATATGAGTTAAGAGGTAGGCATGGTGCACTATAGTAGCTGCAAACATAGTGGACTGCCCAGGACACACTGCAGCTTGTCACAGTCATCTGACAGTACATTTTAAAGAGAGAAAGGGGATGGGGTGTTGGTTAATCTGGCAAGTTGGTTAAGGGGGTGTACTGTTCTACAATTATCCATTCACCTAATTGTATTGTTTTTAATATTACTAAATGTTTTCCTTTTATGATGGAGTCATTCTTGATAACAACGATATAAATGACTGTAACTGTGAAAATGATGCTAATGTTAATTTACATAAAAACAATAACTGAAATGGTGCTTTGAAAGGGGAAAACAAATTTTAAGACTGATTAAAATTTGGATTAAAACTTAAGGAAATTTGATCACAATAGAAAGGATGATAGCTGATGACACAATTATTTATGGGAATAATCATGAAAGAAAGCAACAGCCCTCTCAATGAAATTTCTAAAATTTGTTCTGCCCAAAGAAAAGTGACTTTATTCCAGTGCAAAAAACATTGCTTATTGTACTTTTCAACATTAATGGGGTGTGATGGAACTTCCCATAGAGTATGCAAATCACATTTCTTGTTGATTTGCATAATTATGGGAAGTTGCATAACAAAATGATTTGGAGAAACAGAATAGTAGTCATTGCCTTTTTCATCACAACAATGCTCCTACTTACACTGTTTTGGCAGTGTAGGAATTTTTGTGCAAAAACTGCATGGCTGCTGTTATCCCCTCCTTTCATTCTTCAGATCTAGTGCAGACTTTTTTCCCCTCCTAAAACTGAAGTCTGCACTTAAGGGAAGAAGACTGTTGACATTATGACCTTAGAACAATTGCAGAGTACAAAACTTATACAAATGGTAATGACCAGATTTGCTGGACTCACTGTATCAAGATGAAAATAATTTCTTTGAAGATGGCACCAAGGAAGAACCATTAATGCTGTAAGTACAAGACAAACATATGGCCTAGAAACATTTTTGATCACACTTTGTATTATGATATAAGGCCAAATGAACTCACTGAACAAATTAGAGAAGGAAATTATAGCCAAGTTAAAATTAGTGGCCATATATAACTACAATAAACCGCTGTTACAACATTTTCAAAGGGGTTAGTCCTAAGTGCTATAAACGAGAAAGCAGAATCGCCTCTTTTGGGGCTGTTTTTCATTTTTCTTCAATATTTTGGTTGATAATATTGGTTTCTTTTTATTACATTGTTTATGAAGAATGGTTACTATGCAAGTCAAAAACTTGTGCAAAAGCATTTTAAATGGGAGTGCTACAGACTAAAAAATGTACGGTACTTCAGAGGATTGGCTACGTTATCAGAAGAAAAGGGCATTAAAAGCACGAGTGTTATAAGAGGAGGTAAATGTGTAAACAAAAATATGAATATAACCAGAAGATAAATCCTTTATGGTGGCTGGTGTGACATTCAGATCACTTTACACACTTAAAAAAAGTTGCAAAACAATAATTTCTGAACTAATTTTCTGAACGCAGAAATCGTTCACTAAATATTTGAAGTTTTAACTTGTTATGCAGGTAAACATAAGTAAAATATGCAAATATTAAGGCATATATAAAAAAAAAAAAAAAAACAAGAATTCTGCATTTAAATCAAACCAAATCAATACATAAAAATAATTGTTTTAAGTTTTGATTTGGAATTGTGCAAAATTGTGTATTCTGTATCAGTAAATAACTGATTATTATGATTACTTACCCAAGTTTGTGATTACAGCATTTAATATCTCTGTTCCATCCACTGAGTTTGGCAATGATTTGGTACGGTCATGTTGCCACCAATAGTCAATAATAAACAATCCAGGAACCCTCATAACTACCCCTATGGCTGCTTCTGCATACTCTCTTGATAGAAGTGGCCACATTCTTTAGTAATTGGCCAATTTCCTGGCTGCAAGAAAAAAATATCAGCAGTTTATTTATGTGACCATTATCCAAATGAACAAAAGAGTTCACAAAAACTGCAGAAATGTGTGCATGTGTGGTATGGGTGTTTAAAGGTGCACAAGCTGCTGTGGCTATATTGCGCCTATTCATAGGTATGTTGAAAAGATAAAATAAATAATTAATGTGAAGACGGTTCAATCTCATTTCATGCCAGAAACTAATCAGAGTTGCTTATACATTCCTATTTGTTTCAAATAACAGAAAAGTTCATTAATATTGGCATTTTCACCAATGATATCATTTAATGTTATCCGTTCACGGAAATTAGCCAGAGAATGAAATATTGAAGTTCGATGTTGTTGATAATGTGGACAGTCAATCAAAATATGTTTGACTGTTAGATGCTCAGAGCACTGTGAACAAAGAGGAGGATCATCGCCTGTGATCAGATGAGTATGTCCTATTCTAATCCGCGCGAGTACCACTTCTTCTCGCCGAACTGTCTGAATGCATGAGTGCCAAAATTTTGGGTCCTGTTTTAACTGGAACAGTTTGTTATTTGTTTGTTTATGCATAGCTCTGTCCATTGTGCATGAAATGCTGTTCGAATTATAATATTATAATCAGAAACTGGAATAAAGGCAGAGGTTAAATCTACTGTTGATGGATTTTTAGCCGAAATATCAGCCAACTCGTTCCCTTTGATGCCTGAATGTGCTGGAATCCAGCAAAGTTCACTCGTTGCTGGCGATCTTCGATTTTCAACAGCAAATACTTGATTTGATTTAGTATAGGGTGATCCTTATAAGAGAAATTCTGCATTGCTCTAATTGAGCTGAGAGAGTCGGTATAAATTAAATATTTTGCAGATGGGTGAAGACTCAAATTTTCTAGAGCTAATTGAATTGCATATAATTCCGCTGAAAAGCTGCTGTACTCAGGTGGAAGAGAGGCTGATATGATAGCAGAGGGAAACACTGCTGCTGCTCCAACAGTTGAATGAGATTTGGAACCATCAGTATATATCGGTAAGAAGTCAAAACAGTTTTGAATATGGCTAGCATGGAGTTGTTGCACATTCAGAGTTGGTAGACGATTCTTTCCCCATTGGAAAAAAATAATTATCACAGGCTGGTTGAGGAAATGGGGTCCATGGTGGGCAAGAATCATTCTTTCTGTGCTGCCTACTCTGGAGAGGAACATTCCAATTTTGTGCTATTTCAAGGAGCCGTAGGCCTGCTGGGCGTATTTTATTTGGTTTATTTCTATAGAGATTGTGAAATGATGGATTAAAGAGATATGGTTGGATGGGGTGCGGGGAACAGTTTCGTATTCTGACTGCATATTTAAGTAGTAACATTTTTCTGCGGAGGTAAGGAGGGGGCTCATGGGCTTCAATATATAGACTATAGGTTGGTGATGTCTTATAAGCACCAAGAGCAATCCTCAGTGCATTGTGTTGTACAGGATCGAGCCAGCGTAATACACTCTTTCGAGCAGAATCATAAACTGGGGCACCGTAATCTAACCGAGATCTAATCATTGCTCTATATAAGAGCAGCAAAGTTGTACGATCTGCTCCCCAAGACTGGGCAGATAGAGCTCTAAGCATGTTCAGCTTTTTCAGACAGGTAGTACGTATTACTTTAATGTGCTCAAGGAAATTTAACTTGCTGTCTAATATTAATCCCAAGAATCTAATATTGTCGGTAATCGGGATGCTGGAATTTGATATCCGGAGTTCAGGGTCTGTATGTAATTTGCGTTGGTTACAAAAGTGGATAGCAACTGTTTTCTGATGGGAAAGCCGATATCCATTGAACTCGGCCCATTTTTGAATTTTATTGAGGGACATTTGCATTTGGCGTTCAACAGATCTCATGTTCTGAGAGTGGCAAGAAATGGAGAGATCGTCAGCATAAAGATAGGCTTCTACAGTATTTGGAAGTTCTTTGGAAATGGAATCAATTCTAAAGGCAAATAGGGTTGCACTCAAAACCGACCCCTGTGGTACTCCTTCTTCCTGCAAGAATGTAGAAGAAAGGGAGTTTTGGTATCGAACCTGGAAAGAGCGGATCTGGAGGAAGTTCCTAATGAATATAGGCAGGTTGCCTCGTAGACCAAGATTATGTAGGTCACTGAGAATGCCATACCGCCAGGTAGTATCGAATGCCTTTTCTATATCAATGGAGACCATGACAAGGTGTTCATTTTTCACAAAGGCATTGCGAATTTCAGATTCGGCCTTGATCATCAGATCTAGAGAGGACCTATTTTTACGAAAGCCATGTTGACAATTACTCAATAGTTGTTCAGTTTCAATGATCCAGCTGAGTCGACTGTGGATCATTTTTTCAAGAATTTTACCAAGGCAACTTGACAGAGAGATTGGCCTGTAACTATTAGGACCGGAAGGATCTTTTCCAGGTTTCAAAAAGGGCAAAACTGTAGCATGGTGCCAAGATGTTGGATAAATATTTTCCAGGAAGATTCGGTTAAAGAAAACTAGCAGCATTTGTAAGTTTTGCTCATCGAGATGCTGCAGCATAATATATGCCATCTGGCCCAGCTGCACAGTTTCTCGTTGTTTTTATGGCTTGTAAAAGTTCACAATATTCAAGGGGCTGTTTATACGGAAGTGATAGTGAGGTTCTAAAGTTAATGGGCCTCTGTTCGGTGGAGGTCTTAATTTTTTGGAATTTTGGAGTGTAATTTGATACAGCAGAGACTTTGGCAAAGGTTTTACCCAAAGCATTCGCTATATCTAGAGGACCAGAGAGTTCTTGTCCACTGTATGAAAGAATTGGGGAAGGGATGATTGGAAACTTCCCAGAAAGCTGTCTAATTTTCTTCCATATTAATCTGGAGTCGGTATTTCTGTTGATAGTACATGCAAACCGAGTCCAAGAATCTTTCTTGGCTTGCCTGTGAATGAACCGCGCTTTTGCCCTTAGCTTCTTGTAGCTAATTAAATTAGCTGTTGTCAGAAATCAACGGAATAAATTGAATGCTTTATTTTTTTCCTTCTTTGCTTTCGTGCACTCTTCATTCCACCAGTAGTTGAAGTGCCGTCGGGTTGGGGGTTTGATAATGGAATTGAGTATTTTGCTGCAACTAAAAGACTGGATGTGATATAATCGGTTACTTTATCTATAGGTTGTAGCTGAATAGTTTCTTTGTCCAGAATGATTGCTGATTGAAATTTGGCCCATTTGGCTTTAGAAAATTTCCATTTTCTGCAGGGTTGGTCTAATGGTAGTTGTGTAGTGAGCAGGTTACAGACAATTGGAAAATGGTGACTTCCCATTGGATCATCCACAGCGGACCACTGAATGACTGGAAACAGTATCGGAGAACAAATCGAGAGGTCAATTGCAGAGGTCTGTCCAGTAGGTAACTGTATATGGGTGTGTGTGTGTGTGTGTGTACCAGTATTAAGAATGGTAAGGTTTTGTTTATCTAGTAGAGTTTCGATCAGTCGGCCCTGTCTATCTAATTTAGAGGATCCCCATAAAGGGTGGTGGCCATTGAAATCCCCTAGCAAGCAGATTGGTGAGGGTAGCTGTACTAAAAGTTCTTCAATATCTTTGAAAGAGTAGGTATTGTTTGGTGGGAGATAGACTGAGACTAGCGTAAATGCAATCTCAGCAATCAGACGCACAGCAACGGCTTCAATTTTGGTTTGAAGAATGATTTGACTAGCAGGGATCTTTGAGTTAATCAAAATAGCTACACCACCACGAGCAGAGTCAGATGTATTCCGATCTCTTTGGTAGACTGAGTAGTTATTTATAGAAACAGAAATTTTAGCAGTTAAATAGGTTTCCTGCAGACAGAAACCCACTGGAGAGTAGCGTCTAATTAAGTACTGAATGTCATCAATGTTGCTTCTAAAGCCTCTACAATTCCACTGTAAAATATAAGGCATTATTTGAGTTTAGAAGAAGCTGTACCTGACGTGGCTGTCTTGTGGCGTTCTGGCTTTGGTTTATTTCTTTTTGGAAAGGTGGGGCGACCTGTGTCCATATCTTCTTCTTCTTCTTCTGCAAATATTTCAAGAATCGGATCTTCCTGTTTAGATGGGTACTCTTTATCCATTGATGTTTCCTGAATACTCTGTTTTGAAGTTGAACTGGGATTATTTGGTGTAGTAGCAATCATTGACGAATGAGGAGATTTTGCTGGAATCGTAAGAGGTGTATTACTTGCTTGATCTGAGTGCTTCTGGATATTGGACTGTTGCTGAGAAAGAACAGCTCGAGCCCGTCGGAGATTGATATGTTGGATGGAACAGTAACATCAGTTTGCGTGGCTATTGTTTGATATTTTTTTGCAATACTGGCATAGCTACGGTTAGATATACTGGGTGCAATTAATTTTCTTGCTTCCTGATAAGTGACTTTGTTTTCGACTTTATATTTTACAATTTTTTTCTCCATTTTCCACTTCTCACATGTTTTAGAGTAAGCAGGATGGTTACCCTTGCAATTAGGACAAGTCATTTCTTTTGCCGAACAGTCATTTTGACTGTGATCAGAAGATCCACAGTTGGGACAAGCTGGGTTCCCTCTGCATGCCGTCTGAGAATGGCCATACTTTTGGCATTTGTAGCATCTCAACGGATTAGGAATATAAGGACGAATGCGACAGATATCCTGCTTTTACTGTTGAGGGTAGATTTGGACTGTTAAAGGTGAGAATGATACTTCTGGTGGGTGTGAGTATATTGTCCCTTTTAGTCATGATTCTTTTGACAGCAATTACATTTTGTTCATTTAGCTCTTCTTTAATTTCTTCTTCTGTCACATTCAAAAGGTCCCAACTAGATATAACACCCTTAGATGTATTTAGGGTTGCATGGGCAGTTACCTTTACTGGAATTTTTGCAAAGTTTGTCACTTTCAGGAGTTTTTCAGAATGCCCTGCAGTTGACAGTTTCTACTAGTAAGTCCCCCGATTGCAATCTCTTAACCATCTTGGGAGACCCTGCAATACTTTCCAAGTGTTTTTGGATAAGAAAGGGGGATAGCTTACTAAGAGGCTGTTCTGATAATGAATGCATTATTAAAAATGCAGGAAACTCGGTCGCAGAGGAAATGGTTTTTAACCTCTTTGCTTGCGAAGAGTCATGTTCGTGCTCTGTGTTTAGCCGACTGCTTGTCGGTTCTAAACAAGGAAACATATTTTGTTCCATCTTGGCTCCTTTTAGCCCCTGGCAGATGAACTTTTCTGCCAAGGTTACCGGCCCTGCCACGGGGAGGCAGGAGCAGTGCCTGGAGTGACCAAGCGAAATTAGTAGGAGTTAGTCGATTAGATATGAAAAATAAAGAAAGGTTACTTTCCTTCCTTGCTCTCTACCAGTACTTTTGATAAAGGATTTCTCAAAGAGAGGAACGTAAAAGAGAACGCAGAATTCACCTATCAAAAAGTCGCAGTGAAAGCACAAATAGAAATCGCTCAGTCGATCGCTTGGCACCCGGGGCCACTGCAGAAATAAATTATGACATACAGCATTATTTGCCTATGAAAATCAATACGATTTGTAAGACATTTTCAGCAAAACTACAAGTTATACAATAAAATTTGTTTATAAATTTAGATGAACAAGGAATGACACCCCTACCCTTCCATACAAAAAGAAAATAATAATTACTACTCATAATGTAAGTATATGCCAACTGCTTAGAAAGCAATTCAGTCCTTTTCATATCCTGATAATGCTGTCACTTACAAATAACATATTTTAGCAGCTATGATATAATAGAACTGATGTCAGGTGTATTAACTAGAAGTGCTCTATAACTGAGTAACTACAGGGCTTTCCAATAGTAACGCTTGATTTTTGTAACGCAATAATACAAATTGTGAGAGTGATAGTTGTTGTTGTTTGTTTGTTATTTGGTTTTTAGGAGCATTAGCAACTAAGGCCATATTGCTCCGGGAATATGCAGTGGTCATTCCCTTGACCTTTCCGCATCCTCCGTATTTGGTGGTGACGGGCTCGAACCCCGGTCTAATCAAGAAGCGTGTACTACGCACTGCTGCTCCTTCCCACCTGGCTACGGAGGCGCCCGAGAGTGATAGTGATCTATTTTTATTTTTATTATGAAGTATATGTGTTAACATTATGTTTTAAAAATTATATCAGATAAATGTCCGCCGCGGCTTTGTCTGGTTTGGTTAATCCTGGATACCCAATTGGTGATGACGTTATCGCATAAAAGTGGCTCAATTTCAGCAATAACGCGCCTAATGTTGGCCTTTAAGGCGGCAACCGTCCGTGGTTTGTTAGCATAGACTTTGGATTTTAGAAAGCCCCAGAGAAAAAAATCCAGTGGCGTTAGGTTGCAGGATCTGGGCGGCCAATTAACGTCACCATTTCGCGATATAACGGAACTTTCAAATTTCTCATGCAATAGTGTTACTGTATCACGTGCCGTAGCACCGTCTTGCTGAAACCAAATGTTTGTTAGATCGATTCCATCCACTGCAGGCCAAAAAAAATCTCTTATCATAGCCCTGTATCGCTCACCGTTGACCGTAAGTGCCACTTCTTCTTCGTTTTCGAAAAAATACGGACCGATTATTCCGCCGGACCAAAGTGTACACCATACCGTAACTTTTTCGGAATGTAGTGGGACCTCATGAATCTCCCGTGGGTTTACGTCGCTCCAAATTCGGCAATTTTGCTTGTTAACAAAGCCACTTAACCAGAAATGAGCCTCGTCACTAAACATTATTTTTCGCCCAAAATCAGGATCGACCTCCAACTGCTCTAGCGCCCAATCAGCAAATGCACGCCGCTGCGCATGATCGTTGGGCTTTAGTTGTTGGGTTAATTGCACTTTATAAGGGTGAAGCCCTAAGTCCTTATGCAGGATTCGCCAAGTTGTCGTCGAAGACAGGCCAAGTTCTTGAGCCCGACGCGGTATGGACTGTTGCGGATTCTCACGCACACTTTCCCGGACTGCAGCAATATTTTCAACGGATCTTGCGTTTCGCTGACGTACAGGCACTTTCAGATTTGCCACAGACCCAGTTGCTTTGAATTTGTTTATTAAACGGCGAATTGTGGATTCTGAAGGACGTTCGTCGACACCATAAACTGCACGGAGTGCACAAAACGTTTGACGAATAGAACATTGGTTTTGATAATAATTTTTTACAATTTCGACTCGTTGCTCAGTCGTGTAACGCTCCATAATAAAATGCAGAGACTAACTGAATACGGCTACCAAAGATACCACCTGTGTGACTGTCGACTTCGTCATGCGCTGTTGCTAAACATCGAGCGTTACTATTGGAAAACCCTTTATGAATATTGTTCAAGGCATTGCTATTTAAAAATATAGAAGAAAATGTAAACACATAAAACGAAAGCAAAAGAAAGAAAGGTTGCCGAATCTCAACGGTGATTTTCTTGTAGCTGACAGCAACAAGTGACTGAAGTATCAGTGTAAAAAGTTTTTTTCCTGAAGAAACTTAGTAATGACTTCATTAAAAGTCTTTACTAAGTTTATAAGTAAAGTTTCTCCAAGTAAAGACTATTAAATGAATAAAAATTTCAAAACCCTACTTTTTAAATGTCATTGTGTCAAGAATATTGTGAAAATGATGCCATTTTCAACAAAAAAAAAAAAATCTACGGATCCTTTCAATACAATAATCTTTGAATAATTGTAATTATTAATGTGAAAAAATATGTAGGCTAACAAGAATTTGTGATAATTCTCAGAAGAGAACAAAAGAACAAAAAAAAAAAAAAAAAAAAAACCAACTAATCTGCAATAATCTGTCCAATTCTTCAGTATATTTATTCAAACTATCCACTACTACAACACCAGATGGCAACGATTTGGTACATCATCGAAGGGAAGTTTGTCCAACATTCAATTATGTTCTGGCTGCATATAATAATATTGGATGCCTGGAAAGTCCAGTTTTTTTATATATACTGATTACGCTTGCACATTCACTGCAGACTTCAGACTGTACAATGTACCAGGCCCAGTGCCAAAGAGTTTAACTTGTGGTTGGTTTTTTGCATATATATTAGTGTCTATTTTGTGATTAGGCAATGGTTTTTCCTTTTATACATTTTTTCTCCACAGTCAAATTGCTTGAAGAAGCTCCACCTCCAAGTGGCCTGGGCCGGGCAGCTGGCAGAGTGAGCATGTTTTGGTTGTTTTTCTTTCAAAATTGCATAGTTTTTCGATTCAGTTTCTTGTCAGAACCTTTATATCAGGCTAGTATTGTTTAGTATTAATTAGTGTTATTTTAAATAAGTTAATAACATGGCTTCGAGGAAGCTGGATCCCGCTTCTGGACTGGAAGAAGACCTCCAAAGATGTAGAGAGGCAAAAGTCCCTCGGACTGATTCCTTCTGACTGATGCCTTGAAACCTTCTAGATCTGGCTCTGAGGAGTCATCAAAGAAAGGAAAGGCAAAAAAGAGAGTGGTTCCAGTGGTAGAACCTGAAGAAGTGATTGAGGCGGAGGAAATTCCACGTCAAAAACGCCCGTTTGAATTCGAGCTGCAGTTGCAGCTGAGAAGGAGGAGGATGGTGGACCATAAGTAAGATCAAAGGTTTGATTAACTGATGAACAGGCTTCGTCACTCTGAAGAGGACAAGAGCCAGACTGAGGGAACTCAATGTCTGATGATATCCATTTATCAAGAAGAGCTGTAGATGAGATTCTATCACTCTGGGATGACGTTTAAGAGGTTGTCTATGACTTAGTTTGAAAATATGACAATGAAGACCCAGCCTGGAAGATCTGTGCAGGTGAGATCCTATGCAGATGTGGTCCGACCTGAAGTAGAAGAACCTCCGAAGACAAAGACAGTCATCATAAAGTCTAAGACGGATCATTTTGGAAATAGTGATGAAATAAAGGCAGAACTCATAAGGACTATTCGGCCGGTGTTGGCTGATACAAAAGTGATTGGGGTACAGCCAATCCTTGACATAAGAGTGGCACTGGAGGATGCCACTGATGCGGATATACAAAAGATCACTCAGTGTTCAGAATTGTGTGAGTTGGGTTTGGTGTGGAAAGGCCTCTTAGAAGATGCCCGAGGGTGGTGATCTTTGACATTGAGAAATCGATGACCAACGAACATTTACTCAATGAATTGTGGACTAGAAATTTAGAGGAATCTGGGATTCCTAAAGAAATGGCTGATAAGGTCAAGATCCTAACTAGGAATAAAGCCAGGGGAAGTCCTGGTTTTAATTATATGTTTGAGGTTTCAGGCAGGGTTAGGAAATACTTGATTTCTAAGGCTGTTTCCAACTCAGTGCTATCGCTGCATGGCCTTCTGTGGCCATTGTGCTGGTTGAAGGCTAGATATACTGTCAAAAAAGGGATGATTCTCCTAAATGTGTCAATTGCTGGTGACGAAAGTCGCCTTCTGCTCATGCTGTTTCCAACTCAGTGCTATCGCTGCATGGCCTTCTGTGGCCATTGTGCAGGTCGAGGGCAATCGTTTAGATACTGTCAAAAAAGGGAGGATTCTCCTAAATGTGTCAACTGCTGGTGACGAAAGTCGCCTTATGCTCATGCTGCAATTGATTATATATGCCCAGACTATGCAAGGGCTACTGACATTCTGAAATGAGGAACTGATTACGGGAAGTAAGACAATATACTCCTTTATGCAGATTAATGCACAGAGGGCAATGAATGTTGCCTCTAAGTTGGCGCTTGTCATTGAGGAGAGGAAGGCTGATCTGGTATTGTTGCAGGAGCCCTATACATTGAGGAGCCACATAGTGGGTTATCCTAAAAGATTCCAGATCGTGGAGTGTCCTCTTCTGCAATTCTGATAGCTAACCCGAGCCTTATGGTTAGGTTGGTGACATCATTATGCGATGCATGCAGTGTCTGTGCAGAGTTTCTGGGGCCTTGGGTGCCACGTAACTGGTTTTGTTGTATTGTCAGCCGAGAATAAGTATAGAGGCCTCCATACTATATCTGGAGAGGGTTCTGCGCACACTTGGTTCAGTGGACCTTATTATTGGGATGGACGCTAATTCAAAGTCTGTTCACTGGGGAGGCTTGATCTCTGATTAGCTCTTGAGGAGCTTCTAGCCTCTTCGGGGGTTGGTGATTTTGAATGATGCAATGCAGCTCCCAACCTTCTCCTCTCGGGCAGGAGAATCATATATAGTCAACTTTATGTTCTAAGTTGATTTCAAGGAATGGTAAAAACTGGAAGGTACATGAGGCTCTTACCACCAGTGATCACCGAGTAATAATATTTGACTTGGTTGTTGAAACATGAAGGAGGCAGTGGATGGGTACAGATAGGTTTCATACAAGAGTTGAGATATTCTGCCGAAGAAAAGGCAAAGTATGTAACTTCTGCTCTGCAGAAGAATTGTGAGAAAACTTTGAGGAGGAAACGGTTTCTACCACGTTCTGTACCATGGTGGACTTATGAACTGAAGGAGCTGCATCTCCAGGTTCAAAAGGCGTGGAAGCGTTACCAAAGGGGTAGAAGGTGGTTTTCTTTTTCTAAGCAAGAGGTACTAAAAGTTGCTTATAAAAGGGTTAAGGCAACCTACTCTAAGAAAATTATTGAGGCCAAGAGGAATTCTTGGCGTCAGTTTGTTGAAAACTGTAGATCTGCTGATCCATGGTCATCAGTACCAAGTTAATTACTGAAAAAATTTACTGTAGTGCGATTGGGTCCACAGTTGTAATACAACAGAGAGATCCATGGTCATCAGTACACATGTATACATTACAGATGGACCAAATGATGAGGCACAGTCTTCCATTTTGGAAGAAAATAATTTGTATGATAGAGAGGGGTGCGAGCCTCCCTTCTCTCTGGCCAAGCTTGATGCCACTTTAGAGGCTACTAAAACTGGCAAAGCTCTGGGGCTGGATTCTTTGGATTCAGTCATTATAAAGTGGGTGCATCATGCGAGTCCTGGAATGCTGCTTGATTTGTACAATACCTGTCTCAGTGAGGGTGTTTTTTCCTCGTCTGGAAAAAGGCAGTATTGAGAATGATTCTCAAAAGCCTGGAGAGGCCTTTGGATGAGCCTTGATCGTATCGACCCATTGCTCTATTGGGGAAGATTTTGGAGAGGCTGATCCTGACGTGCCTGGTTGAGTACTATGACATGCGGGGTTTTCCTTCTCCGAATCAGTATGGGTTTAAGAAAGGCAATTTACAAGGTGATTACCTGGACCAATGAGTTTGAGGGCCGGTATGTTCTGAGCTTGTTCATTGACTTTCGGGAGGCACTCTATATCCTATGGTGAGGCAGTGTCCTCCACAGGGTTAGAGCATCCCTTTGTCTTTGTGTGCTGTACTGTCTTCTGAAAGACTATTTACATCAGGAATGGTTATTGTAAGATCTAACTATGTCGAGATTGAAATGTGGAGAGAGGCTGTCCATAGGGTTCAGTCCTCGGACCAGCTGCTTGGAATTATTTTCGATGAATTCCTGGCCATGCATGATGTTGAGGGTACTAAAACAATAGCTTATGCAGATGATTTGGTGCTTGTTGCGGGGAGAAATTCCCGCAAGGAGTTGGAGATGCAGGTGTAGTCCTGCTTGGCCCATTTATTATCATGGGCTTCTTTGCATAAGCTTAGAGTTTCCGGACAAAAATCTAAGGCTGCTTAATCTTGATGGTAGTTAGATCTTTAAGTAAATCTCACATCAATACACTATGATCACTGCCACCTAGTGGTTCTTTTCACCTGATCTGATTATCAGCATACCGCTGATAATCAGATCAAAAAGGTACTGCACTCTTTTGTTGCCTCTCTAACATGCTGCTGTAGAAAACAGTCATCCAATAAATCAACAAAAACGCTTGCTAGTGTGCAAGTTCCAGTCAATACCTGGAATATTAAAATTCCCCATTATAAGACATTCTGATTTAGTGGCCCACTAAATGAACAACTCTGTACAGTTGTTCATTGTACTCATGGCAGTACATTTTTGTTTTCCCAGTATTTATGTCACACTAAAGTGATTCAACGTTGCACTGGCCACCCATGAGCTTCCCTCTGTGCTGTCCGTCTTTTCTGTATACATTGTACTCCCCATATTTAAATTTTGCATCCCTTTTATCTGAGTAACGTTATGCCTTTTTCACTTATATCTGAGTGACGGATGCCTCAGATATCCCACGTTGTTTGTATTTGATGACTTGGCCAGCATTTCAAAGTCATAAAATTTATTAACTATGCTCCTAGCATTGGTGTACATGCAAATATACATGCACCTGTTCTTACTCTTTGCTATACTAACACAGGCCATGGATTTCCTTGTTTCATAATGACCCAAAGCAGGCTTTGAAATCTCTGGTATCTTGCTTTCTGGGCAATCATGTTCCGATAGAAGCAGAGCAAGAATCACTTTCACCACTCTCTGCAGCTACTGTTAATCTATTAGTCCATGAATCCTCTCAAGGTAGCTTGTTTTCCAACCCACCTAACATTGTCTCGATAACATCAGCAAATATTCTTGCACCCTTTCTATTCAAGTGTGTTCCATCTCTGTAGAAACACTCGTTTAAACCTTCATCAATATCATTGATAAATATACAAAACAACAGTGGACCCAACACCGAACCCTGTGGGACTCCACTAATAACATTAGTCCAAGAAGAGCAGCACCCATTGATTACCACCCTCTGTCTTCTCCCACTTAACCATCCTTTTATCCATTGTAGCAAATTACCCTTAATACCATTCTGCTCCAATTTGTACAACAGTCTTCCATGCGCAACAGTGTCAAAAGCTTTCCTGAAATCCAAATATATGATATCAAAATTATTTTTTGCATCCAGTTCCTTTGTAACCACATCATAATATCCTATCAAATTTGTCAGACAAGACTTTCCCTTAACAAACCCATGCCGTGTCTGAATTATTGCTGCAGTCTTGTCTAGATGATCCTGCAATGCATCTTTAACCAGTGACTCCATTATTTTACCCGGAACAGAAGTTAAACTAACTGGTCTGTAATTACTCGTGTCACCCTTCGATCCCCCCCCACCTTTGTGAATTGGGGATATGTTTGCACATCTCCAGTCCATGGGAATCTCCCCTGAGTCCAAGGATGCTCTCATAATTATGGCTAAGGGTTTGCTTAGTTGCTTTGCCACCTCCTTTAATATAACTGGATAGATCCCATCCACCCCAGGTGCCTTTCTTATGTTTAACTTCAACAATTTCTCCTCCACTTTGCTCTCAGTTATTACAAAATCATTAAGTACCCTACTACAATTTGATAATCTTCTGCCATTTTCAAACCTTAATAATTCCTCATGTGTGAATGTAGATGCAAAATACTCATTCAGTTTGTTTGCTATCTGAGCAGGATCATCAACAGTCGAACCATCGATGTCAAGTGGACCACTCAGATTCATCCCCTTCCTTTTAGAGTTTATATAAGTAAAGAAATCCTTGCTATTTTTCTTAGCATCTTTTGCCAAGGATTTCTCGTAATTTGCCTTCACCTGCCTAACCTCCTTAGTGATCTGATTACAGACTAGCTTATATCTGCCATAGGCTTCTGAGTCACTTGATAATTTATATGCATCCCATGCATTTTTCTTCTCTGTTACGAGTCTCATTAGTTAATTTGATAACCATTTATGCCTAAACCTTGAACAATATTTCTTAATAGGTATGAAACTTTTAGTAGCATCCACGATTAATTCCTTGAATGCTTCCCACTTAGAATTTACTGTTGGTAACATCGTCAGTTGATCCCACTGTATAGAATTTAAAAACTGTCTGAGACCACTGTACTCACCTTTACTCAAGAAAAAACCCTTTCCTTTACCCCTGATGGTAATTAAATCTTTAAGTAAATCCCACATCAGTACACTGTAATCACTGCCACCTAGCAGTTCCTTTATCTGCAAATTCTTAATACAAGAATGATCACTGCTGATAACCAGATCAAGAGTATTACTCTCTCTGGTTGCCTCTCGAACATGCTGCTGCAGAAAACAATCATCCAATAAATCCACAAAAGTCTGACTAATGTGTGAGTGACCAAACCCACAAGTTGCAGTCAATATCTGGGAAGTTAAAATCTCCCATTATAAGACATTCTGATTTACTAGCCCACTCTATTTCTCTGTACAACTGTTCATTGTACTCATTCGAATCATTAGGCCTATAACACACTCCTACTCTTATTTTTGCTTTTGTAGTGCCTGTCACCCCAAACTGACTCAACAGTGCTGTTCATCTATATGAACTAGATGCACTTCTTTTGATTTTATGTTTTTCTTAATTAACAGCATAACACCTCCTCCCTTCCTATCCTGTCTATCTTTTCTGTACGCACTGTCCTCCCCAAATTCCAGTTCTGCATTCCTTATATCTGGGCGACACCACGTCTCTGCTATCCCAACAATATCTTGACCAACACTTCAAATTCATCAAATTTATTTACTATACTTCTAGCATTGGTATACATGCAAGCATACATGCACCTATTCCTATTACTAGTTACCCTAATACATCCTTATTTCACGATGACTGCCATCCGTCCCTGAAACCCCCAGCATCCCTCGCTCCAGGTCGCTACTTATTCTAATAGAAGTTGTGCAAGAATCACCGTCACCTCTGCATGCGGCTACTGTTAAACTATTAGTCCTTGTATCCCCCCAAGCTAGGAGTTTTCCGACCCACCTAACTCTGCCTCGATAGCATCAGCAAATATTCTTGCACCCTTTCTATTTAAGTGTATTCCATCCCTGTAGAAGCAGTCTCTCCTGTACAGACCAGGCTGAAAAAAATTCTACCCCTTGAACCTTGCACAATATTTCCAAGGCCGAATTGATCGACAAGGCTCTCATCATATACTCCCTCCTATTGTGTCTGGGCAGAATTGCAGACACTTTCAAATTCAACCCTAATTCATGGCTTTTGTTCAACAGTGACCAGTACTTGTTAAGATATCTGCAATACATCATCAACCTCTGTGCCCTTAAAGGATAATATCTGTGATACAACGTCATCAACTTTTGCCCTTGGCAGACATACCCTGGTCCTATTCCACCTATCCTTTTTTGCACAATATATACCCGTTTCCCTGACAATTGAGTCACTGACAATAACTAGCTCCTGTGGGACCAGCGCATTCTGCCCTGAAGATTGCCAGTGTTGCCTGGTGCACAAGAGTGGGCTCTGGCATTGAGCTGTACAGCTAAGAGCTTGATGGGCTCCCCATTTTAATTCCTTCGAGGGCATCTACCAGACTCTTCAAGCTCTCAAAAATGCCCACCAGAACACTGACTTGGCACTTAATTTCTTCACATTCTCTATACCTTGCACACACAAAGACATCCTCCATGTCCTGTTAGAGACAGAGAGCGAGCGAAATCTGCAAACATGTTCCATTTTGCACATTTTTTTAAACTGATGCATTGGAGAATCGCCCCCGTTGGTTCTCCCCTGAACCACAGCACTTTTGCTACTTTGCGCACGTTTGTTTGCTGCTCTAGTCTGGGGCACGATTTCCATCTAAATACAATTTAATTAACAATAAAAATTAAAAGGATTTATAAATTTAATTGATTAATTGTCAATACTATACTAAGCTAACAAATTCCTACTACATAGGAATGCTACGTATTACGCTATTTAGTTTTATGTTATGCCTTGCGCTATCAAGTTAGAGATATACGTTACACTATTCTGCATTGATACTGCACAATGGCAGCAAGTTTTGAACGGTACAAGTTTTACCGATACTAAGTAATAACCTACAAAATCTCTATCTCAGCTAAAAATAAACTAAGTATCGTAACTAGAAATATAAAGCTACTTCTACAAAATAAATTAATATTCCAAATAAGTCAATAAAATGGTAAAAATTTAAGAAAAACTTCTGTATTAGCTGGAGCCATAAAAACTTCGCCCACACGAATCAGGATATAAAATATATCTTCCTATCTTTTCTGAACTTCTCTAACATATCACTCACGATCTTTTCATAATCTCGGGCTTACTGTTTCCAAAAAAATTGCATACCACATTTTCAAAGCAAGTCTATGCATCTCTTTCAGTTTGGTTTATGGATTCTTCAAATACAAAATTTAGACACAGCTTGCAGATGAAAGTTCCTGCTTTGATTTTTCATATGTAAATGATGGGAATTTAGGGGAAACATATTTGAAACAATTTCCTTCTTTATTCAGGGCTATCACCTAGTGTCTTTGACACCAAGTAACAACACCTTGTTACCTGGTTTCAAAGACTCTCTTTATGGCCACATTTTTCTTTCCCAATTTAACTTCTTGTTCAATGACTTCAAATGCAGTTTTCCATGCGAGTCATGGAAAACTGCATTTTTATGCAATCTAGTCGTTGGCCGAGTAGTATAACCAATAACTTGAAAATCTCCATATACTACCCAGCCACGATCCTTGTACTGATTTTTTCCCAAAGTGTGGTACGCGTACCCCCCCCCCAAGTATTTAAAAGGGTTTTAAAGGGTACACAGCAGATTTTTTGATTTTACTTTATCATAATTTTTTTAGCCTGCAGAAAACAATTCATTAAAATTTCATTGGGTGGATTCTGCTTATAGGATTCACTGGTTAATTGAATCAAAACTTGAAAACCTAAAACTTTTAAACGTTGCAGTGTGTAAAACTCTTCTCTTATTACAATCATAAAAGATGACAGAGCCTATAATACGTGATTTTTCAGGTTTTCTTTTTTCTTTTCTTTTCCTTTCATCTAATTTTATTGGACTAAACGTTTAAGTGACCTGGTATATGAACATTAGCTCACTCCGTGAGTGTGTGTGTTTTCGCTGTTTACATGTAATGATTTAACCAATATTTTACCAGACATCTGTGGAAAGAAATTATTTGATAATTATGCTGTTTGTTCACTGCTTGTTGTTTCCCCTTTCTGCTTGTACACAGCAGATTTCAAAAGAAATTCGAATGAAAATTAGTCTTTTCAAATAAATGCACTTTGTTAAATTTTGATTAATCCTTTATTACTCGGTGGATGTTGTAAGATGTCTGTGTAAAATTTAAAAAAAGTGCAGGTTTTGTAACAATTTAAAGTTCATTTAAATATATACATTTTAATACCAAAATAGTAAGTATTAAAAATGTGCTTTCTTCAGTAGCTAACATGAGTGCTTTAATTTTAGACTGGTACGAATCCACCATATATTGGTAAAGGGAAGAGTTTTTGCTTTCGTAAAGGTGACTACAGTGGTCTGAGACAGTTCTGAAATCTATACAGTGGAACCAACTGATGATGTTACCAACAGCAAAGAAGCATTCAAAGAATTAATCTTGGAAGCTACTAGGTTTTTCATATACCGATTATGAAATAATGTTCAAGGTTTAAGCCTAAATGGATATCAGACCAACAAATGAAACTTGTGACAGAGAAGAAAAGTGCATGGGATGCACAAATTATTAGGCAACACAGAAGGCTATGGTAGATTCAAACTAGTCTGTAATCAAGTCACAAAGGAAGTTAAGCAAGTGAAGGCAGATTACGAGAAATCTTTAGCAAAGGATGCAAAAAAAAGCAGCAAAGACTTCTTTACTCGTTTAAACTCTAGAGGGAAGGGGATGAATCAGATTGGTCCACGTAATATCGATGATTCAACTGTTGATGATCCTGCTCAAGTAGCTAACAAACAATAGGTATTTTGCATCTACATTTACCAAATGATGAGTTATTCAGGCGGGGGCGGGTGTATTAAACTCTGGCAGTGAGCTAAATGATTTTGTAATAACTCAGAACAAAGTGGAGGAGAAACTGTTGAAGATAAACATAAGAAAGGCACCTGGGGTGGATGGGATCTATCCAGTTATATTAAAGGAGGCAGCAAAGGAAGTAAGCAAACCCTTACCCATAATCATGAGCGCTTCCTTGGACTCGGGGGGAAGTTGTTGTGTTTGGATTTTTCTGGTGCAAAGGCTACTAAGGCCATATTGCACCTATCATAATATTTAATACTAGTTTTATTTGCTTCTAGGGAAGCATTTAGAAACAGTTATATAAACCTATTCGTTTCAGAAAGAAGAATAATTCTGTAATGTTTGAATTTTCGCCTATGTTGTTGGTTTTTAGGAGCATTAGCAACTAAGGCCATATTGCTTCGGGACATTCGGTGGTCATTTCTTGACCTTTCCGCATCCTCCGTATTTGGTGGTGATGGGCTCGAACCCCGGTCTAATCAAGAAGCATGTGCTACGCATTGCTGCTCCTTCCCACCTGGCTACGGAGGCGCCTTTCGCCTATGATATGGCTAAGTGACAATTCCTCTAAGTTTGAGAGAGAAGTGAATGAAATTAGACGATAGTTGTTATGCACGATGCATTCCAGGAGTATGTGTTTTATTGTGAAGGCCTGTAGCAGTGCAAACACTGTGGAGGGTCATTACCTGATAACAAAATAGATGGGTCAAATGAGTGTGGCCTATTCCGGCTCTCACCAGGACTACCTCTTCTTGTCTGTTTGTGTAGAAATTGGAGGTCCATAATTGTGGTACAGGTTTAATTTCAAGGAGTTTGTTATGTATATGCATTTGCCACTGAAGTGTCCATCATTCCTTACATATATTTCATATGTGCATTTTGAAATCACTGAATGGGACCAGAAAATTCATTGGGGCTGTGCTGGATGGATGCTTGGCAGCAGCATCTGCAATTTCGTTTCCTGGTATTCCAGTATGGACTGGGATCCAGCAGAAGACAAACTTTTGCCGATGATCCTTGAGACGAATCAACTCTGATCTGATGAGCTGTAGTAATGGATGAGTAGATGGGGAAATCTTTTGCATTGCTAATAGGGTACTTTGCGAGTCTATGTAGATTATGCTCTTTTGGATTGAGAGATGGGAAATGTTTTCCAGAGCAAGCTTTATGGCATATAATGCAGTGGTGTAACTACTGCATTCTGTCAGAAGTGATACTAAAATGGAATACCGCTGTTGCACCTGTTCCACTCTTGGACTTCGATCCATCAGTAAATATTTTAGAGAAGTCAGGATAACATTGTATGTGTGCAATGTGCAGTTGGATGTTATTATCCGTTAAGGAGGGTTTTCCCCATTGGTGGAAATAATTGTCACAAGATAGCATGATGACAGACCATGGAGGAATGTGATCTATAGGTTCTTGGTGGACTTTATTGAGTTGTATATTCCAGTTTTCTGCTAGTTCCATTAACCTAATACCTGCAGGCCTAGTTGCTTGTGGTTTGTTTCTATAAAAGGTCATGAGTTGTGGATCATTAAATATCGACCAATTAGGATGGGTCGACTGACTTTGGATCTTGGTTGCGTAGTTCAGTAATAACATCTTTCTTCTGATGTTTAGGGGAGCTTCATAGGCGTCTATATACAGACTTTGCACTGAGGATGTTCTCAATGCATCTAGGGCTATTCTAAGATCTGAATGTTGAATAGGGTTCAGGCGAGATAAAGCACTTTCCCTAGAGAATCAAAGACAGGCACGCCATAATCCAATTGAGATCTAATTATGGATCTATATAAGTGAAGCAAGGTGTAACGGTCTGCTCCCCAGGTTGTTGCCGATAAGGATCTAAAAGTATGTTCATTTTTTTTTGACAAGCTGTCCGAAGATGGTCAATGTGTTTCTGATAGTTTAACATGCTGTCAAAAATTAAGCCAAGCATACGAATACTATTTGCCATTGGAATAGGATGGTTATCTAATTGAAGTTCAGGAACAGGATGCATTTCACATATGGTACAGATGTGAATGGCAATCAATTTCTGGCTGGATAGTCTGTAAACGTTTTATGCCTTCCAAATCTGGATCCAATTTATTGTTATCTGCAATTGTCTCTCAATACAGTTCACATTTTGAGAATGGCAGGAGATTGTGAGATCATCGTCATAAAGATATGAGTCCACTGTTTTCGGAATGAGTTCAGTTAAGTGATTAATTCTAATTGCGAATAGAGTGGCACTGAGAACAGACCCTTGAGGGATTCCTTCTTCCTGTAAAAAGTTTTTAGAGAGAGTTCCCCGATAACGAACTTGAAAGGTTCTTTGTTGTAAGAAATTTTGGATGAAATATGGCAACTTTCCTCTCAGGCCAAGAGAATGTAGATCCTTTAAGATGCTGAATTGCCATGTGGAGGCAAAGGCTTTCTCTATATCCAGACAGACCATAACGAGATGCATCTTTTTCATGAATGCATTTCTGATGTTTTCTTCAGCTTTAATCATAAGGTCCAATGATGATCGATTTTTTTCTGAATCCAATTTGATTGTTATTGATTAAATTTTGGGTTGTTGTTATTTGGTTTTTAGGAGCATTAGCAACTAAGGCCATATTGCTCCGGGGATATGAGGTGGTCATTCCCTGACCTTTCCGCTTCCTCTGTATTTGGTGGTCATGGGCTCGAACCCCGGTCTAATCAAGAAGCATGTGCTACGCACTGCTGCTCCTGCCCACCTGGCTACGGAGGTGCCTTAAATTTTGGGACTCAAGATACCAAGTCAGACGGCGATAAATAATTTTTTCAAGGGGTTTTGCTCAGACAGCTGGTAAGTGAAATTGGTCTGTAGTTATGAGGAACAGAATAGTCTTTACCAGGTTTTGGGATGGCCAGTATGTAGGAATGATGCCAGGATCTTGAGGAATGTATGTTCAGTGAAGATTCGATTGAAGAAGATGAGCAGTGACGAGTGGGATTTTGGATCTAAATTTTTGAGCATAACATAAAATATCCCATCAGGGCCAGCAGCACTGTTCCTTGTGTTGGTAAGAGCATGCTGCAGTTCAACCATGGTGAATGGTTGATTATATGTCAATGCACATCTGTCAGTGAAATTCAGTTTGGATTTTAAAGTTTCATCTTTCATTTTTCAAAAGGTTTTTGAAAAGATTGTTCATAAGCAGTTAAGGAGGACAACTGAGAAAATACAGATCCTAGTGCATTTGCGATTTCTGCAGGGGTAGAGAGTTCTTGCCCATTCCAGTTAATTAATGGAATAGATGTTGGAGGAAATTTGCCATTTAACAGTTTTATCTTGTTCCAAATCAATCTGGTATCTGTATTTTTATTAACTGAGGAAGCGAATTTAATCCAGGATTCTTTTTTTGCTTTTCGTCTGATATAATGGGCTCTTGCTCTAAGACGCTTATTGATTCCATGCTTTGTTTTTCTCTTTTTTTTGCATTGTTGCACTCTTCGTTCCACCAATAATTTAATTTTCGCTCTTTTCTGACTTGGTATTGTGGAATGGCAATGGTTGCAGCTGTTAGAATTTGGTTTGTTATATGTTCAGTAACATGGTTGATAGAAGAGCACTGCATGATATGGTTGTCGAATGAGACAAGCCTGCTTTATTTTATCCAGTCAGCTTTTGGAAATTTTCATTTTATTGGATTATCTCTTGGTGATGAACAGGAAATTTGAACTTTGCATATTATTGGAAAATGATCGCTGTTGTGAGGATCGTTAAGAGTTACCCAATCGATATTTAGATAAAGCACTGGAGAGCAAATGGAGAGGTCTATTGTGGAGGTTGATCTGGTAGGAAAATGAACATAGGTAGGACAGCCAGTATATTCAACAATGTTAAATGTTGTCTGTCGATCAACATTTTAATAAGCTTACCACGCCTGTCTAAGCTAGGAGAACCCCATAATGGATGGTGAGCATTAAAGTCGCCTAGTAGACAGAAGGGAGGTGGAAGTTGCAACAACACGAGATCTTCGATTTCCTGAATTGAATTTGAACGATTAAGTGGAAGATAAATTGAAACCAATGTAACAGTGATTCCAATTACTATGCGTGTGGCAACAGCTTCTAAGGAGGTTTGCAAGAGTTCCCTCCAGATGGAATGCATCTGGAGGGAACTCTTGAGTCCAACAGGATGGCTACTCCTCCATGAGCACTATTAGTGTTGGATCTATCCTCTCTGAATATAGTGTAATTTTTGACTGTAGGGGAAACTTGGGGTACCAAGTTGGTTTCTTGTAGGCACATGGCAACAAGATGGAAGCAGTTAATTAGTTCACTGATATCATCGATACTGCTGCAAAAACCGCTACAATTCCACTGAATGATGTGTTCCACTATTTGGTTTTGTTTGTGGAAGATGTGTCTGGCTGCTTTTTATAAGCTGATTGTTTATGATGATCTGGTTTTGATTTATCTTTTCGGGGAAAAGTGGGACAACCTGATTCCTTGCTATCATCCATATCATCTTCTGCACGTACTTCAAGCAGTTCTTCTTGGCCGATAGTATCATCTGTATCCATGCTTGTTAGGCATGATTCTTTTGCCTCAACAGGATACGATCTTTGCAAATTTTCTGCTACTTGACAATGCGGAGGTCTCTGGGATGGAATTGTGAGTGGCGTATTATTGCTTTGGTCTACTAAATTTGGTTTAGATGGATGCTGGACCGAGGGTACTGATCAAACCCAGTCTGATATTGATATTTTTGGAGAGATGGATATTTCCATCTGGCATGCCACTGATTCATGTCTGTGAATGGTAGAAGCATAAGTGTGTTTTGGTATACTTAAGTTGCTCCGATTTTTCACTTCTTTATAAGAGAATATATTTTTGTATTTTTTTCCCCCCATCTTCCATAGATCACAATCTTTGGAGTAAGCTGGATGCTTGCCACTACGATTAAGACACTATGGTGTTGGAGCCTTACATTCTGCTTGTGTGTGATTTTTGCAGCCGCAATTTGGAAATACAGCATCTCCACGGCATACTGTCTGAGAATGGCCGAACTTTTGTCATTTATAACATCTAAGTGGATTTGGGATATATGGCCTAACGCGATAGTTCAAGTTAACTTGCTTTGACAGAACCTGGTAGATTTGGAGTACTGAAGGTTAAGATTATGTTTCATGTAGCAGTTAAGTTGCTGTCTTTTCTGATCATGATTTGTTTTGCATGAGACACATTTTGTTCTTTTAGCTCCTGGACTATTTCTTCCTCAGAAACGTTTAAAAGATCCCATTCAGAGATCACTCCCTTGGAAGAATTCGGTGTGTTGTGTGACCTGAATCGGTATTCCACTTAAAGAAGTTAACTGTAATAGTAACTCAGAATGTTTGTTTGTTTGTTTGTTATTTGGTTTTTAGGAGCATTAGCAACTAAGGCCATATTGCTCCGGGATATGCGGTGGTCATTCCCTGACCTTTCCGCATCCTCCGTATTTGGTGGTGATGGGCTCGAACCCCGGTCTAATCAAGAAGCGTGTGCTACGCACTGCTGCTTCTTCCCACCTGGACTCAGAATGTCTTGAGTGAGATGTCTCTATCAGTAAATCTCCTGATTAAAGATGTTTGACCATTTTTGGTGAACCTTCAACATTTTCTATGCATCTCTGGATGATAAAAGGGGAGAGCTTGCTCACAGGTTGGGATGACAGAGAATGAACTATGAGGAAAGCTGGAGATTCCTGCTTCCTTGTGTCCTTTTTAAGTCTCTTTGAAAGAGAGAAGTCGTCATTGTCATGTTGGGAGCTCTTAGGCTCTAACCGTGGAAATACATTAGTTTCCATTTCTGCTCCTTTTAGCCCCAAGGGATGGATTTTCCCCCAGGTTACCGGCCCTGCCATGTGGAGGCAGGAGCTGTGCCACCAGTGACCAAGCGGATATTGAAGTTAATAGAGTGGTTAGTATTTGATAAGACTAAGAAAAGACAGGTGGATTCCCTTTCTGGGTTTTTACTTCTTACTTTGCAAGCAAAGAACCACTTGATGTGAAAAAAAGAGGAGAAAATCAAGGAGAAAAGAAATAAAACTATATTGTTTTCAGAGAGCACTCTATAAATCACACAGAGAAAATTGCCTGGCACTCGAGGGAAGTACCCATGGACTGGAGACATTTGACCCCAATCATATGTAATCTATGAGTAACATATATACTCTGTGTGATACTATATTGAGAGTTGTAGAGAATGAAAAGGACGTGGGGTCAGTCAGATATGAAGTTTTCTGAGCAGTACAGATGGTCTACAAGGGTAGCTCATGGTATCTTTTCAATGATATATAGGAATTTTTCTAGAAGGGAAAAAGGATGTGATTTTCCCCCTGTATGAGACAATGGTCAGGCCACACCTTGAGTACTGTGTACAGCTCTGGAGGCCACATTTTAGGAAGGATGTAGAGCTACTGGAATGAGTACAAAGAAGGGCAACAAGATTAGTGAATGGAACAAAGGGTTGCTCTTATGAAGAAAGGCTTAAGTTTTGCAAGTTAGTGTCTGGAGACTAGGCACCTGCGAAGTGATCTGATTGAAGTGTATAAGGCCTTGAATGATTTGAGCATGTTCAATGCTGATGGTATGCTTCTGCTTGCCCAGATTAATTGCCTGAGCCAGCGTGTGGTTGATTGCTGGAACAAACTTCCATCTGTTGTTGCAAAAGCTTACAGCGTGAATAATTCCAGGCAAAACTAGACAAACATTTGGAACGAATGAATGGGTGAAATGGGAAGGTTTTTTTTTTTTTTTTTTTTTTTTTTGGCTGACGCTGTACAAGCTTGCTTTCTTGCATCATATGCCTCTACTAATGCTAATGCCATATATCTATGCTGTACTGAGAAAATCTGTTCATTTTTATTATTATTTTCAATTTTTAAATTATTATTTCTAAATATATATATATACAGCAACTCCCCAACTTACGTAAGGGTTGCGTTCCACGTAACACTACATAAGTCAGAAGTTCTTCCATGCTTGTGCAGCATTGGCAACTGTGCTCGCTGAATTGATTGAATCAAAAAAAGAAATGTTCGACGAACATGTAAATAGAATTATTTATTGTATTTATTCAATTTTTTTTATCTCAATGGCAGGAAAAATTAAAAAAGTGTGCAATTAAAAAAAAAATTGTTAAAATTATAAAATTACAAAAAAAGAGAAGAGACAGGCATAACATCAGTAAGTTTTACCTCTCAAGCATCGTTGCTAGAATCGACATCTTCAGCTGATAAGTAAGGTCCTGCAAAGGTTGAGGGCTGTGGAGATTTAGAAGGGATCGGCTGATCAACCTTATGAAAGAACATATAATGGATGACTGGATGGTGGCCTTTTTTCATTTCATCGTAGATTTCTTTGTAGCAAGCAACCACATCATTATTCCCTCTGTTAACTTTAAGAATCGATCCATCTTATGAAAAGTCACCATTGCCGATGCAATTTCACTAAATGCCAAATGTCTTGGCTCTTCATTTGGTTCATATTTAGCTTCAGCCTTTTCTTCTTTCACTATTGCTGCCTGCAATTCAATAAGTTCTTTGTTAATTCCTTCTCTTCTTCTTCTATTAACTCTTCCACATCTTTGACATCAACCTCCAACTGAAGTAGCTCTGCAACCTTTACAATCTTATCTGTAACGTCTTCATATGATTCGTCTCTTTCAAATCCTTTGAAGCCTTTTACGTGCCATGGGCATATTTTCTTCCATGCACCATTTAAACAACTTTTAGTAATTTCCACCCAGGCCTTATTAATGTTTAAGATGGCATAGTAAATATCGTAAGATTTCCAAAAGTCTCTTAACGTAAAATTTTTCTCACCGTCTACTGCAGAAAATGCCTGAGCAAATGTTGTGTGCAAATAGTATGCTTTTAAATTCGAAATAACACCCTGATCCACAGGTTGGATGAGTGAAGTCGTGATTGGTCATAGAAATGTGACTCTCACGTTCAAATTGAAATCATCTAGATGCGTAGGATGTCCAGGGGCATTATCTAATACAAGCAAAATCTTGAAAGGAACGTCATCTTTACAATATTTTTCAACAACAGTAGGGTGGCTTTATTGATGCCCTTAAATTATTATTATTATTAACCATATGGTGCAAAGAAGCCTGAGGCTTGTGCTGCACCAGTCAAAAAAAATTTCTAAACTACCCCAGAGAGAGAGAGAGAAAAAGAAAGAAATAAAAGGGACTCACCAAAGGAAGAGAAGAATGATGATATCCAGCTCAGGACCATGAGTGTGCCAAGCCCATACTCACCAGTTGTTAGCCCCTGGAGTTAATGCAAGAGGATTTCCAGAATGGTACACAAGCAGTGGTATTAATCTGTAATCTCATGCTGCATTAGCCCCAAGCAAGGGTGTGGCCCTATCCTTTGAAGCCTTGAGACCTGGCATTGTCTTTTCCTCTTTGGCAATGTATGTTTGATCCAGCATTTTTTTTCCAATACAGAGCAGTCTTGTCAGTGTTAAAAATTTGCTGCATTAAATAGCCGCCTTCATGAATAATTTTTTCCAACACATCACAAAATTTCTCTGTAGCTGCAGAATTGGCACACGTGGTGCTTGAACCTATTAAACCAACCACTGCTTGTCACGAACTTGGGTTGGGGCTCGCCATACTTATCCTTAATATCTTCATAAATACTTCTTGCTTTTGCTTGAATGGCCATTGGACTCAGGGGCACTTGCTTCTGAATCTGATTTTCCATCCATATTATTATAGCCTTTCCATCTTCGAATAGCACATGAATGCTGTTTTGTGATCACTGTTGATCTTAAATGTGTTGATCCTTTGACATCTTTTATTTGCACACTGTCCTTTAAAATAGTATTCACCGTTGAAGCAGTGAGACCTAATTCCCTTGCAATAGATGACAAACTTTGTCCTGCTTCATACTTCTTAATCATTTTCATCTTTAAATCAATTTTGTTTCATTTCCTGGCACTACCACCATTTACACTTTCCGTTGGTCACTTTCCCCTTGAACATTGTAATAAGTAAATAGGAATGAAGAGAAGTTTCTGAAAATTTGTTTTTTATATGATCGAAGATTTCAGTGAAGGGGAACTCATTTCGCCATAATAAAGTAAAAACCAACGCAATTGCAGTTATCGGTATTATCGCAAATGCAATAAGATCGAGTTTACTACCCGTTTATAATTAGATGCACTAACAGAAAAGCCCAATAAACCGGAAAGTGCAAATTGTTTTATGGTAGTGGCCTCCAGAAATGTGCTTTAGAAAAATATCATAAAGGTTTTCAAAATTGATTTTTATAATGGAACATATGATAAGGGTAGTGCAATTTCCATTCTAAATATGACCTTTTAGAGAGATAAATAGCTTAGTAATATAGTGAAATTTTCAACTTCCAAGGACTTGAAACGAATTACATAAAAAAAATAAATAAATAAAATAAAATAAAAAAGTGTTATTGGGTTCACATTACAATATTTTCACAATACTGTACCTCCATTTATCCATACAGATACGCCGACAGGGCTAGCCGGGTGGGTAAAGTGCCTGCCTGGCAACCCAAAGGTCGCGGGTTCGAATCCTGCCTCGGGCTTGGATCAAAGTACTGCAAAAACCTTGGAAGGTGCATTATGGCCACAGAAGCTGATGCGCCCAACAACTACCAAAAAAAAAAAAAAAAAAAGAAACCTACAGATACAAAATACTTTTCCATATTTTTTTAAAGTTTGCACCGGCCAGCAAAAACATACGTAAAATCAAATTTGCGTAAGTTGAGTATTATGTAAGTCAGGGAGTTCCTGTATATAAAACTTTTATTATGTATTAATAAACGAATACCATATATTATATTATATTTTCTCTAGTCTAACTAAAATAGCATTATTAAAGCTATCCCTAAATCATCTTTGTCTGAGAAGGGATACCTGGTAAGACTAATCTCTGAAAATGGGTATGCAATTATTGCAAGTTTGAGAAACGCTGGGCTACAGGAATGGATACATACTTCTTTCCATTGTGAAACTGATTCTTTTACATCATGTCTGTACATATAAAGACTGTTCCTGAGGCCAGCAGATTCTTGGATTTCAGTCTTGACCATAAAAACTCTTCAGACCCTTTTGATAGATATAAATTTCCCATGAGATCATTAAGTTCACTTTGTGACACTAGGGTATATCATCCTCTAGATTAGTGCTACTCAAAGTGTGGTCCGCGAACTGTTTGATAGTGGTCAGCAAAGGATTAGAAATTAGTCGTGGACATTACTGGTCCGCAATGATTGTTCCGTTACCAGTTTGCGACAGATTGGAAATAAATGGAACTGGTCCTTCACCACATATAATTTGAGTAGCACTGCTCTAGATCACAAAAGTCTGTTTTTGGGATCTGGTGACATATTCAAGAAAAACTGTTGGAGGTGGTACCAGTAACCTAGGTTCATGGGGTATTGTCCCTTACAGCTGAAGTAATGTTGGGGGTATCAATGCTCTGCTTGTTCTTCACATTATAACAAGCTGCACTTATGGAACAAAAGCAACAATAATTAATATGATCCTGGGGTTCTCTTCACAGCATGGGAATGGCAAATGTCATAGTTTTTGTTTTACTGCATTTCCACAATTGCAAGGCTTCCAAACATTTTGCTAGTTTATATAACTACCTGCAGGTCTTGACTTGTCTAAACACATCTGATAACATTTATACCTGTTAGTCACAAAGGAAGTAATACACATATTGCATATACATGGAATGTGTATCTAAGTAAACAGTTCTTACTGTTTGTAAAAAAAAAAAAAAAAAAAAAAAGAAGCTGTATGTGATATGCAACAATTTGGATGTTCAGAATTAGCACCAGAAGAAACCCAGAGCTCCCATGAACTTTGGAAACAATAAAATATATGCAGACCAGTGTTATTGACCATATTTTATCAAGACCTCTCAATTTCCATCTTGATTCCCATAGCTAGTACATGCAGAAATGAAAGCACGTTTTTGACATTATTACTTGAGAATAAAAAATTGGATTGAAACCATATTTTCAGTACGTGTGCATTATTTCCTGGAAAGATTTTAGGCTCGATACCTCAAGCCTTCCATCCAGAAATCTATAAAGGAATGGTGTCCCATAAGTGTTTGAAGAGTTTTCATTAAATTAAACTTAGGAATGAACCATAAAATAAATACAGCAAACTAATGCTGCTAACAGGCAATAGGTAATGCAGGGTGCTATGAACCTAACCCATACCAATATCAAAACATACAGAAATATATAAAATAAAATAAACTTAAAAATAAGATTAGCATTGGCAAATGATGCAAAAAAGAAACAGCAATTCATATAGCATCAGCAAAAAAAACCCCTCCTATTTCAACTATTCATTCCCTGCAATACTTTGTCTAGTTCTTCCTTGAATTTATTTAAGCTATCAACTTCCACAACAGATGGTAGTTTGTTCCAGTAATCAATCATTTGCTGGATAAAGGCAAATTTCGGCACATCTATTATGTCCTTCCTCAATTTGAATTTGTGCCCACTCGTGTGTGTGTGTGTGTGTGTGTGTGTGTGTGTGTGTGTGTGTGTGTGTGTGTGTGTGTGTGTGTGTGGTCCGTGCAGAGGAAGAATCCCATCAGCACTGATTGAGCTTGCTCAATCCATACAGAGACTTAAACACCTCAATTAGATCACCTAACAGGTGCCTAATCTCCAGATACTGCAATTTACAGAACTGAAGCCTTTCTTGGTAAGAGCACCCCTTTGTTCCCTCACCAATCTGGTTGCTCTTCTTTGTCCTCATTCCAGCAGCTCCACATCCTTCCTAAAATGAGGTCTCCAGTACACAATACAGCCAGGCCACATCTTGATTATTGTATGCAGTACTCAAGACGTGGCCTAACCAGTCCCTTATTCAAGGGGATAATCACCTCCTTATTTTCTTTATTCCAGCAAAATTCCTGTATACCATTGACAAAACCCCATGAGCTGTTCTGGCAGCCTGTCTGCATTGCTCAGAGAACTTCATATTTGACTGCACAATTATCCCCAGGAATTTTTCATTTTCCATTACCATGAGTGTAGTACCACAGAGTTGGTACGTAAAAGCAATACTCACTTTAGGATGAATGAATGCATGGTATTCACTCCTCCTAGGGTGAGTGAATTTCATAAGTTTCTTTTAAATTAAATTAAGACTGAAATTGTTCCTCATACTACAATAGGAAAGGAAAGGGCTCAAAGTAGTCAGAATGTTTTGGTTCGGGGGAGAACTTCCCAGGGCAGTTCACTTAGAAATCAGAATTATGCTGTTTGTGCTCCTTTTGTAAAGCTACCTTTACAGGACATGATACAGCCATAGGGGGGTCTTTGTGTGTGTATTAGTTACAAAAGCACATGGAGACTGAGTGAATATGAGGGCTTGAAGAATAGGGTTGATGCCATCGAAAAATTAATAGATACGGATTGATTAATCACTCACCATCCAGTACAATGCTGCATCCCATGCTCCAACATGAGAAAACACGGCAACCTCTGCAGCAGATAACCTACGTCCCACAGGAAGTAGCTACAGCTGGTGACTGGAGCTAAGTGATTTGGTAATAACTGAGAGCAAAGGGGAGGAGAAATTGTTCAAGTTAAACACAAGGAAGGCACCTGGGGTGGACAGGATCTATCCGGTTATATTAAAGGAAGTAAGCAAACCCTTAGCTATAATTATGAGAGCTTCCTTGGACTCAGGGGAGGTCCCCCATGGACTGGAGGTGTAAAGGGACAGGTAGAAGAGGACCAGTCTAGATCTAGTCCTCTTTTACCAGGAGGCTAAAGTTGAAGACACTGTAGATTCTTGACATGCTCTGCATTCATGTTCATTAACAGGGGGGGGAAGAGATTCTACAGGGATGAGATAAATTTAAATAGAAGGGGTTCAAGAATATTATATTTGAAGTATTGTTCAAATAATCAAATGCAGACAGTGTCACTTAGACATAAGGGATTCAGAATTTGAATATAGAGAGTACAATGTGCACTGAAATTAAAGCCAGAACAAGAGATGGGGGAATATGCACTTAGTTAAGAAGTGCATAAATTCTAAGGCAGTACACCCATTCAACATGGGTGGCCAGTACAAAGTTGAGTCAGTTTGATGTGACATAAGCACTGGGAAAACAAAAATGAGGGTAGCAGTGTGTGATAAGCATAATGGCTGTGATGAGTATAATAACTTGACAGACATACAGAGTAAGCTAGTAAATCAAAATGTCCTATAATGGGGAACTAACTTTCAAGATACCGATTGGATCCTGTGAGTAGATCATTAACACAGTACCAGACTTTTGGAGATTGATGAATGTTGTTTACACCACGATGTTAGAGGTAACAAAAGAAATCAGTTGTCTTGATCTGGTTATCAGCAGAGATCTTTAATGCATTAAGAATCTGCTAATAAAAGACCACTAAGTGGCAGTGATAGCAGTGCATTACTATGGGAATTAATTAAATATGTATCTACTATCAAAGGCAAAAAGGAAGGGCATTTGCTTTCATAAAGGTGACTATAATGGTCTCAGACAGTTTCAGTTTTTAAATTCTATGCGGTGGTACCAATTGATAAAGTTACCAACAGCAAATTCTTGATGGAAAGCATTTAGGGATGCAATCGTAGAAGTTGTCAAGCTTTTTATCCCAAGTAAGACATTACTTGGGATATAAAGCTTACCTGAAGATGTATACTGTTTAAGGCTTAGAGCTAAATGGATGTCAGATGAGACTTGTGGCAGAGAAGAAAAATGCATGGGAAGCATATAAAATATCAGGTGATACATATACCTACTCAAGTCACAAAGGAAGTGTCTGGCAAAGATGTAAAGAAAAATAGCAAAGACTATTTTTAATTATGTAAACATAGGAGGAAGGGGGTTAAATCACATCGGTCCACTTCAATATCAAAAGTTTAACAGTTGATGATATGGGATCTATTGAATTATATTTAAAGAGGCAGCAAATGAAGTGAGCAAGCCTTTAACCATGATTATGAAATTATCCTTGGATTCAAGGGAGGTCCCTATGGACTGGAGATGTGCGAATGTATCCCCAGTTCACAAAGGAGGAACAAAGTGTGCAATGAGTAATTAGGGACTTGTTAGTTTGACTTCTGTTCCATGGAAAGAAATGGGCAATGGTGTTAAAGAAGTAATGCAGTTATACTGCAGTCACAGAATAGATTTATTAAGGGGCAATCTAGTCTGACCAATTAGACTGGACTATGACAGTATCAAAGGAAATGGATGCAAAATATAATTGACATTAAGTACTTGGATTTCAGGAAAGCTTTTGATGCTGTTACACATAACAGACTGCTATATAAACTGGAGCAGTGTAGCATTAAGGGCAAGTTACTGCTATATATACTGGTTGGATGAGAGAAGACAGAGTGGTTATCAATGGGCACTGCTCTTCTTGGACTAATGTTGTTAGCAGAGTCCTCCAGGGTTCAGTGCTGGGTGCATGTTGTTTTCCACATTTGTTAACGATATTGATGAAGGCATATCAGGCTTAATTTCTAAGGTTGCAGATGATACAAAGTTGGTAGGATGGTTAATGATGGTAATCAAGGTAGGAGGAGTGGTATGAAAGTAATTCCTCCTATTTTTTCCAGAGAAAATTTAATTCCTACAACTATGCCTTTTACACCAATTAATTCTGAATCATTAATAAACACACTGTTATTTTTCCACAAAGTCACCACCATTTTATATGCACTTCCACCATCTCTGAATCAGACGTCATATTCCAATCCTGTAAAAGTCCTTACTCTTGCACCAGAGGGCTTTGCGAACACTGTGCTTGAGCTGGTCATAGTCTGTAAAATGGGTTCTACGGTGTGCATCCTTCAGTGGGCCAAAGATGTGTCAGAAGGTGCAAGATCCGGGCTATGAGAGGGATGAGAAAGAACAGTGCACCCCCGTTTTCCAGTGGTGTCCATCATATGCAGACTGCTGTGGGGGTTGTGCATTGTCATGGAGAAAAAGAACCTCATGAAGGATTTTATCGAGTCGAACTCTATGGATGTGGGCTTTCAACTTTTTCAACATATTGATCTGAGTTGATTGTGGTGCCACGCTCTACAAAGTCCACAAGAAAGGCCCCATCTTTGTCCCAAAATATTGTCGCCATGACTTTACCAACAGAAAGCTGTCTTTTGAACATCTTGCACAGTGAATTTTGATGGTGCCACTCCGTCGACTGTCTCTTTGTTTCAGGGTCAAAATGGACTCAGGTTTCATCACCTGTGACTATGTGTGAAAGATAAACCTCTCCTTCACTCTCATAGCGCTGGAGAAGTTCTGTACAGATGACTTTCCAGGCTTCTTTGTGCTCATGTGTCAGCATTTTCAGGAACCACCAGGCACAAACCTTGTTGTAACCTAGTTCCTTTATGATAATTATGTATAAGGTTTCCCTATACATAATTATCATATCACATTCGTGTGTTGTGATGCAGCGGTCCTCTTTGATCAGTGTGTTGATCCATGTCTTCTTGTCTGTTGTCACTGACGTTACTGGCTGGCCACTTTGGCGATTATCAACAAGTCACTTTCCCTGGTCATAGTGGATCCAAACATCACGGTTACTAGGATTAATGGCTTGTGCATGGAGCACTCTGTGTGTGCATGTTTGGAGGGCATCTTGGGGGAAATTTACTGCATATCACTTTATATGCAATGTACAAGTAACCACATAGGAGAGGGAGATGTACAGGGAGCAGATTAGCTGAAAAATATCAGTAGGCTAGTAGCAAAGGGATGCAATGTAGTATGAATGAATGAATGAGAATGAAAGACAATGAATAGGCTGGGAACTGAGTGAACTAGGAATTATGGTAAAAGGGAATAAATGGCAGTTTTGGTGAAAGAAAGAACGACCTAGCATGAGGGAAAGAGAGAGAGAGTAAATGGGAATGAGTGGAAGAGCAAATGTAATTGGCCGAAAGAATACAAAGTTAAAAATAACTTACATCACTTTATATATACTGTACTAACAAACATTCACTAACCACATAAACACTATCACTGCATTCTCCCCTGGCCTACAAAAAAAAAAAAAAAACTTGTGGCTAGGCCTGCACCACAACTGAAGAATAACAGTAAGTTGAGGTGCCCAGAGAGTGCCGTGCAGAAAGTAAGAGTCGAATAAATGAGATGAGAGCTAGAAGAATGAATAAAAGTGTAAGCATATGAGAAAAAGAACACAAACCATAAATGCTACAGTTAAGTACACACTAACCTTAGTTTTAATTAGTATTTAAATTTACACTACACATCATTGCATCCTCCCTGGTGTGTGAGAAAAAGATGAATGAGTTGAGTGAAAAAAAAAAAAAAATATATATATATATATATATACATATATATAAAAAACTTGGGAAAAAAATTATAAAATAAGAAAAAAGTATTTAAAAAAATAATAAAAAAAAATAAATAAATAAAAAAAAAAATAAATAAATAAAAAAAAAAAAGAATGCAAGTAGAGTGAGAATGCAGATTATGAATGAAGTAAATGTGTCTCTCTCCCACCCCCGGAGCAGGATGGGCAGATTAACCCTCATACCAGATTCGACACTCCTTGGACATGACACCGATGAAGACATTCTGCGGCTTTGCTGCCAACGGCGATCTGAACTGGGTACTCTAACCTGGTTCCCTTTAAAACCCCATCCCCAGGCAGGGGAGGGAGGAGACGGATCTCTGTCTCCTCTCCTCCCCTCCCTGCCTACCCCCCCATACTTCACCTGGTGGGGCTTGTCTCCACTGACCTCTTTGGGGATGCCTACTCTATCGTCCCTATTCTTCTATCTGTTCCCCCCCCCCAGTCTTCAGTCTCCCTCCCTCTCTAACTAAATCAACCGAAGTACACCCTTAACAATGCCGCCAAATTCTAATCAACGTCTAAATTCTACCGGTTCCCTGTAAATCTCTAAGACAACTAACACTATTAGCTAGCATATAGCCTCACATGTCTAAATTTAATAACATCAAAATTTTGCCCGACCTATTTGGCCTTTAACACATCTCTTTAGCGTTCAACCCCAACCAGTGATTTCCTAACAGCAATCCCATTAAGCATTAATGTCAAACGCAATTTTTTTTTTTTTTTTTTTTTTTTAATAGGTCCTAGCCACTGAAATCCCAGGAAACTAGGTGGCAGGACCTGCCAGAGCAATTTGTTGTGATACTGGATACACCCAGCTAGCCTCCACATGGCAGGGTATGGGCAACGTTGGGTCCAATAGGGGCCTGGTGGCCAATAAGCCGGATAAACAATGGGCACAACATATCACACTGCACAGACATGGCCCACACACTTTCAAGTCTGGCTTGACAGTGTACTGTCCTTGATACAGCGAAACACACGCGGAGATGGGAGAAATCCCAGGTGCCGTCCAACACGAACATACCTTATACCTTATATGCAATGTAGCCAAACTGGTCAATCCATAGAACCTTTCTTGAACTATTTAGAAACAGCCTTAAACAAATTAGCTGGGAAGAAAGTGTTAATTCTCGCAGATGCAAATGCATAGTCAACACTATGGAACAGCCCCGTTTCGGACTCTAAAGGCGAGCAGTTAGAGGAAATTATTCAATCAAAGAACTTAACTATTCGGAATTCCCCAGGACATCCACCAACATTTGTCTCTGCCTCCGGACAATCCTTTATTGATGTCACATTTGACTAACAGAACGTTTGGTCACTGTGTCAGGGACTGGAGAGTTCATACCTCCTGGACCGGCAGTGACCACAATGTTATTGCATTCAACACTGTATCATCTTCAGATCCCAGATATCATAACTGTAATTATGGTTTTCCTCCCTAAAAAACACAAAGTGCAGATTGGGAGCTCTTTGATTCCAAGTGAAGAGAAATTTTCATTGATGACAATGTTGACCATTTGGGAGAACTGGATTTAAACTAGCAATTGCGAGAGTTAATGAAACTTATTACTGAGGTTTGTGATGGAACTCTCCAAAAGAAAAAAGTGACAAAGGAATTCTGTCCCATGGTGGACTCGAGATCTTTCTGCTTTGCAAAGCAACCTAATGAACGGCAGGCGAGATTACCAACGTGCAAAACGTAATAACAGACCAAATGAGGAGATCGAGTGCTTACAGGAAATTTATAAGGAGACCAGAAAAACATATTTTAATATTATTTATAAAGAAAAGCATTTAGCGTGGGAACAATTGGTAAAAACAACTCTTGATGAAGACCCATGGGGTCTTCATCAAGAGTTGTTTTTACACTGGTTGTTGAAAAGATACATCCGGCAGAGATCTTCTCATCCATATTAAAGTCAAATAATACTGAAATGCTTACATGGTCGGAAACCATGAATGCTATTCTGGATGAAATAATATATCAGGATGTTCAGTCTCCAGAAAATACCGAACAGACTAGAATAAGAATAAACCATTTAACCTACGAGGACCTTCATTTGAAGAAAATTTCAAGCGTGAGGAGATTAATGAGGTCATTTGCTCCATGAAGGAGGGAAAATGCCCAGGTGTAGATTTGATGGAAGTTTCTGTCTTGAAAAGAATTTGGAAACTTTGTCCAAAACTTTCAATCATGAAAATCTACTTACCTATCTTAAAGAAGGTTCTTTTCCCAAATCATGGAAGCAAGCGAATTTGAAAATATTATTAAAAAATCCTAACAAATTCATAAACCAGGCATCATCATACTGTCCTACTGCCCTTCTTCCCGTTCCTGGGAAGGTACTGGAAAGACTTATTGTTGCAAGATTTCTAAATTATTACAATAGAAAAAATTTACACGTACCTAATCAATTTGGTTTTACTAAAGGAAAATCTACAGTAGATGCAATTAAACAAACAATGGATTTGGTCTCTACTTCAAGTACTAAATACATACTCGGCCTCTTCTTGGACTTCAAAGGGGCCTTTGACACCTTATGGTGGCAGAGTGTCCTGGCGAGATTCCGGGATCTCTGTCCCCATTTACAGAATTATCACTGACTACTTTCAGGATAGATGCCTTGTAGTCTCATCTGGACATTGCTCTGTATTGTGACCAGTTACTTGCAGCTGCCCTCAGGAATCCGTTCTCGGCCCCGTTTGCTTGATGGGTGGCTGGTTAAAGAACATCAGCGTATTTCTAAACTTGCATATGCAGACGATCTTGTTGTTCTCATATATAGTAATTCCAGACCTGAATTGGAAGAACGTGGAAATGTTTTGCTTGACTTATATACTTGGTGTGTAACCCACAAACTAGAGATTTCCGTAATGAAAACCAAACAAATGCTCTTTCAAGGCAACCTAAATTTACAGAGACCACCAAACATAAGATTAAACGACCAACCTATTAAAATTGTCCGTACGTATAAATACCTTGGTATAACGATCGATGATTGGTTTCAGTTCGTAGCCCATGCAAAATATATACTCTTTTTTTTTTGGTAGTTGTTGGCGCATAGGCTTCTGTGGCCATAATGCACCTCCCAAGATTTTTGCAGTACTTTGATCCAAGCCCAAGGCAGAAATCGAACCCGCGACCTGCGGGTTGCCAGGCAAGCACTTTACCCACCCGGCTAGCCCGGTCGGCAAATATATACTCCAGAAAATAAAAACACTTGACTAGAAAATTAATTAGATTTACAAGATGTGCCTGGGGTATTAAGCTTTCTACATTAAAAATGTATTATGGAAGCATATTTCTACCTATAGTTTGCTATACAGCAGGTGCATGGGGCACTAGTATTTGTAAATGCCTTGTAAAAAAAGTATTTTGTGCAAGCTCAATGGTTCTTTTTATTAGCGACATCAAGGGCATGTCGTACAATTTCGACATTAGCTCTCCAGGTACTAACAGGCAAACTGCCCATTCAGTTTGAAATAATATTTAACTACCTACAGTATTATAGGCAGAAGGGTCTACCTGCTGTTCCTGACCACTACACACTTAATCTAGAGTTACCAGTTAAGAAAGATGTGCAGAGAATTCGGAATCAGTTCCTTGTAGATTGGCAGGAGGAATGGTCTAATGATACTAAGGGTAGAATAACTAATAAATCCATGCCTAGGTTGATAGAATTAAGTAAATCAAATATCCAGGCTTAAATTTAAAGTTCTTGATTTCAGGGGCCATGGAAGTCTCAACTTTAAATTGCATACTTTTGGCCTTGCTGCTTCTCCACTATTTAACTGTGGAGAGCCTGAAACAGTGCAGCATTTAACTTTTGAATGTAACTGTTACTTCTAGATTATAGAAGGGACTTACAAATATTGACAAATATATATACGAGGAGAATGACTTACCAAGATTTCTTGACAGTAAAGAAAATTACCTTGCTTTGGCGGAATTCGCAGATAAAATCTTTAGGCGAAGGAAAAGACTGAATGGAACTAATCCTTAGCAAAAACAATTGTGTCCCTTGAGAACAATATGATTTTCTCCATTATGTTTGTACTGAGTACAGAGCTTGTGATTGGTATTTTGATTCCTCAAAAGACTTGGGAAAAATTATGTATAAAAAAAAAAAAAAAAAAAAAAAAAATTGAGACTGTATCAATTAGAAAGCCTTCATTGCTGAGGTTTGCAGCAATTTTGAATTTTGCTTAATTATAGATAAGACTGGATCGAGTCAATTAAAGATTGGTGATAAAATATATATTGAACTTATGAAAATGTTAAAATGAGTACCTTGTGTGCTCATGCAGTTGGCCTTTTGTAAATGGTTGTTCTTGTGTTCTGGGCGGCTTTGGACATAATTTAGTTGAACTGACTTCCCACACGGGATGATGACAGATCTTGGAAAGAAAATATTGCCTTGCAGCTTCATATTGCTGAAACCTTAGATTGGTTGCAGTATTTTGGGTATAGTCTAATATCTGACTTACTATTTTCTTGTTGTGAGATCAGGATTTTTGACTTGCTAAATTGAAATTCAAATCATTGTGAAATTTTGTCAGATAGATATTGAGCTGTTTGTTGACAATTTTATATCTTAGGTTGAGATCCAATTTCAATTGAGTTGACCTGTAGTGATGGGGATAAAGAGGTTATTCGATTATCACAAGACAGTGATTTCTGGTTTAACATAGTTGTTCCTGCGTGTTCAGTATAATAATTGGATGTTTTCAATTGCGTAAATTGCTTTCTTACTGGCTGGGGAAATCGCCATTAGCTAGTACCTTAACCTCTTGTCTTTTCTTCACTACATGGTCTTGTGTTAATAATAATATCAAGAGTTTTAATCATAATATCAAGAGTGTTAATAATAATATAAAGAGTTTTGATCATAATATCAAGAGTTTTAATGTTAACAGTTTTAACCAAGTCAATTGAAAATTATATCTTGGTATCTGATTGTTGCAGCTGTGACATGTTAATTTTCTTGGTACTGCTGCCAGGTAGACAGTTATTGTTCTACAAGATTAATTTCTTAGTTTAAAAACTGTCTTTTCCACTAATAACTTTACTCTTTTCTTTCTACTTTGCTTCTTTTCTGGGGATGCCTATTTCCCTCGTCCCCTTGCTTTCTATCCACTTTCCTCTCCCTCCATTTTCCATACTACTCCTTCTATATCCATTTTCCTTTCTTTAAATACCTTGTGGCTCCCAGGCTTGCCTGATAGCCCCAGTAAGAGTCTCAGCTAGAAAGTGGAACCTGATGCGCCTCCATGTGGCCAAGGTTGAGAGTCAGGGAACCAGGTGTCCTCTACCCCCTGGCTGCGAAGTCGCCAGGTGCTGGAACTCAACATAACAAGACACATACTTACACACCTACATATATACATTTGCTGGCCTGGCCTTTGCCTTTTCAGATGCTACAGCGGCATATAGGGAAAACCCTGGAGACTGCAATTAAAACAAACACACCTTGACCTTTTTCTTCTGAGGGTCTGCGAGGGTAGCACAGTGGTAATGTCACTTTCCCCACTCATAAAGTGTCTTACCCAACGTCTAACTGTACTCACATTTATAGTATTGTCACCATAAACATTTTTGAGACACGTATGGATTTCGATAGGCATCACTTCTTCCTCGGTAAGAAATTCACTCACCACTCTTTGCTTGATATGTATATCTGTAACATTCGCCATTTTGAACTATCCATGTGCTGCACTCATGAGACCGATTACACTGCCACTCAGTATGGTGAAACTAGAGACTTCTAGTGACCACTCACTGACATGCAAAATGATCTACAGCACCACATTTGAAAGCAAAAAATTAGGGGGTATTACTCTTGTATTGGTCCTCGTATGCTCCTACAACAAGATCTAGGCAAATTAGTAGACTGGCTGAGAAGTGGCAATTGAAGTTTAATACTGACAAATGCAAGGTATTTCATATGGAGAGCAGTAACCCCAGATTAATGTACCAACTGTGTGGTACTCAAAGTAGTGGATAATGAAAATACCTGGAAGTACTTGTGCAATTGAATTCTAAGTTTTCTGAGCAGCATAGACAGGCTACCACTACAGTGCATGGAGTTTTCTCGATGACATATGGGAATTTTGACAGTAGGGATTATGACATGATTATCCTGTTGTATAAGGCAATAGTCAGGCCACATCTTGAGTTCTGCATACATGTTTGTAGGACTCATTTTAGGGAGGATGCTCTTACCAAGAAAGGTTTCAGTTCTGCAAACTGCAGAATCTGGAGACTAGGCAGGCACCTGAAGAGATTTGAGTGCAGTGTTTAAGGTTTTGAATGGATTTAGTTAGCAAAATGGTGATGGAATCTGTCTTCTTGCTCAGACTACATGAGGGTTCAGGGTAGATGTTGCAGATATTTTGTCTTGAAAGAAGGTTGAATATTGGTACAAACTCCCATCTGGTGTTGTACAGGTAGGCAGTTTGAATAAATTCAAGGAAAAAATAGAAAAGGAATGCACAATTGATATGCAGTGTGGGTTTTTTTTTTTTTTTTTTTTGAAAGAATTGTGAAATAATACAATTCAGCTAGAGCCATTCTTTCTTGTAGAAATCAGGTTTCCATTTTGAATAATTGCAGAAATGGTAATTCACCTCAGGTGGTAAGAGAGAATAAAAAATAAAAAAGTTATAGGCAAATAAAATTTGAATAAATTCTAGGAAGAAGTAGAAAAAGTGTTAGAAAGAATACACAGTAGATATGGGAAGTGCAACTTTTTTTTTTTTTTTTTGAAAGAAAGTTGATTGCTGGAACAAACTCCCATCTGGTGTTGTAGAGATGGCCAGTTTGAACAGTTGATATGGGAAGTGATTTTTTTTTTTTTTTTTTGGCTAGTGATCTATAAGTTTGCTTTCTTGCATAATTTGCCACTACTTATATTAACTAATAATAATACTATTGTAGGTAGGGTGCAGATATTTCTGCATGGCTTGGTATGAATTCTTGGAGCCTTACCCTATACCTGAAAATTTTGCCTCTTCATAAAACACGAAAATGAAAGCTACAAAATGTGTTAAATTTTAATCTAAAAGCTCTTTCTGTGCCAATACCTGAGCAGTTTTGAAATACAATTCAGATAGAGCCATTCTTTCTTGTAGAAATTAGGATTCCATTTTGAATAATTGCAGAAATGGTAATTCACCTCAGATGGGGGGGAAGAGAATAATAAAAAGAAAAAGTTATAGGCAAATAAAATTCCTCTATTACTTCTGGGCCACACATATAAAAATTTTCAGCACATGTTTGTCCATGAAAAGGTTCAAGCTGAATTCTGATTTCACAGTCCCTTGATGCCCCCATTTAAATGATGAAAGTTGTTTGTGGTACCTCACGGCTACCTATCAGACAACATGACAGGCAAAGCGTAATTTTACAAGAAAGGCTACAGTTCTGCAAATTGCAGCATCTGCAGACTGAGCACATGGAAGGTAATCTGAATGAGGTGTCTAAGGCTTTCAATGGACTGAGCAAGCTCAATGCTGATGGCATTCTTCCTTCTTAGAGTACCCATGAGTGGGCATAAATTCAAGTTGAGGAAGGATGGTTGCAGGATTGATGTGCAGAGGTTTGCCTTCGGCCAGCAGGCGATTGATTGTTGGAAAAAAGTGTTTCCAAGTGGGTAGTTTGAATAAATTTAAGCAAAAACTAGACAAATTATTGGAGGGCTGAACAGGTGATGTAGGAGGTCTTTTCATTTTTTGGCTGATGCTTTATAAGCTTTCTTGTATCATATGCCACTACTACTCAGTGGGTAGGCGAGGTAAGCATTACTTACAGACGGCAGTTCAGGAGAGCACCTAATTTTTTTTTTGATATTGTTTTCTGATTGGTTAATGCATATCAGTATTCAACACTGACGGTGGCAAATTTTATTTTGCTTACTGGCGGCCCATAGGAATGCAGCTGATTAGATCATGGCCACTTCTCTCCTACGTGATTGACTGATTAGATCATGGCCACTTCTCTCCTACGTGATTGACTGATTAGATCATGACCACTTCTCTCCTACGTGCTCTTGTCCAATTCCTGCAAATGCCAACCTTAAGGTCAAAATTTCTGTAAGTCAACCGGAAATGGAAGGCTAAGTTATCCTTCCACTTCACACATTAGCATTTCCTGTTCTTGCTTTTGACTTGAAGTCAGTGGATTCCTTTGAACCAGTAACATCTCTATATTGTTTGTTAAGCTTTAATTCTCACAGGAGAATTATAATACTTTTTCCCATTTTCTCGACTGATCTTTCTCGGGATTCGGAAAAGCATAAATTTCCCAAGAAATGCCAGGAAGGAATTTCCACATGGAAACACTATGTCTAACCATCCAAAAACATTCTTCCATTACAAGTTAGGAAATTTACACAGCACATCACATTTCAGGCACATGCTATTATTTTCTTAAAATTAATTGATTTTTTTTTTCTGTGATTAAATAAGGTTATCTTTTATCAATTAACTACTAAGATTATAACTTTATAGAACATCTGATAACACTATTTTTATGTTTTCAAAACTTAGCTGTTCAGTTTAATTATAACTGTAAATATTTACTGCACTTCTCTGTATACTCTTTTATTTAAGTCTGTTCTCTTTCTGTATCACTATGTATCGCTTCACAGGCAACACCAAGTTCATAAGTCTTACATAGCAATACATGTAAAGTGTGAACAGACTGGACTGTCTAAAGCGACGTTTCCCAAACTGGGAAACATTGCTAAAACTAGGATCCGTGAAACAAACCCTCTGGAACTGGTCAAAGTATTCGTCCTATGTATAGCAAATTGATGATAAATACAGTAATTATTATATATATATATATATGTAAAAATAAGAATAAAGTTGAGTTGTTTAAAACTTTGAATTTTCCTTTCAGAAAACCCAGTGTTTATATACACACACACACACACACACACACACACACACACACACACACACACACACACACACACACACACACACACACACACACACACACACACACACACACACACACACACACAGAGAGAGAAACATATGCATATATATATATATATATATTACTAATTATAAAATATATATAGAGGGTGTCTCAAAAATATTGGTACAAATGTTTAGGGGAGGTAGGTAACATCTAAAGGAATGTTAATCGCATAGGAACCCATAACCGGAAACGTCATCGTAAGTCGGTACACGGCGCTGTTCATCAGTTAGCGAGAGGGAAAATTTCTGGTTTACTCATTCAAGCAGTAGTCACCGCACGAAGAGTATGCATAGATATATGAACTGTGAGCTGACAGACATGCACCTAGTGTATGGATTAGCAGAGGGCCCACACGGTATGCGCCACCATGGGGCACAACATCGCTTCGCAATAAATGTGTGGGCAGGTATGGTCAGTGACTGCTTAGTCGGCCCATACCTGTTATCATCCCGCACGAACTCCGCTAAATATCGGATCTTTCTTGAACAAGTTCTACCAGGGTTAGTTACTTGACGATGTTCCAGCAAATGTGAGACGCAACATTTGGTTCCAACATGACGGGGCACCTGCCCATTATGGAAGGTGTGTTCGTGACCATTTGAAAAGGCGTTTTGGGCGTCGATGGATTGGCTGTGGTGGACCCGTTGCCTGGCCACGCTCACCTGATTTATCGAGCCTTGGTTTCTTTCTGTGGGGGCCCTCAAATCTATCGTGTATGAATCGCCTGTGGAAATGGAAATGGATCTCGTGGAGAGACTCGTCTGCGCTGCTGCTACTGTCAAAGAAACTCCAGGTGTGTTCGACCGTGTCTGCCAATCCATACTGCGGCGGTGTCACGCATGCATCGCGTCTCATGGTGGGACATTTGAGCATCTGTTGTAACATCATGAAATGCATCCATCTCGTACTCCATTGTTAATATTATGTCAAATAAACGTTTGCCACTAATTACTGTCTTGTGTCATTTCTGCTTCTTGTGCCTCTGCTACTACTTTCCCGTGACGTGTCCGGTTATGGGTTCCTATGCGATTCACATTCCTTTAGATGTTAACTGCCTCCCCTAAACGTTTGTACCAATATTTTTGAGACACCCTGTATCAGCAATAATAATAGGATGTAGTGATAAATTGGAATGTCTATAAAAGAACGAAAATATAATAATAATGGATTAATAATCCAGGACACTCGCTAATAATAGTAGAAATACTCAGCAACCATAATGAAATAAATACATGCAACTGGATGATAAGTTTATGTGTAGGCATGCTGACCTGACAGGTAACGTTATAATGAAACAAATTAGAAGTGCCTGAAACATAAAATTAAATGAAAATATATAAATAGTACTTAATGCTGTAGGTCCTAAGATTTTAGTTACATCATCAAGGGCCAGCACCCAAAACCAAAGGAATTAGAGCAATAAGCAAGGCTTCTGTTTCTATAATGATGTATAAGTGGTGGGCAAAAAAAAGTGAGCAAATGTAAACATCGTAAACCGACCCGAAAGAGACCAAAAAGAAATAGAAAGCAAAACCAAATTCGTACTAAAATAAATAACATGTAAAAAGCAAAATTAAGCTAAAGTTAAAACCAATTGATTCTAGTTAAAGAAAAAAATAATAATAATGAATAGCTAGCTGCTCTACCCGAATTTTTTTACAAAGAAAGCAAAATATCAGGTTGAAAGAAAATAGTAAGTATATGACAATTTACTGTTGGACCGAGTGAAGAGAACATAAAAGGGCTGTAACGGAGACCAAAGAAGTAGGCTGATAGTTACCAGGGAATTTATAATAGCTAAAGTGACCCTGAGTATAGGGAGGAAGCAGGTGAGAATTAGTCAAAGTGAACCGTACCCTTGTGACGTTGGGGTAGACAATTAAGCAGATGGGTCAGCAAAGGGGAGAAAATTAGACTAACAAACTAACATTGAAAAAACTCTAAACTTTGTCTTAGAACAATAAAGAAGTGATAGCAGAAAAATTTTATTTCGATATTGCTTTTGGCCAGCCTAATTGCACACGAGATATACAACGTAAAGTATAAGAACAGCAAAAAGTAATTGGAAGAAGGGGAATGTAGTGAGATTGTGTAACCCGTACCTACAGAAGGTCCCTGGACAATCCATTCGCCTGGATTGGCCAAATGCCTCATGTGTTTAAGTCAGTAATGGTATTGTTTTACAAATACGAGACAGACAAATGTCTAAAAAGAACAATAAAAATAACGACAAGACAATCAAAACATAATATCCCCACTAGTTAGCCAATCCGTAGGCACAGGCTTTCTGCACTGTGAGACGACAAAGGCTGGGGGACAAGCCTAAATGTAAAAAGAATATATCAACCAGCAATTATGTTTATAAAAACAATACTATTACGGGCATCACGGAACTCTACATAAGTTGAGTTTGATGTATGTTGGAATTTCCGTAAATGCTTATGCAGCACTCACAACTATGCGACTGAATTTGATTGAAGCAGATCGATGAACATGTAAATAGAATTACTTATTCAATTTTTTTTAATTTCATGCATAGGAATTATTACAAAAGTGTGCAATAACAAAAATTTCAAAATTATAAGATTACAAAAAAAGGGAGGGGACAGGCATAAGTCAGCAAGTTTACCTTTAGAGTATCGTTGCCAGGTTCAACGTCTCCAACTGATAAGTACGCCACTGCAGAGGTTGAGAGCTGTGGAAATTTAGAAGCGGTTTTTCCCAACACATCGCAAAATTTCTCTGCCACTGCAGAGAAATTTTGTTGTGGAAACCAGCACGATGCTCGAACCTATTAAACCACCCATTGCTTGCCACGAACTTGGCTTGGGGGTTAGCATGCTTATCTTAAATATCTTCATAAATACGTCTTGCTTTTGCTTGAATGGCCATTAGATTCAGGGGCACTCGCTTCTGAATCTGATTTACCATCCATATTATTAATAGCTTTTTCATCTTTGATAAAACACCTGAACGCTGTTTTGTGATCACTGTTGATCTTAAATGCATTGATCCTTTGACATGTTCTTTTATGCGTGCACTGTCCTTTAAAATAGTATTTACTATTTTTTTTTTACTATTTACTATTTGATCTGATTGAGGTGTATAAGGTCTTGAATGGGTTGAGCACGCTGAATTCTGATGGGATCCTTCCACTTGTTCAGATTACGAACCTAAGGGGGCATAAAATGAAATTGAGGAAGGACAGATGTAGAATAGACGTGCGGAAATCTGCCTTTAGCCAGCGGGTGGTTAATTGCTGGAACAAACTTCCATCTGTCGTTGTGGAAGTTGATAGGTTAAATAAATTTAAGGAAGAATTGGACAAATATTTAGAGGGGATTGTTTTGTAATTTTTTTTTGGCTGATGATGCATAAGCTCATATGCTTGCATCACATTACCCCCAGGGGCTCACATCTGGTGAGTATGGGCTTGGCACACCCAGGATCCTGAGCTGGATATCATCATTCTTCTCTTTCTTGGTGATTCCTTTCTACTTCTCTCTCTCTCTCTAATAGGGAAATTTTTTTTTTTTTTTGGAAAGGTGCAGCATAAGCCTCAGGCTTCCTTGCCCATATGGCTAATAATAATAATATGCCACTACTACTACATCGCTTACCATCCAGCACATTTTTGGCTGACAAACATTCCCGCTATTTTGCACCATGAGATTTTTGGCTGTTTCCAAAATTAGAATAGGACACAAAAGAAAAACAATTTTTGATTCATGAAATCTTGTCACACATAGCAGATCACTTATAAGCACTTACAAAAGAATCTCCAGGAATGTTTTGATCAGTGGCAGGCACAGTGTAACAAGTGTATGGTTGCATTAGATTATATTGAGGAATATTAAGAATGTAAACATTTATTATCAAAACAATATAAATTTTTTTTCTACATTCACTGAACTTTATTAAACTTTGTACATAGGTAATGACAAATTACAAGCACATAATCCAGCTGCTGAAGCTTGCTCTCCTACAGTAATACAACTTAAAATGTATTTTTCCCAATAAAATACCTAAGTAGCTTTTGGAATGGAATGTTTTGTCATTACCCAGTAAGAATGGTATTAAATGGAATATGACTTAATTAGATGGGTAGATAAAGACAAGTATATGAATCATGTGTCAAGACACAAATGATACTGATCATGTACAGGAAGGAAAGAAAGCAGGATGAGATGGAGAAAGAAAGGAAACTAGAAAGATAATAATTTATTTGACTCTGTAGAAATATAACATAATGCAATGGCTGCATTATAAGGAATTTGCAATTGCCCATCACAAAGTAGTAGTAATTGCATGTGAAACAAGAAATCAAAAAATGAGCTTATGTAGCATCAGCCAAAAAAAAATTTCACACATCCATTCCCTCTAAAAGCTTGTCTAGTTCTGTCTTGAATTTATTTAAGCAATAACTTCCACAACAGCAGATAGAAATTTGTTCCAGCAATCAACTACCCACTGGCTAAAGGCAAATTTCAGCCCATTTATTCTACAACTGTTTTTCCTCAATTTGAATTTATGCCCCCTCAGGTTTGTAATCTGAGCACGTGAAAGAATCCCTTCAGAATTCTGCATGCTCAACCCATTCAAGGCTTTATACACCTCAATCAGATCATCTCATAGGTGCCTAGAACTTAAGCCTTTCTTGGTAAGACGACCCCCCTTCGTTCCCATCACCAACCTTATTGCCCTTCTCTGTACACACTCAAGCAACTCTACAGCCCTGTATGCAGTACTCAAGGCATGGCCTGACTATTACCTTATACAAAGGGATAATCACCTTTTCCCTACTAGCAAAATTCCTGTATATCACTGACAATACCCCATTACCCACTCTGGCAGCATGTCTGCATTGCTCAGAATCTGCTCAGAAATTGCTCAGAATCTAGCTGCACAATTACTCCAAGGTCTTTGATAAAATGGTAACTCTTTTACTGTGTGACAATTTCAAATCACATGTTAAAGAGCCAATGTTCTGTGTTATCTGATATTGTTCATCTTGGAGGCCCTAACCATCTGCAGCAATTGGGCTTCTCAGTTAACAAACCCTTTAAATATTCATGAATGAGGAGTGGACCATGTGGTGAAGATTTGGAATCACTATTCAACACTAGCAAGATGAAAGAAGTGACTAACCATTTTTCAAGTGAGTGAATGGATGAAAAATTAGTGGGAGTCTGTGAAAAATGGCGACATTCTTCAAGAAATGTGGATCAGCAATGTACCCAATGGTCCTGAAGATGATGCACATTCTGAAGAAAGTGAAAGTTCAAACCATAACATCAATAACAAATGTACAGTAGTGATGACATATTACCGACAATTATATGAGTAAACACTTCATTTCACACTGATATTTTGGATGGTAAGCACTTATGGTTTTGTAATATTCAAATATATGTAATAAAATATTTTTTTTGTCCAAAATTTGCATTCTAAAATGTGGGCGCATCATTGTCTGGAAAATATGCTAATTAGATTACCAACAGGAGTTTAAAATAATCATGTATGATGGCAATAAAAATATTTGGGAAAATAGTTGCATCAATAGGGTACAAGTTGAGTAACATTAACATGTTTAGTATCAAAAGTTGCTTGCCTTTTAATTAATTGTTAATCAACTGATAAAGTCCAGGGTGAAAATTGTTTTTCGAGACTAGGCGGGCGTTTTAAATACATTGCTCTGGGAAGACAGCCTAAAATTCCAGTAAGATTAGCATTTGGGGTCTTCCAGACCCCAAATTTCATTTTTATTTCCAAAAAAAGATTTTAGTTTTTTGAATTCTGCTTAGTGTACGAATGCCCGATCTTTTTAATAAAGTGGCTACATTTCTGGAGTGGGTGTCCATCTGTTACCTCTTATTTCTCCAACTCTGTATGTTGTGCACTCTACAGGATCAGCGGGTGTAACTTAGATAATAGTCAAAAATTAACTTGACTAATGATTTCGCCGCGGTAAAGCGAAGCAAGTAGCCAGCGCATGCGCTTTTCAGCTTGGATAAACAATCGTGACTTATTTACTGTACAATCTTGGAAAAATGCTTACTTTTATTTTGGCATATGTCACTGGCTGGTCCCTATTGAAAAATCAACCGCGTAATTTTTATCCGACTGCATTTGTCAAACTGTCCACATGGTACTGCTTGCATCGATTACTGATGGTTCTAAGGATGGACGAAAGAAACACAACAGTACTTCATGTGTACGTATTTATGGCTCCACATGTCTGACGTAGTTCGCTGACAGTATGACACCAAAATCTTTGTAACTCTAACCTGATTTCAGGAATGATAAGCGCATTTCTGAGTCAAAATGATGACAAGTTGTGCTGCATGTAATTCCAAACGCAACGGGATTACTGGCATCTTCTTTCACTTTAATATATACTCTATACAGTTTTCTTTTGACTCCTCTAATATGAAATACAGAAGACTCTTTTAATATATCAAGACATAAACATTACTAACCAGACTATACCGAACTACCATTGTGCATTCTGTGGAATCGGTGCAAATGCACTTAGGGTGGCGACATCTAACGGAATTTCAATTATAGGTGACGCTTCGGTCACAGAGTACTCTGTGGCTTTAGTATTTCATTCCACGAAGTACAATTTTTTTTTAGTTCTGCGGTGATCAGTAAGTAATTGTGTTGTGAACGTCGCACAAGCTTGAATATCATCGTGTAATACACATAATTAAGGGTATATTGTTCAATAATGCAACATGATGATGTGAGTATCATTATTACAATAAACAAGTTTGCTATGATACTTTTTAAGTATATGAATCTTAACTAATGATGTTATTAGACCAGTTGATATATATACTGTATATATTTTTTGTTTCTTAGACATTACAATGAATTTTATTAAACAGAGGCCAAAAATTATAATTCAGACTTACAGTGTAAATAAAATAGTGTTTAGTATAATTTTTTTTTAAATTTTCAAGTAACTTTCTGACGTGTAACATGCTAATATTAGGCTTAGAAATGGTAGAGACAGAAATGTAACATGTACACTCAGCCAAAAGTTTTAAATCACGTTTCATTATTGTTAATTTTCAAGTTTTTATTAAAATAGGAACAACTTATTTATCAAAAATTGATAAAGTATTTTCTATTACGTTTAAAAATCAAAAAATTAAAATAATATTTAAGAAATTTCTGGAAATATTCTAGAAGATAAAAGGGTTCTGTTGTGTGTGATTGAGGTGTATACGGTCTTGAATGGTTTGAGCAAGCTCAATGCTTGTGGGATTCGTCCTCTTGCCCAGGTTAGTCGCATTAGGGGGGACATAAAATCAAATTGAGAAAATATTATTAATAATGGCCATATGGTGCAAGGAAGCCTAAGGCTGATTGAGGTGTATAAGGCCTTGATTGGGTTGAGCACGCTGAATTCTGATGGAATCCTTCCACTTGTTCAGATTACGAACCTAAGGGGACATAAATTCAAATTAAGAAAAGACAGATGTAAAAAAGATGTGCGGAAATTTGCCTTTAGCCAGTGGGTGGTTAATTGCTGGAACAAACTTCCATCTGTCGTTGTGGAAGTTGATAGGTTGAATAAATTTAAGGAGGAACTGGACAGGCATTTAGAGTGAATGGTGTTTTTTTTTTTTTGGCTGATGCTGCATAAGCTCATGCACTTGCTTTCTTGCATCACATGCCACTACTACTACCAGCTAAAAAAAAATAAATAAATAATAATTAGAGAAAAGGAAATAGACAACCCATGCATTTCCCTCCTCCCACAGATAACTATCCAGCTGATGTTTGAATTTCCCCAAACTGTCTGCCTGTACCACTGATGTAGGTAACTTATTCCAGTAATTTGTAAAGTAATATTTCCTGCAATCCAGCCTAAACATCTCTCCCCATAACTTGAATTTATTGCCCCTAGTTCTAAAATCGTTTATAACTATGAAAATTTCATCCTCGTTTTTTTTATTTTTTTTATTATTGCCTCAAACAAGTCGCCTCTAAGGTGCCTAGTTTCCAAGCTGTGCAACCCACATTAGCATTAGTAAAGGCATTTGATGCAAGAAAGCAAGCTTATGCAGCATCAGCCAAAAAAAAAAAAAAAAAAACCCACTTCCACTTCACCCCTCTGTTCGTTCAAAATACCTGTCCAGCTGAGCCTTAAACTTATTTAGGCTATCAACCTCCACCACAAGGGATGGAAGTGTGTTCCACCAACTAACCACCCGCTGGCTAAAGGCAAATTTCCGCACGTCTATCCTACATCTGTCTTTCCTCAATTTGAATTTATGCCCTCTCAGGTGATTTTTCTGAGCTAGAGGAAGAATCCCATCAGCATTGAGTATGCTTAAACCATTCAAGGCTTTATACACCTCTATCAGATCACCTCGCTGGTGCCTAGTCTCCAGACACTGTAATTTGCAAAACTTAAGCCTTTCTTCGTAAGAGCACCCCTTTGTTCCATTCACTAATCTTGTTGCCCTTCTCTGTACTCGTTCCAGCAGCTCTACATCCTTCTTGAAATGAGGCCTCCAGACCTGTATACAGTACTCTAGGTGTGGCCTGACCATCGCCTTATACAATGGAATAATCACCTCCTTATCCCTGCTGGAAAAATTCCTGTATGTCATTGACAATACTCCATGAGCTACTCTTGCAGCCCGTCTGCACTGCTCAGAGAACTTCATATCTGCCTGCACAACCACCCCCAAGTCCCTTTCATTCTCTACCACTGTCAGTGTAGTACCACAGAGTTGATACGTTGCTCTGGGGTTGCTGTTTCCCATGTGTAGTACTTTTTTGTCAATTTGTCAATGTTAAACTTCATTTGCCACCTCTCAGCCCATCTGCTCAACCTTTCCAGATCCTGTTGCAGCAGCATAGTGTCAGTAGTGTCCTTGACAACCCTGCCAACCTTTGTATCGTCTGCAAACTTGGACATTAAGCCCGATATACCATCATCAATATCATTTATAAATACAGAAAACAATAATGGACCCAACACTGAGCCCTGAGGGACTCCACTAATAACATCAGTCCACGATGAGCAGTGTCCGCTGATTACCACTCTCTGTCTTCTCCACCTAAACCACCCCTTTATCCATAGCAGCAATTTGCCTCCAATGTCACACTGCTCCAATTTGTGTAGCAGTCTTCCATGTGCAACAGTATCAAAAGCCTTTCTAAGATCCAAGTATATAATATCAAAGTTATTCCCTGCATCCAGTTCTTTTGTGACTGCATCATAGTATCCAATCAAGTTGGTCAGGCAAGACTTCCCCTTAACAAAACCATGCTGTGTCTGAGCTATAACTGAAGTCTTGTCTAAATGATCCTGCAGTGCTTCTTTAACCAGTGCCTCCATTAATTTTCCTGGAACAGAAGTTAAGCTCACAGGTCTATAATTACTTGTGTCAGCCTTTGATCCTCTGTGAATTGGGGTACCATTTGCACATTTCCAGTCTATGGGTACCTCCCCTGAGTCCAAGGAAGCTCTCATAATTATGGCTAAGGGTTTGCTTACTTCCTTTGCTGCCTCCTTTAATATAACTGGATAGATCCCATCCACCCCGGGTGCCTTTCTTGTGTTTATCTTCAACAGTTTCTCCTCCACTTTACTCCCAGTTATTTCAAGATTCTGTAGCTTACTGCTAGAGTTGAATACACCTCTGGCATTCTCCTCGCTGAATAACTCCTCATGTGTGAATGTCGATGCAAAATATTCATTTAGTTTATTAGCTACCTGAGCAGGATCATCAACACTTGACCCATCAATATCAAGTGGACCAATCTGATTCATCCCCTTCCTTCTAGAGTTTACATAAGTAAAGAACTCTTTTGCTGTTTTTCTTTGCATCCCTTGCCAAGGATTTCTCGTAATCTGCCTTCGCCTGCCTAACCTCCTTTGTAACTTGGTTGCATATCAACTTGTATCTATCATAGGCTTCTGTGTCATGTGTTAATTTGTATGTATCCCATGCATTTTTCTTCTCTGCCATATGCCTCATTAGTTCATCTGACATCCATTTTGGCCTAAACCTTGAACAATATTTCTTAGTTGGTATGTAAAGCCTAGTAGGTTCCAAGATAAGTTCTTTGAATGCTTCCATTTTGAATTTGCTGTTGGTAACATCATCAGTTGGTCCCAGTGTATAGAATTTAAATACTGTCTCAGTCCATCGTAGTCGCCTTTACGGAAGCAATAACCCTTCCCTTTACCCCTAATGGTAGTTACCTCTTTGAGTAAATCCCACTTCAGCACACTGTGATCACTGCCACCTAGTGGTTCATTTATCTGCAGATTCTTAATGCATGAAGAATCACTGCTGATAATCAAATCAAGAGTATTACTCCCTCTAGTTGCCTCCCGAACATGCTGATGTAGAAAACAATCATCCAATAAATCCACAAAAGCCCTGCTAGTGTGTGAGTAACCAGCCCCCAAATTCCAGTCAATATCTGGGAAATTAAAATCTCCCATTATAAGACACTCTGATTTACTGGCCTACTCTGTACATTTCCCTGTACAGTTCCTTATTATACTCATCAGAGTCATTAGGCCTATAGCACACTCCTACTCTCAATTTTGATCTCCCAATGTTTATGTCACACCAAACTGACTCCACACTGCACTGTCCAGCGATGTCGACTGGCTTCACTTCCTTGGTTTTTATGTGTTTCTTAACTAATAGCATAACCCCTCCCGCCCCTTCCTATCCTGTCTATCCTTTCTGTAGACGTTGTACTCCCCAAATTGCAGTTCTGCATCCTTTATATCTGTGTGACACCACGTCTCTGATATCCCAACAATATCTGCCTTCGATGTTTTGAGCAATACCTCTAATTCATCAAATTTATTTACTAAACTCCTAGCATTGGTGTACATGCAAGTATACCTGCACCTGTTTCTATTCTTAGCTACCCTAACACAACCCATGTGTTTACTTGTACCGCAATGGCTCCTAGCAGTCTCTGAAATACCATGCATCTTGTTTTTCGGGCTTCTGCTCATTCTAATAGAAGCAGTGCAAGAATCTCTTTCACCTCTGCCAGTGGCTACTGTCAATCTATTGGTCTTTGTCTCCCCCCAAGCTAGCAGTTTTCCGACCCACCTAACACTGCCTCGAATAACACATATTCGAAGTCCTTCTGCCAATCTCACCAGGAGAGTTACCCATCTATGGACCACTTCAAGAAGCTTGATGTTTTTTTTTTAAAATGTGGTCTCCACACTTGAATACAGCAAGTGTGGTCCAACAATAGTCTTATATATTGAGATTATAATGTCCTTATCTCTAATAGCAAATGATTGATAATCATTGTTAGCACACCATGGGACACCCTGCATTGTAAACAGGCATGGAATATGCCTGTTTACAATGCTTGGAGAGCTTCATGTCTGACCGTATTGTAACTCTTAAGTCCCTTTCTTCTACTACTGACTTAAATTCACTCCACCGAATGTATAAGTTGTTTTGGGGTTACTGTACCCCAGGTGCAAGACCTTGCACTTTGCAATTAAAGCAAAGCTGTCACTTTTCTGACCATCCCTGTTGATGATCAAGCAGAGCTCTGAAGAAGCTCTGCTTGATCATCAACTACTCTACAAGTAATTACATCAATTGCAAATTTAGACATTACACCCTCTATCCCTTCCTCGATGTCATTTAAGAAAATCAGAAACAGTGGTCCCAATACTGATTGTTGGGGAACCCCACTTCTTACATTAACCGAATGTAAGGAATAATCATTTATCAAACTCTCTGACTCCTGTGCTGAAGCCATCCTGGTATCCATCTAAGGATTTTCCCTGTGATTCCACCTGTTCCAGCTTAAAAAGTAACCGCTCACATGGGACTCGTTCAAATGCTTTGCTGAAATCCAAATAAAGTGTTGAAATTATTCCCTAAATCTAGCTCATGAGTGATCCTGTGAAAATAGCTAACCAGATTTGTTAAACATGATTTTCCTTTTACAAAACCATGCTGTGTATCCTTGTAGAATAGATGTGTGGAAATTTTCTTTCAGCCAGCGGGTGGTTGATTGCTGGAACAAACTTCATCTGTAATTGTAGAAGTTGACAGCTTAAATAAATTCAAGGCAGAACTAGATAGACATTCGGAGTTAATGGATGGGTGAAATGGGAAGGGTTTTTTTAGCTGATAATATAATAGCTTGCTTTCTTGTGTAATATGGTAGAAGACTCCTGAATGTGATAGAATATTCTAGGAAGTGGACTATTGTTTCAAAATTATATATGGTCGGTCGTACACAATTCTAGAGTACCGTGTAATAACATAAATTGAAGAGTAAGAACTTATAAAATCGAACATCATTTAGAAGGCATGTTTAGTGTTAGGTTTGTGCTTCGTGATTAAAAAAAAAAAAAACCCATCAAATAAGGAACTGAGTTGAGGAAAAAAAAAGTGCTATTACAACTATGTATAAAGAAAATTATTCCCAAGAAGTGTTGGAGAAAAAAACTGTCTTAAGACAGTCTTACAAATGTTTCTGTTGATAATAATGATGTGTGAAAATAAAGTGATTAATGAACAAAGAAAACAACATTACAGAAATATTTCCATTAGTGGGCCTATTGGTATAGCACACAAGGCATATATGTAAACAATGATATGGTAAGGTGTAGAAGTAGGTCAAAATTAAAAGCATCAGAACAATAGACAAAATAGCAAGTAGAGATCTAAGTGATGAAAGACGGTAAATTTAAAAGGTGCTCAGTGAAATAGTCAACAATAATTTAATCTCTCAATTACACTTCTACTTGGGAATGTAACACTAGTCATTTTGGGAAGGATGGGCTTAATAAAGTTGGGATTATTGGCTTATTTAGAGCAGTTCAAAAGTATGGTCAGCAGGTGTAAAGGTAAAAGATGAAAGGGTTCTGTTGTGTGGGATAAACAAAATTGTGAGTTAGTAATAGTGGCATGTGATGCAAGAAAGCAAGCGTATGAGCTTATGTAGCATCAGCCAAAAAAAAAAAAAAAAATTCACACAACCATTCCCTCCAAATGTTTCCAGTTCCACCTTGAATTTATTTAACTTATCTACTTCCACAACGACAGTTGGGAAGTTTGTTCCAGCAATTAACCACCCGCTGGCTAAAGGCAAATTTCTGCACAACTATTCAACAACTGTCTTTCCTCAATTTGAATTTATGCCCCCTTAGGTTCATAACCTGAGCAAGTGGAAGAATCCCATCAGAATTCAGAGTGCTCAACACATTCAAGGCCTTATCCTGCTAGGCACCTGCTAGGTGATCTCAATCAGATCACCTAGCAGGTGCCTAGTCTCTAACCACTTCAATTTGCAGAACTTAAGTCTCTCTTGGTAAGAGGATCCCTTCATTCCCCTTGCCGACCGGGCTAGCCAGGTGGGTAAAGTGCCTACCTGGCAACCCAAAGGTCGCGGGTTCGGATCCCGCCTCGGGCTTGGATCAAAGTACTGCAAAAACCTTGGGAGGTGCATTATGGCCACAGAAGCCGATGCGCCAAAAACTACCAAAAAAAAAAAAAAAAAAATCATTCCCCTCACCAATCTTGTTGCCCTTCTCTGTACACGCTCAAGCAAATCTACATCCTAAAATGAGGCCCCAGACCTGTATGCAGTACTCAAGGCGTAGCCTGACCATTGCCTTATACAAAGGGGACAATTGCCTCCTTTTCCCTGCTAGCAAAATTCATGTATATCATTGACAAAACCCCATGACCTGCTCTTGCAGCCTGTCTGCATTTCTCAGAAAACTTCATATCTGACTGAAAAATTACTCCCCGATCTTTCATTTTCTACCACCCTAAGTGTAGCATCACACAGTTGGTACATTCCTCTGAGGTTACTTCTGCCCATATTCAGTACTTTGCATTTGTCAATGTTAAACTTCAGTTGCCACTTCTCAGCCCATCTGCCCAAATTTTCTAGATCCTGTTGCAGTAGCACACTGCCATTACTGTCATTTAACAACTCTGCCAACCTTTGTATCATCTGCAAACTTCGACACTAAGCCTGGTATACCTTCATCAATATCATTGATAAATATACAAAACAACACTAGACCAAACACCGAACGCTGTGGGACTGCACTAAAAACATTAGTCCACGAAGAGTAGCATCCATTGATTGCCACCCTCTGTCTTCTCCCACAGATAAAATGGATAAAATTTTATCCATTTTATCCTACCCTTAATACGATGCACTTATAATTATGGCTAAGGGTTTGCTTAGTTCCTTTGCTGCCTCCTTTAATATAACTGGATAGATCCCATCCACCCCAAGTGCCTTATGTTTAACTGTGTCTTGTATTAGAATCAGAAGTTTAAGGAATAACACAGTCATTGGGTAAAATTCAAATTGATAGGCAGAAATATATACATAAGAGGAAAATATAAGGTTTTCACATGTGGGAAAATAAAAGAGGAGAGAGTAGCGTGTAGGGATGCAAGCAAAGAGCATAGTGAGTGAGTTGCAGAGTGTAGCTGAAGAATAGTGTAGGAGGGCCCAAGGGTGGATCGAGATGTGGTTAAGAGCCCAGATTTCATGCATATGCACCCTAAGTTAAATTTTGCATGCACATACGTGGGATAAATAAATCCCAGAGATAAGTGCAATTAACAATGTAATAACTGATACTACCTTTCCCCATGATTTATAATCAGGACCTATTAAGTTGCATTGCAATTAATCAAAGAATTTGGGAAATAGTTTAATATTTGTATTAAAAAGAAAAAAATGAACAATTAAATATTTTAAATTGTCATCTTTTGTGTTATTTTTATGTAAATTTAGTTAATAATTTGCTTTTTTTTTAATATCATCTATCTATCAAAACAAAAGTACATCACCAAGAGTGTCAAGACTAATACTCAAGATTTCTAAGAGATACAAGCTAAAGATTATAATGATTTATGCACCAACATCGAGCCATGATGATGAAGAGGTTGAAGAAATGTACACTGAAATTGAGTCTTCTAGATGAGCAGAAAACCCACTACACTATTATTATGGGAGACTTCAATGCTAAGGTTGGAAAAAGACAAAACAGCACAGAAAGGGGAACTATAGGCAATTTTGGAATTGGTGAAAGAAATGAAAGAGGTGAAAGACTTGTGGAATTTGCAGAATCTCAAGGACTGTCAGTAATGAACACTTTTTTCAAGAAAAGGGTGAACAGAAAGTGGACATGGAAGAGTCCAAATGGATTAACTACTAATGAAATCGACTTCATCCTCACTAATAGAAGATATATTGTGAATGATGTCACCGTCCTGAATAAGGTAAATGTTGGAAGTGATCACAGAATGGTAAGATGTACACTTGATATAGATAAAGGAAAGGAAAAAACTGACTCGAGTAAATAATACAAAGGTCTTTGAGATAACAGAAGAGGAGAAAAAGCAGTATGTACTGGAACTTAAGAACAAGTTTGAGCTTCTGCAGACTGCTGAGGACCAAGATATCGACAAGGAATATTACAACTTTTTGAAAGTGATAAAGCCCAAGAAACCTATAGGGAAAAAGAAATCCAAAGAAGAAAAAATTAGTCAAGAAACACTTGTCATGATGAACCGAAGACGACAAATGAAAAGCAAGAAAAACACTGACAGGAAGAAAATTGAGTATACTGAGTTATGCAAAGCCATTAGAAAGAGACTCAGAGAGGACATAAGAAGATTTAACACAAGAAAAGTAGAACAAGCATTAAGGGAAAACAAAGGATTTAAATCAGCAGCCATGAGCAGTAATACAGAAAGACAAATGATACTGAAACTGAAGAATAGCGATGGTGTACTTATAAACAGCAGAGAAGGCATAATTCAAATAGCAGAAGACTACTATAGAGAATTATACAAGGAGCAGGGGAATGATGCCAGCAGTGGGGAAGATGGATTGCAAAGTAGCAACACATACGACATACCCAATATTCTTCCTGATGAGGTAGAACATGCATTGAAGAAAATGAAGAATCAGAAAGCCCCGGGGGAAGATGAAGTTACTGTAGAGTTGTTAAAATTGGGAGGAAGAGACATAACACAAAAACTGGCAAGGCTCTTCACAAAGTGCATTAGAAAAGGTGTGACGCCTAAGCAGTGGAATAATGCAATCATAGTTTTGCTGCATAAGAAAGGAGATAAATCAGAAATTGGAAATTATAGACCAATTAGCTTGTTATCCCACATCTACAAGTTGTTCACAAGGGTCATTACTAACAGATTAGAAAGAATACTGGATGAGAATCAACCGAAAGAGCAAGCTGGCTTTAGGACAGGATTCTCAACTATGGATCACCTTCATGTAATATCACAGCTAATGGAGAAAGCAAATGAATATAAAACACCATTATGCCTGGCATTTGTGGATTATGAAAAGGCATTTGACTCCAAACAGCATAAGGCAATGTTTCGGGCACTGGAAAGACAAGGCATTGATACCCCATATATTATGATTTTGAAGAAAATATACGAGAGTGCTACCTCCTTTATTAGACTAGACAAAGACAGTAGGAAATTTAAAATTGAGAAAGGAGTTCGACAAGGAGACACAATATCTCCGAAGCTGTTTACTGCTGCCCTTGAGGAAGCTTTCAGAAGATTAGACTGGTCGCAGAAAGGAGTCAATGTGAACGGAGAGTACCTAAACCATTTGCGATTTGCAGATGACATTGTGGTCATAAGCCATGATCCCAAAGAATTAGAGGAAAATCTTAATCAGTTATGCACAGCTAGTAAGGATTTTGGACTAAAGATGAATATGGCTAAAACAAAAGTAATGATGAACAAGTATGCCACAGAAAGGGATATAATGATTGAAGGAGCAGTAATTGAAAAGGTGGAGTCATATACTTATCTGGGACAAGTTATTAGCTGTAATAATGATAAATGGCTGGAAGTCAAGAGAAGAATAAATTTTGGATGGATAGCATTCAGGAAATATAGTCACATACTGAAGAGCAATATCCCAGTTTGTCTGAAACGTAAAATAATGGACCAATGTATACTCCCCACCATGACTTATGGAAGTGAAACTTGGGCACTCACCAAAAGAATGGAAGAGAAGCTGAGAACCACACAGCGAAGAATGGAACGAATCATATTGGGAATAAGACTGTTAGATAAGAAGAGAAACACGTGGATTAGGCAACAAACTCAAGTAAAGGACATTCTTATCAAAACTAAAGAACTAAAATGGTCTTGGGCAGGACACATAGCTCGAAGACATGATGACAGATGGACTAAGAAAATAACAGAATGGTATCCAAGAGGAGCTAGAAGAAAACCTGGAAGACAAAGGCGGAGATGGATAGATGAAATTCATGAGTTTGTGGGTAGTAAATGGATGTCCAGTGCTCAAAACAGAAGCAACTGGAAAGTTGCTGGAGAGGCCTTCATCCTGCAGTGGATTGAAAATGGCTGATGATGATGATGATGATGATCTATGCAAAATATATATTTACCTGCATAAATCTTTATTTTGCTGTTAACATTGTTATAAAATGTACAGTGCAGGTTACTTATGTATAATGTTATCACTTATGAAGCTCTGATCATACATATAGGAAACTAAGTTTATTGTAATCACTGCTTTGTTTATATTATTTCTTTCTATAATGTCTCTTTTGGCTACTTCCAAGGAAAGTGGGAGAGCACTAGCTAGCCAGCACCTGCAGTGCAGGTGTGTACTTACGGTACAGCATGCTCTGGTAATTGTGACAAGTATATTCCTCTGCATTGATTCTAATTTATTCCTGTTTCTTACTATGGGAGAGTGGACTCGCCTGTTGGCAAGTGATTACCTAGTGAATATATCTTCGTAGTATTTTGGATATTTACTGTGGTTTTTATGATTTATTGTGCGAAAAATGGATATAATGAAAATATAAAAGTTTCTTGAGTAGATAGCATTAGTAGAGGCATATGATGCAAGAAAGCAAGCTTATGTAGCATCAGCCAAAAAAAAAATAAATAAAAAACACTACCACTTCACCCCTTCGTTCGTTCGAAATACCTGTCCAGCGGAGCCTTAAATTTATTTAGGCTATCAACTTCCACAATAAGGGATGGAAATCTGTTCCGCCAACCGACTGCCTGCTAGCTAAAGGCAAATTTCCGCACATCTATTCTACATCTGTCTTTCCTCAATCATGCCCTCTCAGGTGTTCATTCTGAGCAAGAGGAAGAATCCCATCGGCATTGAGCATGCTCAAACCATTCAAGGCTTTATACACCTCTATCAGATCACCTCGCTGGTGCCTAGTCTCCGGACACTGTAATTTGCAAAACTTAAGCCTTTCTTTGTAAGAGCACCCCTTTGTTCCATTCACTAATCTTGTTGCCCTTCTCTGTACTCATTCCAGCAGCTCTACATCCTTCTTGAAATGAGGCCTCCAGACCTGTACACAGTACCCAAGGTGTGGCATGACCATTGCCTTATACAAGGGAATAATCACCTCCTTATGCCTGCTAGAAAAATTCCTGTATATCATTGACAAGACACCATGAGCTACTCTTGCAGCTCATCTGCACTGCTCAGAGAACTTCATATCTGCCTGCACAATTCTTGCCATTCTTGCACCCCTGCATAGAAACGGTGCAAGAATATTTTTCCTGATGCTATCGAGGCAGTGTTAGGTGGGTCAGAAAACTGGTAACTTGGGGGGGGAGACAGACTAATAGATTAACAGTAGCCACTGGCAGAGGTGAAAGAGATTCTTGCACTGCATTCTATTGGAATGAGCAGAAGCCTGAAAAACAAGATGTTGGATATTTCAGAGACTGCTGGGAGTCATTGCGGTACAAGTAAACACATGGGTTGTGTTAGGGTAGCTAAGAATAGAAACAGGTGCATGTATACTTGTGTGTACACCAATGCTAGGAGTTTAGTAAATAAATTTGATGAATTTGAGGTATTGCTCAAAACATCAAAGGCAGATATTGTTGGGATTTCAGAGATGTGGTGTCACACAGATATAAGGAATGCAGAACTGGAATTTAGGGAGTACAACGTCTACAGACAGGATAGGAAGGAAGGAGTGGTTATGCTATTAGTTAAGAAACACAAAATACAAAGAAGTGAGTCCAGTTGACATCACTGGACTGTAGTGTCGAGTCAGTTTGGTGTGACATAAGCATTGGGAGATAGATCAAAATTGAGAGTAGGAGTGTGTTATAGGTCTAATGACTCTGATGAGTATAATAATAAACTGTACAGGGAAATAGTGGGCCAGTAAATCAGAGTCTTATAATGGGGTATTTTAATTTCCCAGATATTGACTGGAATTTGTAGGTTGGTCATTCACACACTAGCAAGGCTTTTATATATTTATTGGATGATTGTTTTCTACCTCAGCATGTTCAGAGGCAACTAGAGGGAGTAATACTCTTGATTTGATTATTCATGCATTATTCTTTGATTCTTCATGCATTAAGAATCTGCAGATAAATGAACCACTAGGTGGCAGTGATCACAGTGTGCTGAAGTGGGATTTACTCAAAGAGGTAACTACCATTAGGGGTAAAGGGAAGGGTTATTGCTTTCATAAAGGTGACTACGATGGACTGAGACGGTATTTAAATTCTATACAGTGGGACCAACTGATGATGTTACCAACAGCAAATTCAAAATGGGAAGCATTCAAAGAACATATCTTGGAAGCTACTAGGCTTTACATACCAACTAAGACATATTGTTCAAGGTTTAGGCCTATATGGATGTCAGATGAACTAATGAGACATATGGCAGAGAAGAAAAATGCATGGGATACGTACAAATTAACACGTGACACAGAAGCCTATGATAGAAAGTTGATCTGTAACCAAGTTACACCGGAGGTGAGGCAGGCGAAGACAGATTACGAGAAATGTTTGGCAAGGGATGCAAAGAGTTCTTTACTTATGTAAACTCTAGAAGGAAGGGGATGAATCAGATTGGTCCACTTGATATCGATGGGTCAACTGTTGATGATCCTGCTCAGGTAGCTAACAAACTAAATGAATATTTTGCATTGACATTCACACATGAGGAGTTATTCAGCGAGGGGAATGCCGGAGGTGTATTCAACTCTGGCAGTAAGCTAGAGAATCTTGTAATAACTGAGAGTAAAGTGGAGGAGAAATTGTTGAAGATAAACACAAGAAAGGCACCTGAGGTGGTGGGATCTATACAATTGTATTAAAGGCGGCAGCAAAGGAAGTAAGCAAACCCTTAGCCATAATTATGAGAGCTTCCTTGGACTCAGGTGATGTACCCACAGACTGGAGATGTGCAAATGTGACCCCAATTCACAAGGAGGATCAAAGGCTGACACAAGTAATTATAGACCTGTGAATTTAACTTCTGTTCCCGGAAAATTAATGGAGGCACTGGTTAAAGAAGCACTGCAGGATCATCTAGACTTCAGTTATAGCTTGGACACAGCATGGTTTTGTTAAGGGGAAGTCTTACCTGACCAAATTGATTGGATACTATGATGCAGTTACAAAAGAACTGGATGCAGGGAATAACTTTGATAATATATACTTGGATCTTACAAAGACTTTTGATACTGTTGCACATGGAAGACTGCTGCACAAATTGGAGCAGTGTGGCATTGGAGGCAAATTGCTGCAATGGATAAAGGGGTGGTTGAGGGGGAGAAGACAGAGTGGTAATCAATGGACACTGCTCGTCGTGGACTAATGTTATTAGTGGAGTCCCTCAGGGTTCAGTGTTGGGTCCATTATTGTTTTCTGTATTTATAAATGATATTGAATGGTATTTCAAGCTTAATGTCCAAGTTGGCAGATGATACGAAGGTTGGCGGCAGGGTTGTGGACACCACTGACACTATGCTGCTGCAACAGGATCTGGAAAGGTTGAGCAGATGGACTGAGAGGTGGCAAGTGAAGTTTAACATTGACAAATGTAAAGTACTACATATGGGAAACAGCAACACTAGGGCAATGTATCAACTCTGTGGTACTACACTGAGAGTGGTAGAGAATGAAAGGGACTAGGGGGTGGTTGTGCAGGCAGATATTAAGTTCTCTGAGCAGTGCAGACGGGCTGGAAGAGTAGCTCATGTCAATGATATATAGGAATTTTTCTAGCAGGGATCAGGAGGTGATTATTCCCTTGTATAAGGCAATTGTCAGGCCACACCTAGAGTATGTATACAGGTCTGGAGGCCTCATTTCCAGAAGGATGTAGAGCTGCTGGACTGGTACAGAGAAGGGCAACAAAATTGGTGAATGGAACAAAGGGGTGCTCTTACGAAGAAAGGCTTAAATTTTGCAAATTACAGTGTCTGGAGACTAGGCACCAGCGAGGTGGTCTGATAGAGGTGTATAAAGCTTTGAATGGTTTGAGCATGCTCAGTGCTGATGGGATTCTTCCTCTTGCTCAGAATAATCACCTGAGAGGGCATAAATTCAAATTGAGGAAAGACAGATGTAGGATAGACGTGTAAAGTGTGTTTGGTGTCAAGCGGCACCAGGGGTTTCCCCCATCTCCGCATTGCTTGCATTGTGATGGGTGTGCCAGTTTACTGGAAATGCCAGAGATTCAAAAGTGTATGGATATTGCATATGTGTAGTGTCGTGTACTGTTGTTCATCTGGTCATTTAGCCGCTGGACCCCTACTGAGGCCTAACGTTGCCCCACTTTAGCCCCGTGGAGGCAGACCAGGAAACACCAGTCGACTAAGATTTACTCTGGCAGGTCCTGCCACCTAATTTCCTGAGATTTCAGTGGCTAGGACCTTAAAAAAAAAAAAAATATATATATATATATATATATATATATATATATACACACAGGTGTGTGTGTATATATATATACACACACACACACCCGTGTGTGGCATGTATATATACACATACATGCCACACACAAATACATATACACATATACACACCCTCTATGCGCTTGCGTGGCAGGGAGGCGCTACGGATGAGAGGCCAAAAGTAGTGGGCGAAGGTGATTTTAGATTGTGTGGAGCATTGCGTGCAGGTAGAGTGGGGGAGTAGATTGAAGACTGGGGGGGGAAAGGCAGAGACATGGAGCCGATAGAGAAGACAGCTCCAGTTTACAGTGGGGCAAGCCCATGCCCCACCAGAGAGTAAGAGTGGGGGGATACGGTGGAACCGTCACCTACCCCACCCGCCGGGGAGGGGTAGAATAGTTGAGCCAGGCAAGGGAGCTGGCTCAGGTCGCCAATACGGCGTGCATGCAGAGACTGCGATTTGTTCATGTGGCATTTGGTATAGACTAGTAGGATTGAGTCGCTTGTAGGATTTAACTCATCTTCCCTGATGTCCGTGTGAGTCAAGTTTGGTCGCCTATTTGGAGGTCGCTCTTTGGAAATGGGACCCGTCCAGTTAAATCAGATTTTAGCATCCATAGGATAATGCGTAGAGGGCTGCTCACCGCTTTTGGTGTATACTCCGTCTGCAGGTCAAAATTGAGTATTCAAGAAGCAAATCCTGGTCAATTTGATGCTGGAGATGTAGGTTCAATAATTCTGTCAATTCAGTGCAGTTAATGCAGCATTTGTTGAGTAGTCGCTCAAGGGACCCATGTCCCGTCCATGAATATTTGGAAGAGTAGGATTTATCGTCCATTAGGGCGGATTCCGTTGTTGTTTGGGAGAATGGATCTGTCAACCAGAATGCAAGTCCGGGTCGTATATTGTGCACGGAGGCTGTGCTTGCTCTTTTGTTTGGAGGTTGCCCTTGGGAGCCATGTCCCGTCGGTGAGTCAATTTGCAGAGAAAAGGAAGTGAGTATGGTTGAGGTGAGTTTCAGTTCTGCCATGATGTCCAGCGTTATCCACTGGGGTAGAATTGGGAAGTTCTCCCCCCATACTCCTCCTGTGACACGTGTTCCGTTTGGTTACAGTTGGTGATGAGTTGGCATATTTAATGGTCCTACCCCAGTAATCTGGTATGGATGGAATTATAAAAGTTTCCACTTGATCTTGGAGCTTTCAGATTTGGAGTGTGTGGAGTACTACATTTGTCCTTGTTGTTCGTGATTTGGAGGCAGTGGAAGGGTTAGTCGTCTAGTGTATAGGCTCTGAGCAAATTCAGTTAAGGCTTTGTAGGTTGTCCCATCCTCCAGCAGGTGGTGTTCCTGGTCTTTAGGGTTGCAGTGCACTTGTGTGATCAGCTGGGCACGTAGATCATCATACAGTTCACACTCATGCATCTGGTGATCCCAGGTCTCGGGGGAGCCACAGGCACATGCAGGATTGTTTGCGATTCCAAGGAGATGAAGCTTGTGACGGATTGCTCCGTGTCCTATAAGGAGGTAGGTGACATGCAGTCCGGGGCAAAACCATGTCGGAAATATAGGGTACACTTGCTCCAGATTTGGAAGGAACTTTCGCGTGACTTCTCCTTTATCAGAGTCTGTCCAGCGCTGTTGCCAGATTGATCGGAGGTAGATTTGAAGCTTGTTCTTCTCGGCTTTCCAATTGCTTGTCGGATCTGTTGTATGTGCCAGATATGTTGTAACCTTTCCCCGTCCAAGCTGCTGCAGCATGCCTGTTCGGGTAGCCTCGAGGTCGAGGGGCAGAGCCCCTGTAATCACTTGCAGTGCGTGGGTCGACACTGTTTTGCATGCACAGGTGAGGGTCAATAAGATCGGTCTATGTATAATTTCAAGCCGTCGGCGATTTACCACGGTTGAGGCCTTGTGGTACCATGCGCCAGAGGCATATGTGATTGCCGGGATGATTGCTGCTTTATAGAGGGTCGCCAGAGTACGCCTTTTCAGCCCCCAGTCTCGGCATGTAACTCTGGCGAGCATGGCTGCATAATTTTTTATCTTATTCTGCACATACTTTAGGTGTGGAGTGAACGACCGGTTCCTATCCAGGATAACTCCCAAGTATTTCAGTTCAGTAACTAGCTTGATAGTTCTGTCTTGTATTCTAATCTGTGGTGGTCTGGTTGGGGTTAGGTAACCCTTCAGTAGGATGGATTGAGTTTTGGTGGGCGAGATTGTGAGACGGTGCCTTTCCGTCCATTCTTGGAGTTTGGTTAGCGCTGTGTTTGCAAGAATTTCCATTTGGGCTCTTGAGTCTGCGGCTAGCACCAGGGAAAGGTCATCGGCATATGCCAGTGCTTGTACGTCCCCTAGGTCGAGGTGGAGAAACTCATCCAAGACAAAGTTCCACAGGAGGGGACCCAATACAGAGCCCTGCGGGCATCCCTGGTGTACTTGGCGCTCGACCCTGCAGTATGGTGCCTGAACCAAGACCCTTCTTCCGCTCAGGTAGCTTTTTATGCAGCTGTACAGATTTATCGGCAGATGAGCTGCCCTGAGTCTTGCAAGGACGCTCGGCCACCAAAGGGCATAGAACGCCCCTGCAAAGTCGATAGAGATGAGAAGTAGATATTTCTGTAAACAGTTTTCTGCCATGTTCAGGATGCGCTCCAGTGGGTCCAGGGTGGATTTTCCTGACTTGAAGCCATATTGTCCGTTTGCAGGAAGATTTGCTGTAGAGTAGTGTTTTTCGATTCTCTGTTTGAGCAGTTGTTCTAGCACTTTACTGAACACAGAGAGGAGTGCAGTTGGTCGGTAGGATTCTGGTAAATGTGGCTGTTTAGTTGGATTTTTGAGAAGTAGTTTCATGCTAGCAACTTTCCAATCTGAGGGGAATGCGCCAGAGTGAAGACAGTGGTTGTACAGTTCCAAGAGCAGGTCCGGGGTAAATTCGGCCACCTTCTTGACCAGTTCTGGCTCAAGCATGTCGAGTCCAGGGGTTCTTTTGTTTCTAATTTTGTTTATGGCAATTTGGAGTTCTAGGTGAGTAAAGGGATACTCTACCTGGGGCGACTGGTAGGCCTCATTGGCCTGGCATATCTGTTGTTGTTCATGGGTGTTGTCTCCTTCTACAGGTTTGAAATTGGCATTTAATATATTATTGATGGTGTCCTGCCAGTTGTTGGTCATGGTGCCTTGGGGGGTGATGGTGGAGGGTATCACCTCTCCCCTGGGCAGCTTATTTGTAGTTATTCAGTAAATGATGCTCCATGGGCTCGAGTTGCCCACAGTGGAGAGTAGATGCTCCCAGGACAGCTTTTTCCGTTGCCTGATCATTGCAGTGTATGTGTTTCTGGCCTCCCTGTACTGTTGCCTGAGGAACTCTACCTCATGGGGGGGCCAAGTTCGTCTGGGTCTTTGGAAGGCACGCCTCTTCTGATTTGTGGTTCTCCTGAGCATGTCGAGTTCCCGCGACCACCATGGGACAGCGCCGGGCATCGGGATCCTCTTCTTGATTGTTTGATTAGCTGCACTCACAATGGCATTGGTGACCGCACGTTGGTGTTGATCCAGTGATTGGTTCTGTAGTTGGTCGGTTGTCAGATTGTATACATTGTTGATGATGGCGACTTTGAACGCATCCCAGTTGGCTTTGTTAACTGCGTACCTGTTCTGTTTGAAGCTGTTTATTGGAGCTCGGTAGAGTGATCTTTGCGTGGTGAAGGTGATGGCCCTGTGGTCAGAGCTGGTCCAGTCCTCCTGCACCGTCCAGTCTGTCAAGTGGCCGGCAAGGGTTCTGGTAGTCATGGTGGCATCGATGGTGGCCTCCCATAGGGTTGAGCTGAATGTGGGAAGGTTGTTAGGACGATTAATGACAATAAAGCTGCTGTTTGCCAGGAACTCCTCCATATGCTGGCCGTTTCTAGAGCCTCTGCGCTCCGGAGTCTCGCTATGCCACAGGGGGCGAGCGGCAGTTGAGGTCAGCAGAGACAAGAATTTTTGCTCCTGAGAGTTCAGTTTGAACTTGTTGTAAGTACTGAATTGCTGGAAGGATATCCTCCCCTGGATGGCAGTATAATGAGATCACATAGAGTTCCCCTAGGGAGGAGACGATGTGTGCACAGGAGGCCCACTCAGAGCACAGGTGCGAGATCTTAGTGACTGTTATATCCGGATTCCTGACCACAACTGCAGCCCAGGGGGTTGCGCCATCCACCTGGACGATCTTGTAGTTAGGTGGATATCCCCGACAGCGCCCGCACAGGTGTAGGGTTCCTGTAGCAGGAGGATGTCAAGGTTTTCCTCCTCAGCCTTCTGTCTGATCTGTCCAGCTACAGCAATTGCTCGGTGTGCGTTAAGTTGGAGGAATTTCATGCGACTGGTGTTATGTCTTTTAGGCAGAGTCCCCATAATGGATTCTTAGTTGTTGGGCACTTCTTGCTTTAATATAGACAGGGCATTTGTTATCTCTGGTTGAATGTGCGTGGGGAAGCTTTTGCCACTTGCAATTTGCACAGACTGGGTCATTTTCTCTGTTGGGGCAATTTCCAGAGTTGTGCCCTTTCTCAGCACAGTGTCCACAGGTTGCCTCCAGTTGAGCATATATGTGAGTGGTGTGGCCGAATCGGCAACACCGGAAGCACTTTGGCACGGCAATGTGCTCCCTGAAGCGATGTGAGCTCTATTTGATGTATAGTCTCTCTTGTTTTGTTATGAGTTTCCATGCCTCAGGGGCCAGCCCGACCACCCAGTTTGTCCGGTTGTCATTCCTACTCTTGGTCTGGTGCTTGGGCATTAGTAGGGTAGTATGGTCTCTATCGGGTAAGTCTTGCTGGAGGTTGCGTATATATATCTCCTCACATATGGCAGTAGAAGTCAGGTCTTTGTCGATATCAAATATGACAATGGAGGGGCCTTTTTCTCTGGGCAGCTCAGCAGAGAGTCCAAGCGTCGGAATCTTGGAGTTATTGATAATGAGATCTGCATCACTTTTGGTTTCAGTCTCAATTATCACCCCTGTGTTTCGGGTCTTCCTAATGGCTCTGATTTTAGCCATTCTAAACTCTTGCGTTAGGGAGTCAATGGCCTTTTTCTTGACTTCTTCGCTAGTTTTAAGAGTGTCGGTGGTTGTAGGTTTGAGAATCACGAGGTGTGGAGTAGGGAGCAATGTCTTCCTGGGTGCCGGTTTGGTGGTGTTGACAATAGTAGTGGCAGGTTTGATCCTCAGCGCTTCAGAATATGTCAGGGCGCGCTGTGGCATTTGTCTTGCCCCGCATTCGATGTAGGCGTGTAGCCGTGTGATGGCTCTCTCATTTTCTACATGTGTGTCATGCACAATTGTCTCCATCTTGTGAAAGATGGTGACAATCTGTGATCTCAGGCCAGACGATATCCTACTGGGATTCTCCTTAAAAATGGTTTCGAGGGCCGTTTTCAGAAAGAGAGTTTTCTCGTATACGGAGCCCTCTGGTATGGTATGGTCCAGACATAGTTCTTGTTGTTTTTCATCATTTCTTTCTTTTTGTGATGCATTGGCTTCTGGCTGTTCCTTTGTTTCAACCCGAGATCGTGTTTCGCGTTCCGGTTCGGGAACCGCTTGCGGGTTTTTCGCTTGGTTGGGGGGGTCCCAGGTCGGGTGTCCTCTATATCCTCCAGTTGATCAATAATGATGGGGTCATCATTTTGTGTCTCTGTCAGGGGGTGTTTGTGCTTGTCTTTCCCCTCCATATCCGTGGATTCCGGATTACCGGGATTGTTCGGTTAATCGGGTTCACAATGTTGGGGTTAGATGGTTTGTTAAAAATGATGGCGATTGATGCCAACCACAAGTTCGTGGGTGTATTTGGAGGCACACAGTGGACTGTGGAAGTTTTTGGATCTCCCCACAGCACTTGGAGCGGGGGGGGGGGGGGGGGGGGGGTAGAAACACCGGATATAGAAATGCTCCTAAAAGGACGGGACTACCTTCCCAGCGGGATATCTAGTAGCGGCGAAGACGCTCACGGCATTCATTCAGATTTCTGGTAGAAGCACAGGTGCGAAGATCTTTCTCCATGGGGAGTTTATGGTGGGGGGGCACATTAAAGTCATATTTCTTTGGTGATATTATTCGGTAAAGGCACAGACTGATAGAGCACAACAACTGCTCAGTTTGCACTAGTTGGGGCACCTCCCCAGTCAAGGTGTCAGGTGGAAACGCGGCCGCCGTGTTATATCGGCAGCCTCTCTATAGCCCTGTTGTCAGCGACATGGTGACCATGCGGTCTGGCAACAAAGGATACAGATAAATAACGCTTCAACCTGACCAAATTCCCAATATATAGGCAAAAGTTTCTCACCAGCGGAATCCAGTCCAGTTTGTCTTCAAGTGAGGATACATTTCATGGCACTGACGGAAGTAAAACACATTTTTAAACTGAAATTTCGCTGAGCGATGAAACACATGTCTGTTCACAACGGCAGCCATATTGGCGATCTACCGTGCGGAATTTTGCCTTTAGCCAGCGGGTGGAACAGACTTCCATCCCTTGTTGTGGAAGTTGATAGCCTAAACAAGTTTAAAGCTCAGCTGGACAGGTATTTCCAACGAACAGAGGGGTGAAGTGGAAGTAGTGTTTTTTTTTTTTTTTTTTTTGCTGATGCTGCATAAGCTTGCTTTCTTGCATCAAATGCCTATGCTAATGCAATTTCCCGCAAGTCCTTTTCATTCTCTCTCTCTCTCTCTCAGGTGGTTCCGAATTTTTTTTTTTTTTTTTTTTTTGGCTGGTGTAGCATAAGCCTAAGGCTTCCTTGCACAATATGGCTAATAATAATAATGTTCAGCTACTATGACATCATTATCAACTCCTAAAAATTTGTCAATGACAATTTCTCCACTGATTAAACCTTGCTTGGAACTCTTCACAAAATTGCTCAATACAGTATCTTGTAATAGTTCATCCCTCTCATTGCCATTAGTTGATGTTTTAGCAAAACCTGCTTTTGTAAAACAATTCTTAATCATTATTTCTATCGCATCTTGACTCCACACTTTTGCCAACTCTGATATGCACATCCATAAATCTATAACAGAATCTATAGGTTCTTCAGTATGCACCTTCGGTAGTGCATTTTCAAATCCTTGGCCCATTGGCTACAGTTTAGATGAGGTATCGGAGGGAGGAAAACAAGCTTCACAGTTGTAAGTTTCGAAATTACCCAGTGACTGTGGGCAGGGCAGTTGTCGACAATTAACACGATTTTTTTGTTTTCTTTCGTCATCTTTCTATCAATTTAAAATCCACTGCTTTTCATCACTTTTCATCCAAGATTTTTTGTTGTAGTTGTAGGTCCAACTCTAATGACTTTACTCCTTTGAAACATCAGAGTTGTTTACTTTTGACTATTACCAAAAGCTGTTCATTACCAGCCATATTTGCCCCAGCCAAGACTGCAATTCCCTCTTTACTATTTTTACCACCTAAACATTTATCACCTTTAAAAGTCAGTGTCTTGTTCGGCAAACATTTGAAAAATAGACCTGTTTCATCAGTGTTGAATATGTTTTGGGCACGTAGTCCATGTTTTATTTTTCAAAACTGTTTCTTTCCAATTGTAGTCTTCTTCGATTGTAACTCCCCTTTCATCAGAAATAACTTTTTCGAGTAAGCCATGGCACTCTTTATTGGTTTTGTTCTCGAATAAACTTCATCCACTTAAAAACTATTCAATTTTGCATGCTTCTGACTGGGTCCTGTTTCCTCAAACTATTTCAAAATCGAAACAGTTTTTCAGAATGGCTAACACACTACTGGCAGGAATACCAAATTTTAAAGCAATTTTTTTTTTAATGTCTTTATTTACACTATTAAGCACTTTCACTTTTTCACACTACACTCAAGGATTTCCTCTTGGACACTATAAGGTTACTCGCACAGCAACTAAAACAAAACTGATTTAGGGTCCACTTGTACCTCTCCTAGTTCTCTAATAGGATACTTGCAGTAGAAAATGGGTTAACCAGAGCCAGCGGCTGTGGACACATAGATAGCAGCTGACGAGCGTGACTTCTTAGTGTAATAGTGAATAGAACTATTGATTGTATAGGTTTCACCTCTTCTTTTTAGCGTTGCTGACCCACTTCTGAACAAAGGCCTCTCCCGAAACCTTTCATCTTTTTCTATTCCACGGCGTGGTTGGCCAGTTTCCTCCTGCAGAGTTTTACGGGCACCACTAAATTGCCTCCGTAGCCGGGTGGGAAGGAGCAGCACTGCTTAGCACATGCTTCTTGATTAGACCAGGGTCGAGCCCATCACCACCAAATACAGAGGATGCGGGAAGATCAGGGAATGACCACCGCATATCCCGGAGCAATATGGCCTTAGTTGCTAATGCTCCTAAAAACCAAATAACAAACAAACCACTAAATTGTAGAATGTTTTAGCTCTTAATTTGTGAATTTAATCCTTTTAGCTCTTAAAAGCTAAGGGGTTAATTCTTAATCCTTTTATCTCTTAATTCGTGCTTTCTACAGTATCAGCTTTTGCCTAAAGGCCAGAGGTGCAAACAATGCGTACCGAGGTCTCTCAAAATCAGTTCATTATATGGAAATTTTCTTAGTTATACAGAAACTATTTTCAATGTAATGGCCAAGGGAAACTCAAAAATGTTTGCTACATAGAAACTGCACTTTTCGTTAAAGAGGTCAGACTGTATTCCTAAATAGTACTTTCGTGATTAAATTTAAGAATTTAAATATGGCAGAAGGCTAAAGTGGATATGGGGCTGTGTGTAGATTCTGGGACTGAAAATAATGTGCTTATTTTCTGTTTTATACTAAGTGGAATTCCTCATAAAGAATTCTACATGGGTCAGAGAAATTTACAGCTTGTTATTATGGCGCCTCCATAGCTAGGTGGGCAGTGGCAGCAGCAGCAGCAGTGCGTAGCATGCTTCTTTATTAGACCAGGGTTCACGCCTGTGACCACCAAATACAGAGGATGTGGAAAGGTCAGGGAATGACCACTGCATATCCCCGGAGCAATATGGCCTTAGTTGCTAATGCTCCTAAAAACCAAATAACAAACAGCTTGTTATTTATCAAGGATAATATTAACTGTATTTAGTAGTTAATATCTGTTCATTTCCATTAACCATAGTTTTCTCAAACACTAGGGCACTTTAAAATGACCACTCAGTTATGTCAGGCATAAATGACAATCATTTAACAAGAAATTTTCCATCAAATGTAGTAGTAGAGGCATGTGATACAAAAAAAAAGCAAGCATATGAGCTTATGTAGCATTAGCCAAAAAAAAAAAAAAAAAATTCACACATCCATTCTCTAAAAGTTTGTGCAGTTGCTCCTTGAATTTATTTAAGCTATCAACTTCCACAATGACAGATGGAAGTTTTGTTCCAGCAGTCAACTACCCACTGGTTAAAGGCAAATTCCACACATTTTTTTTACAACTGTCTTTCCTCAATTTGAATTTTTGCCCCCTCAGGTTCGTAATCTGAGCAAGCGGAAGAATCCCATGAGAATTCAACATGCTAAACCCACTCACGGTCTTATACACCTCAATAAGATCACCTCCCAAGTGCCTAGTCTCCAGCCGCTGCAATTTGCAATTTTCTTGGTAACAGGACCCCTTTGTTCTCCTCACCAATCTTGTTGCCCTTCTCTGGACATGCTCAGACAACTCTACATCCATCTAAAATGAGGCCTCCAGATCTGTATGCAGTACTCAAGGTGTGGCCTGACCATTACCTTACACAAAAGGATAATCACCTCTTTTTTTTTTTTTTCCTCTTCTACTAACAAAATTTCTGTATATCATTGACAATACCTCATGACCTGATCTGGCAGCCTGTCTGCATTGCTCAGGAAACTTCATATTTGACTGCACAAATACTCTCAGGTCTTTCATTTTCTGCCACACCAAGTGTAGTACGACACAGTTGGTACGTTTTTTTGCGGTTACTTCTACCCATATGCAGTACTTTGCATTTGTCAATGTTAAACTTCAGTTGCCATTTCTCAGCATATCTGCCCAACTTTTCTAGATCCTGTTGCAGTAGCACAATGCCATTACTGTCAGTAACAACCCTGCCAACCTTTGTATCATCTCAATACTTAGACATTAAGATTGATATGTTGTTGAACATTGATAAATATGATACATCAATATCATTGATAAATATACAAAACAACATTGGGCCCAACACCGAACCCTAGAGGACTCCACTAATAACATTAGTCCACGAAGAGCAGTGTCCATTGATTACCACTCTCTGTTGCCTCCACTCAACCACCCTTGTATCCATTGTAGCAACTTGCCATTAATACTATACTGTTCCAATTTGTACAGTAGACTTCTGTGTGCAACAATGTCAAAAGCTTTCCTGAAATCCAAGTATATGATATCAAAATTATTATTTCTTTTCAGTTTCTTTGTAACCACATCATAGTATCCAATCTGATTTGTCAGCCAAGACTTTCCCTTAACAAACCTATGCTGTGTCTGAATTATTACTGTAGTTCTTGTCTAGATGATCCTGCAATGCTTCTTTAACCAGTGACTCCATTATTTTCCCCAGAAAAGAAGTTAAACTAACAGGTCTGTAATTACTCATGTTACCTTTTGTGAATTGGTGATAAATTTGCAACCTCCCCTGAGTCCACAGAAGCACTCATAATTATGGCTAAGCATTTGCTTACTTCCTTTGCTGCCTACTCTAATATAATTGGATAGGTCTGATCCACCCCAGGTGCCTTTCCTCTGTTTAACTTCAACAATTTCTTCTCTACTTTGCTGTCAGTTATTACAAAATTGTTAAAGGCGCCTCCGTAGCCAGGTGGGAAGGAGCAGCAGTGCGTAGCACACACTTCTTGATTAGACCGGGGTTCGAGCCCATCACCACCAAATACGGAGGATGTGGAAAGGTCAGGGAATGACCACCGCATATCCCGGAGCAATATGGCCTTAGTTGCTAATGCTCCTAAAAACCAAATAACTAACTAACTAACAAAATTGTTAAGCTCCCTGTTACAATTTAATAAGCCCTTGTCCTTCACTTCCGTAAAAATTCATGTGTGAATGTCAATACAAAATACTCATTCAGTTTGTCAGCTATCTGAACAGGATCATCAACAGTTGAACCATCAATATCAAGTTGACCAATCTGATTCATCCCCTTCCTTCTAGAGTTTATACAGGGTGACCTATAACCAGAAACGTCACAAGAAAGTAGTAGCAGAGGCACAAGAAGCAGAAATGACACAAACATTTATTTGACATAATATTAACAATGGAGTATGAGATAGATGCATTTCATGATGTTAGAACAGATGCTCGAAGGTTGCACCATGAGACGCGATGCATGCATTACACTGACGCAGCATGGATTGGTGGACACGATCGAATACACCTGAGTTTCTTTAACAGTAGCAGCAGCGCAGACGAGTCTCGCCACGAGATCTATTTCCGTCTCCACAGGCGATTCATATACGATAAATTTGAGGGCCCTCCACAGAAAGAAATCAAGGCTCGATAAATCAGGTGAGTGTGGGGGCCAGACAACTGGTCCACCAGGGCCAATCCATCAACGCCCAAAATGCCTGTTCAAATGGTCACGAACACACCTTCCATAATGGGCAGGCGCCCCGTAATGTTGAAACCAAATGTTGCTTCTCACATTTGCTGGAATATCATGAAGTAACCCTGGTAGAACTTGTTCAAGAAAGATCCGATAATTAGCGGAGTTCATGGGGGATGGTAACAGGTATAGGCCGACTAAGCAGTCACCGACCGTACCTGCCCACACATTTATTGCGAAGCGTTGTTGGGCCGCATGGTGGCACACACCTTGTGGGTTGTCGTGAGCCCACACATGAGCATTGTGCTGATTGAATAAGCCTTCCTGAGTGAAATAAGCCTCATTCGTGAACAAAACATATGCTGGAAATTAAGTCTTGAATACTCTCTTGGAGAAACCACTGTGCAAAAGCCACACGTCCAGGATGATCTTCAGGGAGCAGAACTTGAACCCTTTGGAGGTGAAAGGGGTGTAAGAATCGTCGTGCCAGACACGCTGTACACTGCAACGAGACACTCCTAAGGCAGAAGAGGCAACGGCATGTGTGCTGGTAGTAGGATTATTCTGGACAGCATTCGGCACACTTTCTTCCATGGTGGGAGTTCGCTTCGAACGTGGTTTGCCTGCACTACTCCTGTTACCTCTAAATGACCCATAATTGCATAAATTTTGATGCACATGCGCAAACAAACGGTGGTCCGGTACATGTCTTTTGGGAACGTTCTCCATAAATTTGTTGAGCGGCTTGTCCATTGCCCTCTGCTAATCCATACACTAGGTGCATGTCTGCCAGCTCACAGTTCGTATATCGATGCATGCTCTTTGTGTGGAGTCTACCGACTTACGGTGACGTTTTCGGTTATGGGTTCCTATGCGATTCACATTCCTTTAGATGTTACCTACCTCCCCTCAACGTTTGTACCAATATTTTTGAGACACCCTGTATAAGTAAAGAAGTCCTAGCTATTTTTCTTAGCATCCTTTGGCAAAGATTTCTTGTAATATGCCTTCACTTGCACATACTAACTTGTATCTACCATAGGCTTCTGTGTTGCCTAATAATTTATATGCATCCCATGTATTTTTCTTCTCTTCCGCATGTCTTATTAGTTCATCTGACTTCCATTTATACTTCCATAAGCCTTGACTTCCATCTGACTTCCATAAGCCTTGAACAATATTTCTTAATCGCTACGAAAAGCCTAGTTGCTTCCATGCCTAGTGTGGAGAAGATGGTGATTCTACCAACTGTGCTACCCACGAGGGCTTTCCTTCATGAATGCTTCCCATTTAGAATTTGCTGTTGGTAACGTGAACAGTTAGTACCACTGTACAGAATTTTAAAAAATGTAAGACCACTCTAGTCACCTTTTATGAAAGCAAAAACTCTTCCCTTTAACCCTGATGGTAATTATATCTTTAAGTAAATCCCACATCAGTACACTGTGATCACTGGCACCCAGTGGTTCCTTTTATCTGCAAATTCTTAATGCACAAATAATCACTGCTAATAACCAAATCATGATTATTACCCTCTCTGGTTGCCTCTCGAACATCCTGCTGCAGAAAACAGTCATAAATAAATGCACAGAAGTCTTTCTAGTGTGCGAGTGACCAAACCACAATTTCCAGTCAATATGTGGGAAGTTAAAATCTCTCATTATAATACAATCTGATTTACTCTCCCATTCGATTTATCTGTACAATTGTTTGTTGTACTCATTAGAGTCATTAGGCCCATGACGCACTCCTGTTTTCATTTTTGCTTTCCCAGTGCTTGGTCACACCAAACTGACTCAACATTGCACTGTCCATCTACTGGATGCACTTCCTTAGATTTTATGTTGTATAATGTGTACTTTCTGTACACATTCTGCATTCTGTATATCTGTGTGACACCACATCTCTGATATCCCAGTAATATCTGCCTTTGATGTCCTGACCAGCACTTCCAGTGTTCTCCCCAGGACCTCTTGAATGGGCACACTGCCCGGTGAATTTAACTAACCGCCCAGCTAAAATTTAAGCAATTCTTGCGGTACCATATGGTACTGCTCACTGACCTTGATCAGTATTAATTTGAACATACTGTGCGATCGAGATAAATGCGACAGGAGCATATAATGTCAAATTATGCAATTGATTTTTTTCTTTATATTGTTTGTCACATTTATAAATAACAGAAAATTTTATATTATTGCAAAGTATTACACTTCCCCTCCTGGTTACTTCATAATGCAACCTGGCTGGCAAAATTTTCTGGGGAGAACACAGACCTCAAATTCATCCAATTTATTTCCTATGCTTCTAGCATTGGTGTAATGCAAGTATTCTTAATTACCCTAACACATTCCATGTATTTATTTCTTTCATGATGACCCCCACACCTTTCCCTGCAGTCTGCTGCTCATTGTAATAGAAGTAGTTATTTAAGTTTATCCTATCCCTACAGGAACAGTCTCTTGTGCTGAGAAAATTCTACCCTATGAGCCTTGCACAATCTCTCCACAGCCAAATTGATTGATAAGGCTCTAATTGTGTGTGTGAGTGATTGCAGTCACTTTCAAATTTAACCTTAACTCACAACTTTTTTTTTTTTTCAACATTGACCTGTACTTGTTAAGTAAATCTGTAGATCTACTCTTAATGTCATTAGTGCCAGAATGTACAACAATATCACTCTTTGTGCCCTTAAAAGATATCTGCTCTACAACATTATGAACTTTTGCCCCTGGCAGACTAACCCTGGTCCTATTCCACAGGTCCTTTTTACACAATATATTACCTGTCTCCCTGACATAAGAATCACGACAATAACTCCTGTGGGACCAGCACATTCTGCTTTGGAGTTGCGCTGTGTTGCCTGATGCACAAGAGTGCTCTGGCATTGAGTTGGGCAGCTGAGAGCTTGATGGGTACCCCAGTTTTAATACCTTCAAGGGCATCTGTCTGACTCTTCAAACTCTCATAAGCTCCCATCAGAACGCTGAGTTGGCACCTAATTTCTTGACACACTGTGCACCTAGCACATGCAAAGATGTCCTACATTGTATTTGTAGTCATATGGATTTCAACTGTGATCAGTTCAAGCACTCACTACTGTACATATATATAAATCACTCTTAAATCATCCTTTACCCCAGGGTCTCACATCTGGTGAGTATGGGCTTGGCACACCAAGAGTCCTGAGCTGGATATCACCATTCTTCTGTTTCTTGGTGATCTCTCTCTCTCTCTCTCGGTAACATATATTTTTTGTTTGGCTGGTGCAGCATAAGCCTCAGGCTTCCTTACACTATATGGCTAGTGATAATAATAAACTTATTTGAATATATAAAAAAAAGGTTTAAGTTTTGGGGAATATAGCATCTCATGCTGATGTGTCCACACTTTACTCATAAAAAAATTCAGTTAAGCATAAGTATTTGATTTAAGTTATACTTCCTAAGAATGCTTTTTTTTTTTATATATAGATTTTTATCAAGGATTTTTAAAATTTATATATATTTTTTCTCTTTTACTCACCCAGAAATCTGAATTGGTTTGCTAAAATTGCTAAATATTTTAATACTGTATATTCATTTTATTTCTGAATTTACATATTCATTTGTCTTTTGTAGGTTATATGGAGTATCATTAAGAACAGTTTTTGTTCTTTCAAAGTAAAGTAGGTATTTTTGTAAATAATAATTATATCAATCACTTTTAGTATTTTATCTTTTTTTTTTAAATGATTTAGACTTGGTACCTTAAGGTATTGATATTACTTTAAAGCAAATATTACTTATGCAGTTAAACTTTAGCTAATTTACTCTTTCATTTAAACTCCTTAATATTTCACTGGTTTAATAATTGTAAAAAAGAATTATCCAGAAGTCAAGGAAACCAACTTCTATTTATTTATTGCAATGACTTGTAAGACAAATATATACAGGGGTGGTGTTTGAAAAGTGCACAGCCTGATAATGAAGGGTTTATTTGAGGAGACTGGTTATATGTTACTTTTCAACAGTGTCTCCTTCAAAGTTAGTACTTTTGCTCTTTTCAGTTACATTTCACACTAATGTTACAACACATTGATTCGAGCTGTAAAAGTTTTCTCTTGGGCCTCCAGGCAATGCTTCCTCTAATTTATTAAACACATGCAGAAAATCATGCTCTGTGAGCAATAAGTTATATGTGATACCTGCAAGTGTGCACATTTTCAAAATAAACAAATAAATGCTTAAATGTATTTATTTATTATTACTGCTAAATCTGCTTAAGTACTCATGTGATAAAAATTAAGCAATGAGTAGTACTGTTAGTACAGTATAAACAAACAGGATTTAATTTTATGAAAAAATATACCTTTAACATACATTTTCTTAGAGCTTTTCTCTTCTTGCATTGCTAGCTGTCCAATATTTGTGGATGGCATCAGTGTCAACAGATTTGCCTGATGACATATAGAGCTTAATTCACATAAGCTAATTGAGATGATCAACTTGCATTGTTTCATGTATTTTTTATTTTGTTCATTAAGCCACATTCGCAATTGGCATTTGAGGCCTGAAACGTACTGCAGATATCCAGTATGATTGTCATTACATTGAATTAATTGTCTTATAAGGCGTAAGCTCTTGTTTCCTCAAAGGATTTCATTGCATCAGCTTTGATTTTTCTTATGAAACAAAAGTCTGAACTGTTTACACAAACTACTGCACAATTTCTCCTCATCCGATATATTTAGCAAAGTGCTATATTTTGATGCCACCTCTGCTAGTCCTTGTATTCCAATGTCAAAGTTGGTGATATGAAAAATAGTAGTCAAAAATATTCCATTGTTTTAGCTCACCATATGGAAATTGCTTACCAGATGTTCACAGACACATTCACTGAACCTGATGATAGATGCAATGTCAGTATCATTTGCAGTGGACAGTAATATAACGTCTGTGCTGAAATGAGGATTTTCATGCAAATATTGAAAATGAGGATTTTCTGCATCCTCCGTATTTGGTGGTGACGTTTGCACGTCACGACCAAATATGGAGGATGCGGAAAGGTCAGGAATGATCACTACATATTCACGGAGCAATATGGCCTTAGTTGCTAATGCTCCTAAAAACCAAATAACAAACTGAGCTTGCAACTTCTGGCTTTGGCAAAATGTTGTACCTAGATTGCTGTAGAACTGTTGCAGGAGGTTACATCAATCAGTTTGCTCAGAACATTGTTCAAGTTGGCAAACACAGATATGAATCTGCAGATTGTTTAATTTATCCAAGTAGTATTTATGAACAGGATCAGTCTTCATCAGCTTGTTCAGAACAATATCTGAGCAGAACTCCATACGGGGCACTGAATTGTCCTTCTTTGGACAATTCTACGTATTTTGAATGCTTTCTGTGTGAATGTTGTAAAGGCTTTATAGTTTTCCTCTTCTATAATGAACAGATGTTCTTCTCCCCTGGGAAGCTCTCGCCATAGGTGCAGTTTGGGTTATCATTCAGCCCTAAGGAGGTTAGTTTTGCCTTTAGGGAGCCATGACCTGTCAATATAAATGTTCTAAAAAGTACAGGAGCAAACCATTGACACCCATGACAGAAACTATTTGGTAACCAGACCTCTGGTTTCCTGCTCTCACTTTGTTTGCCATATCTTGTGAAGTTTTGTGGCTATTCTTTTTCTTTCAGCGTTGAGGGTGCTGGGTGTATCAAGGGCTATCCCCAGAAATTTTATGCGTATGCCCTTTTTAAGTCTATAATATAAGTCTCTTTTGCCTACTTCCAGATAAAGTGGGAGAGCTGCGGACAGCAACTGTAGCACAGGTGTGCTTACTGTGCGACATGGTCTGGTAATAGTGAGAAGTATTGTCCTTTATATCGATTCTAATTTATTCCTATTTCTTACTATGGCCGAGTGGGTGAAACATGCACCAACTCCATAGGTGATAACAGGTAGGAACATTGCACAGTATTTTTTTTTGATCCCCCAGTCTGCTCAACTGATCCTGGCAATCATACCTGCTTAATTTCTCACTTTCTTTGCCAAGTAGGTCAAATTGGGATAAAAAGTTAATTTTGAATCAAAGACCACTCCAAGATAATTTAGTTCTGTACCATTTTTATAGTTATTGTGTTAATTTTGATTTGTGGATGTCTTCTTATGTCCATATTGCCTTTTAGAAGTATTTGTTTGGTTTTTTCAGGTAATATTTTGAGTATGTGCATTTGTACCCACTTCTGCAACTGCAAGAGGGCAGAATTTGATCTTTGGTCTACAACCACTCTACATCCATCCCTACAATAGAACATCAATTATTTGAGCCTTGATTATCTGTGGGATTGGATTAACATGTTTGATACTCAGTTTCATATAAAGTTTATTCTAACCATGAGTCAAGTAAAAAAAATGAAAATGCATACCAAGCTTTAAACAAAAATGAAATTTTGCTACTATAGTCCAGAGTTCAATCAGTGTGATTGTAGAATCTAGCAGCTAATTTCATGTGCCTTTACTTTTACACCACTTGTTTAAGAATGACTGCCTATATGTATTATAGCATGGCACTTGAGTGCATTTTGAATTCTTATATGCACAATGGCACAGCATTTGGAGAGTGCTCCAAACAAGGCTTGATCAAAGAGTTTGGTAAATGATAGAATAACGTTATTTCTTATGACACAGTATTACAAAATAGATACTTATATCATTTTATTTCAAATTACGTTCTGTCTGCTGGTATGTACGTACACACACACACACACACACACACACACACACACACACACTTGTTCCAGCAAGATTTCTTTTGGAATCACCTTATGTGTGTTGTATTGGAAATGATGTCATTAGTCATGTTAGATTGTTTCACTGATTTTTAGGAGCAACCAAAAGCCACACCACAGCAGGTTGGGAGAGTAGGCTGGGTGTGGTAACATGAGAATGTTTTTACCCATCAAAAACCGACAGGTGCCGTGGCATAGTGCATTGTCATAATGGAGAATCCGACAGTGGCATGATTTCTCCCACCTTTCTTGTTGCAAGACATCTGTGTAAAATGCTTAATAATAATAATAAATCTGTTTGTAGTCTAGCAGGGCTATGTCGATCAGAGGAGTTAATCCTTCAAAAAGGAAATTATCGTTTACCATATTAGCATTAGTAAAGGCACGTGATGCAAGAAAGCAAGCTTATATAGCATCAGCCAAAAAAAAAAAAAAAAAAACCCCTTCTCATTTCACCCATCTGCTTGCTTCAAATGTTTGTCTAGTTCTGCCTTGAATCTTTAAGCTACCGGCTTCTACAATGACAAAGTTTGTTCCATCATACAATCACCCGCTGGTTAAAGGCAAACTTTTGCACATCTATCCTACAACTGGCTTTCCTCAATTTGAATTTATGCCCTCTCAGGCAGTTATTCTGAGCAAGAGGAAGAATTCCATCAGCAATGAGCATGCTCAAACCATTCAAAGTTTGATACACCTCAATCAGATCACCTCGCAGGTGCCTCCTCTCTAGACACTGTAATTTGCAAAATTTAAGCCTTTCTTCGTAAGAGCAACCACTTGTTCCATTCACTAATCTTGCTACCCTTCTCTATACTCATTCCGGCAGCTCTACATCCTGCTTAAAACGAGGCCCCCAGACCTGTATACAGGTTTCAAGGTGTGGCCTGACCATTGCCTTTATACAAGGGGATAATCACTTCCTTATCCCTGCTAGAAAAATTCCTGTATATCATTGACAAGACACCATGAGCTACTCTTGCAGACTGTCTGCACTGTTCAGAAAACTTCATATCTGCCTGCACAATTATCCCCATGTCCTTTTCATTCTCTAACACTGTCGGTGTCAGAGTTGATACGTCACTCTGGGGTTACTGCTTCCCATATGTAGTACTTTGACAAATGTAATGTTAAACTTCAGTTGCCACCTCTCAGACCATCTGCTCAAATTTTGTAGATCCTGTTGCCACAGCATACTGTCATTAACAACCCTGCCAACCTTGTATTGTCTGCAAACTTGGACATTAAGCCTGATATACCATCACCAATATCATTAATAAATACAGTGGGGCCTCATATGGCAAATGCCCTATATGATGAACTTTTCGTACCACGAACCCAGGTTTTAACCTCTTCTCTTACTACTTTTCCTTATTTTCGTGTCAAAAAAATACTAATTGTTTAAATAACGGTTTTATTGCTTTTATGCCGTGTAATACGATGCTTGATTATGGAACAAATTGAAGTATTCAGTGGGATATTCACCCTAGAATTATCTTCCCGATGAGAACTGCAATATTCTTCAGTCATTATCCATAATTAATTCTTGAAAACAAAACAGACAACCTCGTGCAGCACAGTGCTCAGGAAAGGACACCAGCCGACAACAATATGCAAGGTATCGGCAGGTGCCATCTGGTGCTTGTCTCAAATAAAAATATTCCAAGAAACCCGCCACTGGCGAATGGCCACAAGAGCCATATTGCGATGAATGTACTACTTTACCACATGTCGGTGGGTTCACATGGGTGATCCTTCATTGCTTACTGATGGCTTCACTGAGGTAAGTATTGAAAGAACACAAATTTGTACATGGCCATGAGATATCTCTGGATAATTATTTATGACCTTAAAATGCTAACCTGACTTAACTCCGGATAATCAGGGAAACAGTTAATACAAACAAAACACACATTCTGTTTTTATTCACTATGTCTTTCTTTTGTTTCAGGAAAGTTCCAAATTTTTTTTTTTTTTTTTTTTTTTGAAAAGATTCAAAAAATGGGTCCTAAGAGAAGTGTCAGTGTAAGTCAGCCCAAGAAAATCACTATTGAAACCAAGAAAGACATCATTGTTAAGCAGGAAAAAGGAGCTAGGGTAGTTGATCTAGCAATTGAATATGGAGTCAACAAATCCACCATTGGAACCATCTTGAAGAACAAGGAGACCAAGATTATTGAGGTTGCAAAGGGAGTGACCAGATTAAGTAGCCTAAGAAACCCCATCATTGAAGAAATGGAGAACTTGCTGCTACTGTGGATTTACCAAAGGCAAATGGCAGGAGATACCATCAGCAAAGAAGTCATCTGTCTAAAAGCCAAGCACATCTATGCTGACCTGAAGGAAAAAACTCCAGGGCCAAGCTCTGAAGAATCTGAATTTAAGGCAAGCAGGGGTGGTTTGAGAAGTTTAAGGGCAGGAATGGCATTCACAATGTCATAAGGCATGGGAAGGCAGCAAGCATTGATAAATTTGCCAAGAAATTTCAGAAGCTCATGAAAGATGGACAACAGGTCTTCAACTGTGATGGAACTGGGCATTTTCTGGGAAAAAATGCCCAGTAAAACCTGCATCACAAAGAAAGAACAAGCTCTGCCAGGCCACAAGCCTATGAAGGACAGACTGACCCTCCCCTTTGCTGCCAATGCTAGTGGAGACCTGAAGATCAAGTCTCTCTTGTTGTATCATTCTGAAACACCAAGAGCATTTAAGAAGCACTCAATTGTCAAAGGTAAACTTGGAGTCTACTGGAAATCTATCCCAAAAGCTTGGGTTAGATTCTTTTCAAGGACTGGGTGCTTGAAGTCTTTGCACCTAAAGTGAAGAAATGCCTGGAGGAAAAGAAATTCCCACTGAAGGCTGTCCTCACCATGGATAATGCATCTGGCCACCCACTTGATTTAGAAGATACCCTGGAATTGGAGTTCAGCTTCTTGAAGATTGCTTTCTTATCTCCCAACACTACACCTCTAATTCGGCCAATGGACCAGAATGTCATAGCAAACTTCAAGAAGCTCTACACCAAAGCACTTTTCACCAGGTGCTTTGAAGTTTGCCATGCTTCCAGCTTCATGCCATCGAGGAAATTTTGAAAGAAGAATTTAACATTGTGCACACCATTAGACTCATAGAAAAAGCTTGGCGTGAAGTGTCAGTCAGGAACCTGAATTCTGCCTGGAGAAACCTATGGCCAGCCTGTGTTCAAGGAGAACCTGATAATGGAGCCCAAGTCATGAAGGACATTGTGGCAGCAGCTAAGGACCTGGACTTGGAAGTGGAGGAGTTAATAGAGGAGCATGAAGTATTAGCATTAGCATTAGTAGAGGCATTTGATGCAAGAAAGCAAGCTTATGCAGCATCAGCCAAAAAAAAAAAAAACTCACTTCCACTTCACCCCTCTGTTCATTTGAAATACCTGTCCAGCTGAGCCTTAAACTTATTTAGGTTATCAACTTCCACGACAAGGGATGAAAGTCTGTTCCACCAACCAACCACCTGCTGGCTAAAGGCAAATTTCCGCACGTCTATCCTACATCTGTCTTTCCTCAATTTGAATTTATGCCCTCTCAGGTGATTATTCTGAGCAAGAGGAAGAATCCCATCAGCATTGAGCATGCTCAAACCATTCAAGGCTTTGTACACCTCTATCAGATCACCTCGCTGGTGCCTAGTCTCCAGACACTGTAATTTGCAAAACTTAAGCCTTTCTTCGTAAGAGCACCCCTTTGTTCCATTCACTAATCTTGTTGCCCTTCTCTATATTCGTTCCAGCAGCTTTACATCCTTCTTGAAATGAGGCCTCCAGACCTGTATACAGTACTCTGTGTGGCCTGACCATTGCCTTATACAAGGGAATAATCACCTCCTTATCCCTGCTAGAAAAATTCCTGTATATCATTGACAATACACCATGAGCTACTCTTGCAGCCCGTCTGCATTGCTCAGAGAACTTCATATCTGCCTGCACAACCACCCACAGGTCCCTTTCATTCTCTACCACTGTCAGTGTAGTACCACAGAGTTGATACGTTGCTCTGGGGTTGCTGTTTACCATATGTAGTACTTTTTTGTCAATTTGTCAATGTTAAACTTCATTTGCCACATCTCAGCCCATCTGCTCAACCTTTCCAGATCCTGTTGCAGTAGCATAGTGTCAGTAGTGTCCTTGACAATCCTGCCAACCTTCGTATCTTTTGCAAACTTGGACATTAAGCTTGTTATACCATCATCAATATCATTTATAAATACAGAAAACAATAATGGACCCAACACTGAACCCTGAGGGACTCCACTAATAACATTTAGTCCACGATGAGCAGTGTCCATTGATTACCACTCTGTCTTCTCCCCCTCAACCACCCATTTATCCATAGCAGCAATTTGCCTCCAATGCCACATTGCTCCAATTTGTGCAGCAGTCTTCCATGTGCAACGTATCAAAAACCTGTCTAAGATCCAAGTATATAATATCAAAGTTATTCCCTGCATCATAGTATCCAATCAATTTGGTCAGGCAAGACTTCCCCTTAACAAAACCATGCTGTGTCCGAGCTATAACTGAAGTCTTGTCTAGATATCCTGCAGTGCTTCTTTAAGTTTATCTTCATATATAGCTGACCACGGAAGAACTGAAGGAGCTGCATAAACATCAGGTTGAGGAAATGGAAAAAAATGTTTCCTCAGTGGAGGAGAAAGAGGAAAACATCACCAAAGTTCCAATGCCTTCAACTACTATCAAGGGGTTCCTTTAGGACCGGAAGAAGCTTCACAACAGGGTTTTGGAGTGGCACTCCAAAACAGCTGAAGTGAATAGTGGTGGACCTCTACAATGACATAGCACTTCACTACTTCAGGAGCCTTCTTAAAAAGAGAGAAAAGCAATCAACACTAGATAGATTCTTCAGGGCTAAAAAGCAGAAACAGGCAGAACTTGAAGAACCTGTAACCATGAAGAATAAATAGTGTATGTAAATTGTGGCCTTTTTTTTTGTGGAGGGTCCGTTACCAATTAATTTATTTCCCATAGGATACTATGGGAAATCGCGTTTCGTACCACAAACTTTTCATATCAAGAACCGGTTCATGGAACAAATTAAGTTCGTGATAAGAGGCCCCACTGTACAGAAAACAACAATGGATCCAACACTGAACCCTGGGGTACTTCTCTCATAACATTAGTCCACAAAGAGTGGTGTCCATTGATTACCACACTGTCTTCTCCCACTCAACCATCCCTTTATCCATAGCAGCAATTTACCTCCAATGCCACACTGCTCCAATTTGTTCAGCAATCTTCCATGTGGAACAGTATCAAAGGCCTTTCTAAGATCCAAATATATGATATCAAAGTTATTCTTTGCATCCAATTCCTTTTTGACCACATTATAGTATTCAATCAAATTGGTCAGACAAGACTTCCCATTAAAAAAAAAAACATGCTGTGTCCGAGCTATAAGTGAAGTCTTATCTAGATGATCCTGCAGTGTTTATTTAACCAGTGCCTCCTTTAATTTCCCTGGAAGTTAAACTAACCGGTCTGTAATTGCTTGTGTTGCCCTTTGATCCTCCTTTGTGAATTGGGGTCACATTTGCACATCTGGAGTCGGTGGGTACCTTCACTGAGTTGAAGGAAGTTCTCATAACTATGGCTAAGTTTTGCTTATTTCCTTTGCTGCCTCCTTTAATATAACTGGATAGATCTGATCCACCTCAGCTGCCTTTCTCTGTTTTGTATTTAATGGTTACATGAGATTGAACCATGATCAACTTGCTAATACTACTGTACTTTGATTGTTTGTTTACCTTGGGCCTTTCATTTGTCCTCAGCAAGCAAATTCCTAGTGAACATTTCTTTCTGTGATGAAAAATGCATGTAACAATCTTCACGTAGGATCTGGGACATGACTTATTTTTCTTTTTCTTTTTCTTTTTTTTTTTTTTTTTTGTTTAAATGGTTGATTTTCATGATACACTAAGCATGTTTGCATCTGTTTCAAGACTTGCTATTCACATAATGATGAATGTTTTCCTTACCCATTGCTAACCTATTGCCAAAATAAAACAAAAAAAAAAAACCTGTTAATTTGTAAACTAAGCCAAATTATATATAAATAAATCAAACTATAAAGAAAACAGAAAAAAAAAGCATATGCAATCCAAGAAACAACAATGAAAGGAAATAATAAATAAATAGAAATTAAAACACACCAAAAAACACATTCACATAAGCAATGTTCATCCCTGAAGGAAAACAGGGCATGTAAAATCCCTCCCAGTTGAATAGACTAAAATTATAAAAGAGCAAACTGACAAATCTATTACCTATTTTTAAACTCAGTTTTCCCATAATCAAAGAGGCCATCCTAATTACCATATTTCCCATCATATAAAATGCAGCCATAATTAGCAAAGACTATTTAGGGGGAAAAAAATAACATTTTTGAGGAAGGACTGATTACATTCTTAGAAAAAGAACGTTGGTCTTAAAAAAACTTACAGGTCTTTTTGTTTAAAAAAAACCTGTCAGTCTTTTTAAACATGGATGTTTTTAATATTTTAGCAAGATTTTCATAGAATTTCCAATAAATTTGTTTAAACTCTAAAATCATCGGCAGGACAAGACATAACATGCTTGTTTATGAGAACGGTGATCATCACCTTATAAGACCAATTTTTTAAGATGTATTTCTGCAAAAAAAAGTGCATCTTGCATGGCAAGAAATATGGAAAAGAGATTAAGCAAGTTGGCAAGTTGTTAGCTTGACCTAAAGCAAGATTAATGCTTTTCAAAATACCATATTCAAAAATGTAAGTGTAGCACCATGGGCTCTTTCATGGTCATTGCACATACCAGGTATTAATTCTGGGATATAATGGAGGGAGGGAATGAAAGTGAAAAGTAAAGAAAGAGAAAAGAGAATAGAAGTATAGACTAACAGCTTGGAGATGGAAAGAGTTTAGAGAAAACAAAAGCAGAAAGAAGATAAAGTTGAATATGTTTCACGTAGAAATTTGGGTGTTCCCTCCTATCCTCTTATTTGAGATCTTGAATAATAAATTCACATTTGCAGGGATGGAGGGGGATTGGGGGTATGCATTTTGTCTATAAAAATAAAAAAAATATAAGTAACTTATTTAAGTTTCCATTCCTCAGACAAAATTACAAGCCCATGAACAACATTTATAGATCTGTTAGCTAATCTTAATGCTAACATTTTACTTGTTTTGTTAAATTTAACTGTTTATCTAATATTATGGTATTATCAAATTCTGGTTTGGCCTGGTTTCAAAGCACCATGTGACTAATTTGGAATACTACATCTAGTTTTCTTAATTTGTTGGTAGCTACATTTAAAGAGATTTATGCTTTTACAGGTGAATGCATAAAGAAGTTCTAGTACTATCTATGTATATGCAACTTTGCATGGGATAGCATATACCACATTTGTTTCCCATTTAAAATCAATGTCTGTAAATTTTCCTCCTGGATTTTTTAAATATGAACTTTTTTTTTTTTTTTTTAACTATAAGAGGCATTTAGATCTGAATCTAGAAATGTTTTTCTAGATTATATTTTTCTCCCTCTGTGTAGAAAACCAGGAGGTTTTCCATGGAATGCTCATTCTCATTGTTGTGTCATATCTATATACTTAAGTCTTGTGATCGCTTTTGGTAACAGTGTTGGATCTAAAATGGGCATATTGAAAAACTTGGTTGAAATCCAGACTTTTGATCATTTGTGAGGATTTGAGGGACCAACTTTGCTCTAGCTTGTCTCATATTGAAATCTTTGGTCTCAACTTAACAAAATGATAGTTCTGTCATAGATTTCCTGAATTATTAAATGATGTTAAGAGTGCAAAAAAAGGGTGATATTTCTCTCCTTTCTCTGTAAAAGGTAACCATATCTTTTTTGATTCTGAGTGACACGTTCCTTCTCAGAACTGCTGAAACTGCCTTCTGTCCTCTTTTCCTTTATTATCACTGATTGTGTATTTCTGCATCAATATTTCAAGGTTTGAAACAGAATTAAATGTTTTTATATTGTGAAAATTTCAACATTTGTGTGTGTGTGTGTGTGCATGCACACACTTAATGCGAGAAACCATTGCTCAGATCAGCTATGCAGTGCAGCTGTGAGCACTAGTTAAGGTGTATCTGCATGTGCAAGTCTCACATCCCATCTGCCACTGTTTTCCCATGTGAAGAGGTTATGTAAGTGATATTAGTCATTGAACTTTGTCTTCAATATTATCAGAAAAATAATGTGAAGTCTCCTCTGTGGGAATGCCTTCACTAATGTTGATAATGTTCTAAAAGGTATATTTCTTGATATAAATCAAAGGAAATAATTTGAACTCAGATCTCCTATTCATTATTCATCAGCTTAGGTGCTGGCTTCGAGGAGGCTGTCTTTGTGTTTACGCAAAAACAGCCTTTACTATTTTGCAAGGAAAAATGTATGCACTGTATACTTTCATAGAAAAGTGTACAGCATATTAAAATTGTAGTGCTTGTATGTCAAAAACAGTTATAACGAAGCTGTAAATCCCTCTCGAAACAGAAGGGGAATAGATTGTCAAGTGATAAAGCATCTGCTACTTAATGTGACCTTGTAATACGGTGTCAGCCATTCATTTTTATCAAGTTTGCCACAGCTTGACTCCTGCTCACACTGGTGTGCACCGTGATTTTAACCTTTCAGTTTTTATGACCTTGCACATGGAGATATATCCAAGGTTACTTACAGTAAACTTGGATATATTTCTATGTGCAAGGTCAGAATAACCAGGTGTTGATAAACACTTCATCTGCAATTGAGATCTGATTATGAGCTTCCTCAGCATTTTTTTTCAAGTAGAAGCCTTAGCTATCATAGCTGGAAGAATGTTTATGACAAATATTGAAGAACAAAGACCAGTCTGATTGAATTACTATAGCAGAAAGATTTATGCTGTATTCATGGCAGCCAATAGATGTCTGTGAAGACATTGAGTATTGGATCAGTTTATCACATTGGCCATAAGTTGAAATTCAGCAAAGTGTGTTCAAGATAGGCCCCTTCCCCTCATCAGTTTATAATTGATTTGAAGCAATGACTGGTTAATGCATACTCTTCTATTGCTGTCTTCTATTAAGCTGAAGAAAGACCTCTGTCAGAAGGGGGATCCTGTTATCTGTGATTCTCTTGTAAATAACTCTCCATGGAACTGAAAAATTGACCATTTTAGCAGCAAGGTAAAATAATTATTTAATTACTTTTGTTTCTGTTAGTCCACCTTCAAAGCATACTTCATGAATTGATCTAGTTATATGAGCAGCAATTTGTCAGATGAATCCTGTATTTTGATGAAAAACCAAAACAAATTTAAAATATTTGAATAAAATATTGCTTAGTACAACAAACAATTCTGCTTATCAATAGATCTGAAATGGACCTCAGAATATAATTTGGTTGCACATGCTTTTCATATTTCTTAAAATAATTCAAGTCTAAGTTTTTTTTTTTTTTTTTTTTTTGTTGACTTAGGATCAGTAATAAAAGGATTGCTAAAACTTCCTTTAATTACTCTCCAGCCTCCTTTTGACCATGTATGATAATACTATTGGTTTTTCTTTAATGTACGCTAAAAGTATTTATTTAGTTTTTTATCACTTTTTTTAGCACCAAAACTCAGCAATTCTGCCGCAATGAATACAGTGTAACTGGATTATGTAATAAGTCGTCTTGTCCACTTGCCAACAGTTATTATGCAACTATTCGAGAGGAGCAAGGTATTTGTTATGAAGTGTTTTTTTCTCCTTACTTTAGTAACAATATTTTTGCTATTTAGAAAAATAACTGATATTTAAAAATTATGCTTTAATTAATATTTCAGATTCATTGCTGTTTGAAATGTACAGGAAACTCCCATTACAACTTCTTGTTGGGGTGGGAGAATACAAAAATCATTTTAGTGTACCGAAATTTTGTTCTGATAAATATTGTTCAAAATTAAAAAATAAAAAAAATTGTCCATGTAAGTTCCATTGCACATTTCTGACTTGCATAAATAATTTTCAATTTTCCCTCCTTAAATATCAACTTTTAAAAATCAATAACAAATGAATTGTCAAACATACTAAGTAATAGTTGTTTGGAAAGCCTTTTATGTATAAGAAATGCATTATAATAAAAATTTAGTAAAGCACACATTCAGAAATTTTTACTTAATACATTAATTTTTGTTTTTAAGGTTTAATTTTATTTTTTATTCATAAATAAAATTTTAGTAAAATCTGAAATGTGTGATTTCAGATTGTACAAACAAGCTTACTAAGTCTATCTCTTTGGCTAAATGCTGTGGAATTTTTTTACAGCAAAGTCTGTAGGTTGAAACCTTACTTGTAAAAAAAAAAAAAAAAAAAAAAAATTTAACTATAAAAGTGTTGGTACCCTTATGCCATATCACAGATTTCATCATCATTAGACTTGAGATAATTTTATGGTCACCAATTTAGCCAGAAAAATGTCAATTTTCAGTTCCACCTATAAGTGTAAACAAACATTCTCTGTAATAAACATTAATAAAAACAAATGCCAAGCATCTCTGACAGACACCAACCTTCATTGTGTTCTGAGAGTTGCTACTTCAAAATTAATACCTGACTGGAATAAGATGATTAATGATTGTTAACAGCTTTATATATCCAATTAAAATAAAGTTGTTAATTTATTTGTTTCTTGTATTTATTGATTATATTGCTTCTAAATTTTTTTTTTTTTTTTTTTTTTTTTTTGAGACCAACTACAAGGTCACTCATCACTATCAGATAGATCCTACATCCACAACTGCTACCCGCAAGCACTCCCAAATGTCTCAATGCCTGCTTAAAACAAAATTTGTCCAGCCCTGAGCTAGACCTTAAAGTGTTTATTTACTTTTAATAGTGTTTCAATTATGTTTAGTAAATGTAATGATATGTGGTACATTTCTATAAGATGCTTTCTGTAATTTGCAGAATGGTCTTATCTAGTTTATAGAAAGGATTGTCATAGTACTGGCGATCCTTTGAAGGATGCACCCCTCTCATTTGTTGATGCAGGTGTGTGGGGGACTTCATTATTGATTTTTTTCAGAACTATATATTTATAATAGATACAATTGACAGTAGTTTAGTACACACACACACACACACACACACACACACACACACACACACACACAGAGAGAGAGAGAGAGAGAGAGAGAGAGAGAGAGAGAGAGAGAGAGAGAGAGAGAGAGAATTAGGTAGGGGAGAATTCATTACTGAAAACTATGTACGTATAGTAGATCTATAGTGAAAATTAAGATTTAAAGAGCTGGCTAATATGGGTCAGTTGCAATTCAATTTCTTATAAACCTGTGTGCGCTATAAGAAATTGAATTGCAGCTGGCCCAGACATTCTTGCTTTCGGAAAAGTCCCATAGGTTAACATGGGGCTAGTTTTGGGCTACCTTTAAAGAAACTTAGTGGCTATAACTCTTAATTTTGCAGTTGAGCATCTTACTTTGGAGGAAAAGAATCTACTTGAAATTACTCATTTTGTAAATAATTTTGTGGTGCCCCTGTCCGTTAGGGGCTGAGACCCGTAAACCAACCTTAATGAATTCTTCAACTCTTGTGCAGATTTCATCCCAGGTCAGGTAAAGCGTCTATATAGACATATATTGTTAAACTGTTGAAATTAATTGGTTGTTGTCTTCTGAATTACTTGTTTAATAAACATAATGTCAGAAGAAGACCGAGATATTACTTGGTCCCAGGAATTTGAAGCATATTCTTCTTCTGTTGATTTTGCAACAAAACAGGTGTCTTCTAACAAAGAATCTTTTCAGACACCAGTAAAGCATCAAGGTAAAAGGAAATCAAAGACCCTTAAAACTGTTACAAAAGGGAAAAAAGACAACTAAACTTAAAACAAAATTGAATAAAAATAAGACTTTGAATGATGAAGAAGATAAGAACAGCCAGTCTCTTGTTAAAGAAGTTTGAGATAGTACAGTCAAGAACAGTGAGGGCTATGCAGTTCTTGATTCCCCAAGTGATACAGGGGAGAAAATAGTTAATGTTTGTAATAGGGAGGACCAAGAGATTTCTTTTATAGATGGTTTGAACCTCAGAGGATCATTACATGCCTCGGAGGTGTATGTGACATTTGCTAAGATAAGAAGGGCTTTAGGAGAAATAATGTCTAAAGATTCAAGTAGAATAACAAACCCAGTGTCTAATAGAATTTATGGTCTCTTGGCTGACGTGGAGGCGATGACCACAGCTTTGGTTATGGACAATGAGCGCCTTAAGGTATGCGCTAGTGATTTGGGGGAGAGTGCTTCTCAGATAAAAGAAATGTTAGATTGCCAGATTGAACTTCATAAGAAGTCTTATGCAGAGGTAGTTTGGCAAGATCTCAAGTTGGTTGATCCTGTTGTCAATCAGAATAAACAAAGATCAAAACAGAGGACTGACAGTGCAAGTTGGGATAGATCCTTATCAGTTCCTAGAGGTGTGGCTGATCCTCAGAATCTAATTATTTTTAGGCCTACTGAGGACTCTTCCTTGAGTTTGAGTCAGGATATTAAGCATGACCACAAGGGGATGAAAGAAAATGTATCAGTCTCCTTAGGAATAGGGGGATCCTTGTAGAGACCACAAATTTGGTGGATGCTGATATGCTTCTGCTTTGAAAAAGATAGGTCTTGCAATGGAGAAACCTCGGTTATCTGATCCAACAGTGTTAATATATGGTGTCCCTCGTGAATATGCTAAGGAGGAAATACTTGATGATCTTTTCGTTAAAAACTTAAGACTATGGTTTCTCGCAAAATGAAGTTAAAGATGAGGTGACTTTCAGATTCAGTTCTGGATCGGGTGCAAAGGTGGTTAATTTTTTGGTTGGATTCAGTCCTCGCATGATATGGTATATTTTAGATAGCAGTAGAATCTATCTAGGATTTACATCAGGATATAAAGCAGAGAATTGCACACAGATTCCGTTAGTTTACGATTGTAAGCAAGTGTTTCCGCTGTTTGGAGTATGGCCACTCTGCACAATTTTGTTTGCATAAGGCAGTTTCTTGTGGTCACTGTGCAGAGGGTTGTCATGTCTACGGAGATTGTCTCCATAAAGAAGACCCTCCAAAATGTATCAACTGCAAGAGATGTGGCAGAGATTACAATCCTTCTGTAAGGGATGCCAACTGTCCAGAATACTTAAAAGCAGTACAACTTACGGACAGCAGAACCAAACATGAGTGATAATGGTTCAAGTTCAGCAACAGCATTGGCCGATAAGAATCCAATTTTAGGTAATATTATATACGAGGAGATAAAAGTTTTCAGAAACAAATTGCACAAGTGGGATATGGTGTCACAAGCTTAAAATTAGGAATGAAGAGAAGATTTTTAAAATTTATTTGTTTTTTTTTATATGCCTGAAGATTTCAGTGAAGGGGGACACACATTTCACCATAATAATGTAAAATCATAGAATTCCAGCTATCAGTATTATCACAAATGCAATCCAATCGAGTTTACTATCCGTTTATAATGAATTGCATAAACAGAAAAGCCAAATAACCCGGAATGTGCGTATTGTTTTATGGTAGTGACCTCCAGAAAGGTGTTTTAGTAAAATGTGAGCTCGCATGGGGTGATAAGTGAGTTTTTGCCTTAACCCTGTGAAATTCTTTATATAATTTCATGTTGACTGTTATCATGGTGCCGACTAAGAGAATAAGTGAGAATTCTATCAAAAAAAAAAAAAAAAAATGGTCAATTCAGATCAGAAAATTAAAATAAGGATGTTTGAAAATGGTCAAACATGAACAAGTATCGTGCAGAATTTAAGTTTGTCAGTGTCAACAGTGAATACAGTAAATAAAGGAAAAAGACAGAATATGAGAAGTGGTGAAGGGATTGGCACCAATGAAGTCAACTACGAAATACATATCGGTTTTTACTGTACAGTTTCTTCCTTTAATGTTTTCTTTTTGTATGTGCCACTCCAATAACTTCACCCCTGTCCCCAGATAAAGTTTTTAATTGAACTAATTAAAAAAATATAACTTTTTCTTCATTCTTCTGAGGATATAATGTGGTTTTTGTAATTTTGGCATATCACGATATGGGAGCAATATTTTATTAGTTATTCCCTAGTTATGTAACTTACATAAGAAGTCCTAGAACGTATGTTGGGAACTTACTGTATTATTCATGTATTGTATATTGTAGCTGAAGCATTGGATATTATGTTTGTTGCTGTGTGCTGATTGGAGGAATGAATTGGTGATATGGCAGATGAACAGGAACAATTTTTACAGCTCTCGGATTGCCCATAAAAGTCATTGCTTTTTGTTTGTTTTCTAAATCTAAATGTAGTTTATTAAGTATATTAATCATGACTTTCTATTTGCTTATTATGAAATGTTGAATGTTAAATATATTTAAATTGTTATTAAAATCTGGGAAGAATTAAGCCAACTTTACTAAAGCATTGACAGTATGCTGTGATTGTTTAATTTATGAAATCAGAGTCTGAATTGTGTGTTGCATTTCGTGTGCAGTTAATTAGATTATTATGAAACAAACTCAATGAATATTATATTAGGAGTAATTGAAAGCAATTACTTTTATGTATTATTAATTAGTAATCCATTGGTTCAAAGTAAATTAGTAATTCATTGGTGCAAAGATAATTATTTTCTTTTTACTTATTAAAATGCAGAAAAAAAATTAAATGTAATATGTAGTGCATCACATCTCATGCATAGATTTTCTAACTATGATTTACTAACTAACAGTTCATTTCAGGTGTATTAGACTTACTAACTCACATTAACTGATTTGTATACTTGAATTCAAGTGATTGGATTTGTGCTCAAAAATACTGCTTGTGAATAAGAAACTGGCATAGGTTTTGAATTGTAATGTTATAAACTTTGAATATTTATTTTGAACTAAATCCAAAATCTAGTGAGTGTTTCATAAAATAATGTAACATTTTGCTTGTGAAAAGCATGTTTCACAGGTGGGGTTGATTGTATCATGTTCACGTGTATCATTGCAGTGCTGGATTAAGGCATGGGCTAGCAGAGTCCTTGCTAGGGTGTCAAATTTTACAAATCATGAAAAAAAAAAAAAAAATATATATATATATATATATATATGTAATATTATTAGCCATATGGTGCACAGAAGTTTGAGGCCTATGCTGCACCAGCCAAAACAAAAAAAAAATTCGAGTTCTCTCTCTCTCTCTCTCTCTCTCTCTCTAATTTAAGATGCCAGGCATTAATTAAAATATGATAATGCAGAATGATCCAGTTACTGTGTTTGAGGGTACTAGACTGTCAGCTGTTGAAATTCATTGATAACTTGTGTTTGTGTACAGACCAAACTTATATCACATCAAATAGGTACTTTGTTACTTCTAGGCTAAACACTGCCAACCACATTGTGGTGCTACGATTAGGAGGTTCTGGATTATCTGCAAGGCAGATTGACTTTTTCCCGTGAGAGCAGTCCCACAACCTTTTGTCACTTGAGTCACGCCTGGAGTGAAACGATGCTATATTTGCAACACACCTTGGTCTTACACCAAGCTTCCATCTTCTCACTCTCAGAAGGAGCATCTGACAGAGTGATTTGTAATCCACAGCAAAGAGCAGTATCCTGTAGTTTCCTTGCTAAAATTGTTTAGTGTAGATTTCTTTTATGCTATTATAGGTGTGTTAGTGGGACAGTTGCTTAAACATGACTCCCTCACAGTAGATATTTCCAACCAATGTGCTGTTGCAGTGTTGTGCTGCGACCTTAAAGTGTGCCACAAGATTATGAAAAACTCCGTTGATTCAATGACAATCACACTTAGGTGTGTTGCAAATATAGCATATTTTAACTTCAGGTGTGACTCAAGTGACAACAGGTTGTGGAACTGCACATATGAAAGCCAGGTAGATTCAAGTCTAGTAATGTGGTGGCCTAAGTCCTTTGAAATTACTTAATCTGCGAAAACAGATTCCATTACCAGCAGTCGTGTGGATGTGTGGGAGAGAACACATTCTATGCTATAAGTAGCTTTCATTATATTATTCACCATCTAGCTGTCTGAAAATGATCTAATGATACAGTGGTATGACACTACATACTAGCTACATCCCTCTCTCCAGTTATATGCAAATGCAGCTGTTCCACATGCTGTATACTGTTTGGATTTTCAGTTTTCCATGTGCATGTATTTTGGCTGTTGATAGTACCTAGGTGAAACCTTCTGTTGAAAGCTCCTAGGTGAAATCAAGCCTCATTCTGAAAAACATCTTGTCCAGAATGTCCAGCCCAATCATGTAATTGCTTTTTGCATAATATGCAAAAAGCAATTACAGTGGACCTTCACTTATTTTGGCTTCTTTAAGCTTTATAACCACTTTTATATGGGTCAAAATTAATACTGCTCTCCAGCAAGTATTGCACAAAAAACCAATTTGTGTTGAAAATTTTCTGCAGATTAATATTTGCTTTTGGTATTCTTTTTCAGTCTTAATATAGACTCTTAACATGTCATTACACATTCTCTGGGAGCCTGTGATATGGATTTTACTTGAACTGCAGTTAAAATGGCTTAAAACAATTGCAATATTTTTTTTCTGTCAGTGATGTTTGATGGCTTGCCACAATTTTTTTACATCTCTGGCTGAACCAGTGATCAACTTTGTGTGAAGTTTCTTTTTTTTCTGCTGTACAATATAGAATATCTTCCTTGCATAGCTCTACCACCATCTTTTGAATTTCACTGACAAACTATTTTACTTCATAGCTTGCTGTTGTTTGCACATACTCCTGTATATTTAAGTCATTAGTCATTCTTTACTGAAAAACAACAGAATAGTAATTAATTAGCTTCACACCGACAGCAGTACAGTTAAATTTCTTCTTTCAAGAGTTGCATCAGAATGAAAATTGCAGTTATTTTTCAAATCTGTGAATGAACACACACACTGTGTGCATTGGGAGTTGATAAATAGCCTATATATATAATCTTAGTTTTCAGAGGAAGGGGATTCCCTCTGAAAAGGGCTAGGTTATGCCAAATGAATTAGAAGTAATTATTCATTCTGTAGAATAAAAATATTAAGGTTTTAATTTTTCCTTTTTACTTTTCTCCTTTCTAGGATTTTGCTATCTTTATATGAAAACCATTGAAAGAGCAGCTTTCCCATCAAAACTCTGGGAGAAAGTAAAATTATCCAAGAATTATGAAAAGGCAATGGAACAGATAGATAAACATTTGATATATTGGCCACATTTTATTCGTCATAAGTGCAAACAGAGGTTTACGAAAATAACTCAATATCTCATACGCATGAGAAAACTTTGCTTGAGTAGACAGTAAGTTTAATAATTTTATAGTGCATATTAACTCATTAATCACTAAAAGAAAATGCCTCCTGCTGAGATTTAATATAATTTTACTACAGCTGAGATTTAATATAATATTACCACTTTAAAATCTAATCTTGTTCTTGAAGCATAAAATAGGATTATATGATAATTTGTTAGGGGTAGACCTTCATCTAAAAAAAAAAAAGAGTTTTCAGTTGGTCACTCCTCCAGAAGGATAGCTTTCATTATCCCTGAGTTTTTTGTGTTGCAAATTCTTACAGAGTACAGTAAAACCTTGCTTTAAGATAATGGGGAAAAACCTTCTGTTGACAAAGCTCACTAAGTTTGGTTGTAATTCTAGTTATTTCTTCCTGTATTAGTGTATCTAAATTTAGTGAGATGTTCTCAATCTCAGTTGGGTTATGTTGTCTTCCTGCAGAACAGTTTCTACAACAGGACTGCTGTAGAAAATGTTCTACAGGCTCTGGAGATGGAATACAGACTAATTTGTTGTTGGACATATCTTTTAATCTCTTTTGGACATATTTCACCAAATTTCTATATCCCCAGGCTCCAGCTCCATATGTAAACATGGGGAGAAAGATGCACTACAGTATAGTTTAAGGGTGGAGCCCTTGAGACCCAACTCCTTTCTTGTGATTTTGCATGCAAGGTTCTGCACCTTGCCTTTGATATAATCACAGTGTGGAATAAAAAAAAAAAAGTCATTAAGGGGGATGCCATATAGACTCATTTGATTTGTTGTCCTTTGTATTTGTTAGTGATATGAGTCTTCATCGAGCCTTTCAGTAACATTGTCTTGGTTTCATCTGTTGAGACTGTGAGCTTGTGAGTATCACATCATTCCACAAAGTCTTCCAAGTTTTTGATTGAAATCACAACAGACAATGATGGGCAAATCATCTGCATAAGCCTGTTTTATGGAATTCTGTCAGTTCTTGGCTATCCATTTGTTGAACATTGCATTCAAGCAGAGAGCCCAAAATAGATCTTTGTGGTCAGCCTATGGTGATTTGTCTTACATGTCTGCTGTGCTTGCTTCTATCTGTCATGTAACCAGGGCTGCCAGCCGTGCGCAAACTTTCATAAGACTGCCCTCTACTAGAAAGGGGTTACAAAAATAATTAATTTTATTATATTTATTATTCTAATCACAGTACAACCAGTTCAAAGTATTGTTAAAAATATTATCATAAAAACATAAAAAATATAAATAGGTCACAAAATAAATTTTTGGCATAAAAAAAATTACATAGTATGATAAAATAATCAGTTCAACTTATTAATAATAAGTATCTAAAAAAGAATTAAAAATAAACACACACACATAGGGTGTCTCAAAAATATTGGTACAAATGTTTAAGGGAGGTAGGTAACATCTAAAGGAATGAATCGCATAGGAACCCATAACGGGAAAGTAGTAGCAGAGGCACAAGAAGCAGAAATGACATAAGACAGTAATTAGTGGCAAACATTTATTTGACATAATATTAACAATGGAGTACGAGATGGATGCATTTCATGATGTTACAACAGACGCTCGAAGGTTCCACCACGAGACGTGATACCGACGCAGCATGGATTGGCGGACACAGTCAAACACACCTAGAGTTTCTTTGATAGTAGCAGCAGCGCAGAAGAGTCTCGCCACGAGATCCATTTCTGTCTCTACAGGTGATTCATACATGATAGATTTGAGGGCCCCCCACAGAAAGAAATCAAGACTCAATAAATCAGGCGAGCATGGGGCCAGGCAAAGGGTCCCCCACGGCCAATCCATCGATGCCCAAAATGCCTGTTCAAAAGGTCACGAACACACCTTCCATAATGTGCAGGCGCCCTGTCATGTTAAAACCAAATGTTGCGTCTCACATTTGCTGGAACATCGTCAAGTAACCCTGGTAGAACTTGTTCAAGAAAGATCCGATATTTAGCGGAGTTCATGCAGGATGGTAACAGGTATGGGCCGACTAACCAGTCACCGACCATACCTGCCCACACATTTATTGCAAAGCGACGTTGTGGGGCATGGGAGTGCACACCGTGTGGGTTGTCGTGAGCCCACACACACATGAGCATTGTGCTGATTGAATAAGCCTTCCTGACTGAAATAAGCCTCATCCGTGAACAAAACATAGGCTGGAAAATTCAAGTCTTGAACACTTTCTTGGTTGTTATTGTTATTTGGTGTTTTAGGAGCATTAGCAACTAAGGCCATATTGCTCCGGGATATGCGGTGGTCATTCCCTGACCTTTCCGTATCTTCCGTATTTGGTGGTGATGGGCTCGAACCCCGGTCTAATCAAGAAGAGTGTGCTACGCACTGCTGCTCCTTCCCACCTGGCTACGGAGGTACACTTTCTTGGAGAAACCACTGCGCAAAAGCCACACGTGCAGGATGATCTTGGGGAAGCAGTAACTGAACCCCTTGGAGATGAAAGGGGTGTAAGGAATCGTCGTGCCAGACACACTGTACACTGCAACGAGACACTCCTAAGGCAGTGGAGGCAACGGCATTTGTGCTGGTAGTAGGATTATTCTGGACGGCATTCAACACACTTTTTCTTCGATGGCAGGAGTTCGTATCGAACATGGTCTGCACGCATTACCCCTGTTACCTCTAAATGACCATAATCGCACAAATTTTGATGCACACGTGCAAACAAACGGTGTTCCTATATGTGTCTGCCTGGGAAGCTTACTCCATAAATTCGTTGAATGGCTCATCCATTGCCCTCTGCTAATCCATACACTAGGTGCATATCTGCTAGCTCACAGTTCGTATATCGATGCATGCTCTTCATGCGGCGGCTACTGCTTGAATGAGTAAACCAGAAATTTTCCCTTTTGCGAACTGCTGAACAGCACCGTGTACCCTTACGGTGACGTTTCCTGTTATGGGTTCCTATGCAATTCACATTCCTTTAGATGTTACCTACCTCCCCTAAACGTTTGTACCAATATTTTTGAGACACCCTATATATATAGGTAACAAGACTACATATTATTTTAGTAATCAAAGTACATTCAGTTCAACTTACTGTTCAATATATCACAAAAAAATATATAAGTAGGTAACAAAACAAAATATTTTTTCGGCAGCACAAAAAGATAACATATATTAGTAATTATTAGTCTAATATAGTAACTCCCCGACTTAGGTTATACTCAACTTATTGAAATTTGACTTTACGTAAGTTTTTGCTGGCCAGTGCAAACAAAAAAATTGTGGAAACAAATTTTTCATTCCGGAGGAATAAATTGAGGTATCGTGAAAATATGGTAATGTGAACCCAATAACACCTTTTTTTTTTTTTTGTAATTTGTTCGAAGTCCTTGGAAGTTGAAAATTTCGCTATATTACTAAGCTGTTTATCTCTATAAAAGGTCATATTTATAATGGAAATTACACTACCCTTTCATCATTATCATATATTCCCATTATAAGAATCAATTTTGAACACCTTTGTGATATTTTGCTAGAGCATGTTTCTGGAGGTCACGACCACAAAACAATTTGCACTTTCTTGTTTATTGACTTGTTTTGTTAAGTGCATCTATTTAAAATTTTTTTTTTTTTTTTTTTTTTTTTTTTAGGAGCATTAGCAACTAAGGCCATATTGCTCCGGGGATATGCGGTGATCATTCCCTGACCTTTCCACATCCTCCGTATTTGGTGGTCATGGGCTCGAACCCCGGTCTAATCAAGAAGTGTGTGCTGCACACTGCCACCCCTGCTCACTTGGCTATGGAGGTGCTATTTAAAATAGGTAGTAAACTCTATCTTATTGCATTTGCGATAATACCGATAACTGCAATTGTGTGGGTTTTTATGCTATTATGGTGAAATGTGTTCCCCTTCACTGAAATCTTCAATCATATAAAAAACAAATTTTTAGAAACTTCTCTTCATTCCTATTTATATATTATAAAAATAAAGGGAAAGCAACCAACAAGAAGTGCAAGTGGTGGTAGTGCCAGGAAACGAAACAAAATTGATTTGAAGATGAAAATGATTAAGATCAACAGTGATCGCAAAACAGTGTTCAGGTGCTATATCAAAGATGGAACAGCTGTTAATAATATGGATGGAAAATCAGATTCAGAAGTGAGTGCCCCTGAGTCTAATGACCATTCAAGCAAAAGCAACAAGTATTTAGCATTAGCATTAGTAGAGGCATATGATGCAAGAAAGCAAGCTTATTCAGCATCAGCCAAAAAAAAAAAAAAAAAAAAAAAAAACCCCACTCCCATTTCACCCATCCCATTTATAAAGATATTAAGGATAAGTATGGCAAAACCCAAGTTCATGGCAAGCAAAGGGTTATTTAAAAGGTTGTAGCATTGCGCTTGTTTGCACAACATAAAGTATGCGGTAAAGTCGCCAGTGCCAATTCTGCAGCTGCAGAGAAATTTAGTGATGTGTTGGGAAAATTTATTGATGAACGTGGCTATTCAGTGCAGCAAATTTTTAATGTTGATGAGACTGCTGTGTATTGGGAAAAAAATGCTGGATCAAACATACAATGCTAGGTTTCAAGGCTTCAAAAGATAGGGCCACACTCTTGCTTGGGGCTAATCCAGAGGGAGATTACAGATTAATGTGTACCATTCTGGAAATCCTCATGCATTTAAGGACATCAATAAAGCCACCCCACCTGTGCATTTCCAATCAAAGCAGAGAGAGCATAGATAATATCTCTCATTGAGGGTTGGTTTAAATGCTGCTTCATTCCTGAGGTTGAAAAATATTGTAAAGACAACTACGTTCCTTTCAACATTTTGCTTCTATTGTATAATGCTCCTGGACATCCTATGCATCTAGATGAGTTCAATTCGAACACGAGTCATATTTCTGCCACCATAAACGACTTCACTCATCCGACCTATGGATCAGGGTGTTTTTTTGAATTTAAAAGCATACTGTTTTACGCACAACATTTGCTCAGTCGTTGTCTGCATAGACGATGAGAAAAATTTTACCTTAAGAGACTTTTGGAAATCTTACAATATTTACCACCCAATCTTAAACATTAATAAGGCCTGGGCAGAAATTACTAAAAGTTGTTTAAATGGCAAATGGAAGAAAATATGCCCGGGGCACCTAAAAGGCTTCGAAGTATTTGAAAAAGACGAATCATATGAAGAGGTTATAGATAAGATTGTAAAGGCTGCAGAGCTACTTCAGTTGGAGGTTGATGCCAAAGATATGGAGCAGTTTATAGAAGAAGAAGAGAAGGAATTATCTACCAAAGAACTTATTGACTTGCAGGCAGCGATAGTGAAAGAACAAAATGCTGACTAAGCTCAAGATGAACCAAATGAGGAGCTGAGACGCTCCATCACCACAGAGATGGCAGTGGCATTTCGTGAAATTGTATCGGCTATGGCAAGGTTTGAGAAGATGGGTCCTGACAGCAAATGATTCTTAAAAGTTAACAGGGGTGAATGATATACTTGCTTGCTACAAAGAAATCTACGATGAAAAGAAAAAAAGCCACTGTCCAGTCGTCCATTAATGTTCTTTTGTAAGGTTGAGCAGCCGACCTCTTCTAAATCTCCACAGCCCTTAACCTCTGAAATGGTGTACTTATCAGTTGAAGACGTTAATTCTGGCAACAATGCTCAAGAGGTAAAACTTATGCCTGTCTCCTTGTTTTGTAATTTTATAATTTTGAAAATTTTTTAAATTGCACGCTTTTGTAATTTTTCCTGCGCTTGAGATAAAAAATTGAATAAATACAATAAATAATTCTATTTACATGTTTGTCGAACATTTCTTTTTTTGATTCAATCAATTCAGCGAGTGCTGCACAAGCATGGGGGAAATTCAGACTTACATAGCATTCTGCGGAACGCAACCCTTACGTAAGTTGGGCACTTCCTGTATTCTAATCTTATATAATGTGTAATAACTGTAATCAAATAGCAGTCTATTGCACTACTATATAGTAGTATGTAAATTTGTATTATATTTTGATATAATCACGGAATTTAATCACACATTATAATTAAAATAACTACATAATTTGTATTCTTTGGGCTTTTGCTGCTACAAAATTCTTGATTAATGCACCAATGTCCAAATTATCCATAATATCATTTTCTATAGATATAGATAAATCTGTTAAATGTTCCTGTGCCATAGTTGATCGTAAATAATTTTTTATAATTTTAAGCTTTGAGAAACATCTTTCTCCTGAAGCAATTTACACTGGTAGTGTCAGAAAAATTCTTAGAACTACTGAAATACTTGGAAACGAATCGTGTAAATTGTATATAAAATTTAATAAAACGAGAGGAGACATTTTCTTTTTTTATATAAAACATTGTAAGGATTTGATTTTCTCAAAAAGAGTTATTCCATCAATATGACAAGCATTCAAATTTTTGTTGTTGCTTAATTTCATGTGCAGATATTTGCAGTGTTTTAATATATCTTCCTCATTCCATTCTTTTAACGCATTGATATTATGGACAATTTTAAACACTTCATTATTCTCTTTGAACAGCATAAATCTTTCAGTAAGCGATGACAGAGTAGTGTCAAGAAAAAAAGTTCTATTTTAAAATTATCTTTGGCATTTTTTATAGGTTTATATTTGAATATGAACCCTTGCTTCATATTCAAACATTTTTTTTCCTTTGGTCTTTTTCGAACCTCGGGAATAATAGGATCAATATCCAAAATATTCGCTATCTGTGTTGCAGAATTAATAAAATTTTTAAAATTCTGGCCTGTTCTATAATCTTTTAAATCATTTACAAGATGTTCAACATGTTCAGTTACTGTTTCTGTATTAAATGTTAGGTTCTGCATCATTTTTTACTAATGCCAATAATTTGGCTTAAAATATCATGCCAAATAATAATTGAGCAAAGAAATTTAAATGAAGTTATTTTTGAAATAAGATTTTTAGCCTGAACTCTTGAATTGATATCTTTAGTATTATCATCAGTTATATATAAGAGGCCTGATAAATTTCCAAAATGTTTAAGAGGCTTTATTTCTTCTATTTGGCTTTCCCATCTTGTATTTGATTGCGATTTTAGGCTTAAATTTTGAACGTGGGATTTTAATATAGCCCAATGCTTAGTAGATGAGGAAAAATAATTGTATAATTCTTGTATAATGCCAAAAAAAGTCAGTTATCTCAAACAAAATTTTTGCTGCATCATTGACTATTAAATTTAAAAAGTGTGCAGAACATGGTACAAAGAAGGCTCTAGAATTTGCTTCAATCATTTTTTGTTGGAGCCTGTTATGTCTACCACACATATTTGCACCGTTATCGTATCCTTGACTGGGTAAATCCGAAATGTTAAGATTTAATAAATTTAAATGATTTGAAATAAATGTATATAATCCCAGGCCAGTAGTATCATCAACAGAGCAAAATCCCAAAAACTATTTTGTGAATTTCTGCAATGTTTTTGTTTTTATTAAGATATATAAACCTGATAACAAGAGTTATTTGTTCTGTTAGGCTTATATCTGGAGTTCAATTAAGAAATATTTTGCATTTTTAACCATTTCTAAAAATATTTTGTTTTATACCTTCAGAAATTATATGAATTATTTCATTCTGTATATTATCTCCTAAATAATAATATGCAATATTCTTTTTTTTGGGATGTTTGAATGCGACATTATTGAATCAAATTTAGCAACGATTTCTACTAATTTTAGAAAGTTACCTTATCATATAAATTTTTGGAAGAACCTCTAAAAGCAGTACACTGCCCTGATAAATACTGTATTATGTATATTAAATGTTCAGTAACCGATTGCTAATATTTTTTTTCTCGTTGCCATATAGTCTGTTCTATTACGTCAATTGTACATTTATTAAAGACAGTTTGGGTTTGCAGTACTTTGTACTATTTTTAATGTGGAGGGCACTTGTGTTTTCTTAGTATATGTTATAAATGTTGCCAATCATTAAAGCCATATTCACTGCTAAGCTGTGATTTTTTTTTTTTTTTTTTATTATAAAATAGTCTGCTGTAGTAGCAAAAAACAGAATTTTGCAATTTCGAGTATATCAAATAATTTCTTTTGGCTTATTCCCCATTTGGGAGAATTTGAATATAATAAGAGTTGGTAAACTTTCCACCTGAGTTGTCTTTAGGAAAATTCCAATGAGTTTTTTGATGAGGACAATTTTCGATATTATTATGGATAAATATTTTGGCCAAGTACTTGGATAGTGTTCGATGTTCCTGCTGTCTCGAAAGTAGAATCAGAATTTCCTTCATTTGCATCTACTTGGTATCCTGCTGCTGCTGGCAGCTTCATTTAATGTCTTAGTACTGCAACCGCCTTCAGTTCCTACAAAATCATATCTTCCTTCTTTTGTTTGTTCCATAGATGTAATTGGTTGTTGAGTTTGGGAGACTGAAATAATGTCTGTTTTATATTTATTTTCTTTTGATAATTTGTAGCTGCTACCATCTTCAATTTCTTTAAATCTGTATGTTTCTTGTTCTTTTTATGTTGTGGCAGTGCTACCTTCTTTGTTTCTTTTCTGTTGGTGCTGTTTCTGTTTTCAAAAATCTATTTAATGACCTGGCCAGTTCTTGTTCTACGTGCAACCTTTTTTGCTTTTCTTTTTCTATATTGGGCTCCGGTTTTTTTTTTTTTTTTTCCCCCTCTTATCATTTACTTGTCTGACATCTGGAATTCCGTAATTAAAATATAATAATATTAATATCTAATAAATAATTACCTAAATATTTAATGTAAAATTTAATTACTGTCATCAACCGGTGCAACATCACCACTTTGCTTATTGGAGGATTGAAATGGTGGAACCTATGTTCAGTCTTCAGAGCTAAGTTCCGGTCAACCCTTCCCCATCTCTTCCATTCTACAGTATGGCAAGATCCAACTTCCTTACACTTCGAGGGTACAACTCTAAAACGGTGTTCACAGGCCGGCTGCTAGTTAGTACACTGGACCAAACCTATTGGTAACTCTTTAGGAGGCTTCCGTACATCATACAGTATGATGTACGGAAGCTTCCTAATGAATACACCACGAATTGTCAAACTAAGTAAGCTTATCTGCAAAAAGATCTAAACCTCCCAAACACTTCATTTCACAAATATGTTGTTTCACTTCTAATCTCAACGATGTCCATTTCCACTTGTAGTCTGCCAAACCCCATGTACTTTTTCTGACAGAATTTCAGTTATTGGTTGATTCAACTATTGCTTATCTCAGCTGCTCAAATTATTTGCTGTATGATTCCTTTTGTCTCAAAGATGGTACTTATGCATATGTCCATTCTGATATTCCCTGTCAGAGACTTGGTAATTTGGAATCTCCTCTTTTTTCGATCTTTTCTGGCTTAAAATCACTCTACCTCATTGTGTCAAATTCATCTGTTGTCTCTACCGTGCTTCCAACTCCACTAATCACTTGGAGCTCTTTGACTTCCTCTTTGCAACTTGACTTTCTCCAGTCCAACTTTCATAACAGTGTGGTAATTTTCCTTGGTGATTTTAATATTCACAGCTCCAGCTGGCTTCTGTTTTCTAGTCACACCGACCCAGCTGGTCAAGATGCTGAGGCTTTTACAATTACTAATAACCTTGCACAGATTGTTCATTTTCCTACAAAAATACCGGACAGTCCTAAACATACAGCCAACACGATTGATCTTTTTCTCACAAACAACCCTTCTAAATATGCAGTCGAAGGGAGTGGTCCTTTAGGTATCTCAGATGATAACTTGGTGATTGTCTCTTCACCAATGGAGCCTTTATCTCATGGCTATTCCCAACCTCGTATTGTTTGTCTTATCCTTTATCTAAACCTTGATTTTCCAATAAATGTGCCAAGGCTGTTCAATGAAGAATGTTGCATATCATAATTGGCTTGTTTCCAATTCTTCAGTTTCATTTTCTGCCTACACCAAAGCTCACAACAGTTGTAAAGCAGTTATTAATCAGTCCAAACTAGATTTTGAACAGGCTAAGAGTAGCAAACTTGCTTTTTGCCCTAATGGTAGCTGAGCATTTTGGTCTCTTGCCAAAGCTATTGGCCGTAACTTTTGCCCATCTCTGCTTTCACCTCTGTCAAACCCAGATGGTTCATGTCCATCCAAAACCCGATCAGTGCTCAGGGCCATCTTGCTTGTGATGCAGTTTTCCTCCTTTAGAAACTTCCTGAGTTGTTATGAGGGTAAATAATTAATCCTTCTTGGGGCAGTTTCCAAGTGGGTTGTATTGGCATTAATGTGCCCAATAATATGGGGTGAGTTCCCATGTTATTGTGCTCTGTAGGCTCCAGTGGATTAAAATTTGTTAATTTGTCTCCTGATCTCCTGTTGTCTTGTTAATTTGTCTCCTGATGTTAATTTGTCCTGAGAAGCACCCCCCCCCCACCCTGGGGGCTTCTCAGGATTAAAAACTGTGACTTATTGGAATGGCAGAAATTGAAGTGTTTTTAGCTGACAGTGCTAAGAAAACAGGATTGTAGGGCAAAGCTCCTATGACACCTGAGAATTGTCGCTATCAATCTGTTGGTATACCACAGTAAAGTCCCTGTGATTATTTCCATGGGAGTTAGTCATCACACAGTAACAACAAACGTGGGGTCACACACAGATATGCCATGATGACTGAATGAAGAGAACTTGTAGCTAAAATATTCAGCAGGATATAAATGGCCAACCTCTGCTGAGGAGCTGATTTTGGAAACACTTTGCAGAAAATGGAGTTGCAGTTACACAGGGACACTTCTAAGGGGTAATAAATCCTTCTGTAACTGAATCTGAAGTCAAAATTTGTGCAGGTACATCCATTTTCAAGATATAAGCATTTAACTGTGCTGACTTGCCCCATAGGTTAACAACCTTCAAGAAGTTGAGTTTTTGAATTCCTCATTATTGAGTAATGGAGGCATGTGATGCAAGAAAGCAAGCGTTGACCTTATGTAGCATCTGCCAAAAAAAAAAAAAATTCACACATCCATTCCCTCTAAAACTTTGTCTAGTTCCTCCTTGAATTTATTTAAGCTGTCAACTTCCACAACAAAAGATGGAAGTTTGTTCCAGCAATTAACTATCTGCTGGCTAAAGGCAATTTTCTGTACATCTATTCTACAACTGTTTTTCTGCAATCAGGTTTACAATCAGAGCAAGTGGAAGAATCCCATCAGAATTCAGCTTGCTGAACCCATTCAAGACTTTATACACCTCAGTCAGATCACCTCACGTGCCTAGTGTCCAGTCACTGCAATTTGCAGAACTTAAGCCTTTCTTGGTAAGAGGGCCCCTTCGTTTCCCTCACCAATCTTGTTGCCCTTCTCTGTACAAACTCAAGTAATTCTACATCCTTCCTAAAATCAGGCCTCCAGACCTGTATGCAGTACTCAAGGTGTGGCCTGACCATTGCCTTATAAAGGCAATGGGATAATCACCAAAAGGAATAATCACCTCCTTTTTCCTACTAGCAAAATTCCTGTATATCATTGACAATATCCCATGACCTGCTCTGGCAGCCTTCTCAGAAAACTTCATATCTGACTGCAAAATTACTCCCAGATCTTCATTTTCTAACACCCTAAGTGTAATAAGTATAGTATCACACAGTTGGGTAGTAATGGTATGTTACCTTGATCCAAAAGAGAGCAATAGTTTCCCAAAGTACGGTCTATTTGAAAAACTAGGAGCCTAAATAGGTCCTGCTGCTGGCTGGTACATGTGTTGTTAAAGTGCCACACAATTTTTGGTGACAAAATTGGAACTATTAAATTTTATGAGGAAGATATTGTGGGCAAATATGATGAAAATTTAATAAGGTTCCAATGACATTTGGAACCTTATTAAATGAAATAAGGTTACTGTAACGACATTTCAAACACTGAAATCGGAAACAAATGGAAACATTCTATAAATTGTCCCCGTTGCTAGGGTGAAAGTTGAAGTTCCTATATCCAGTCTATATTCTGGGAATTTAATGCAGCATAACTTTAAATAGTATTAGTCATCTTGACCAACAGTACCACTATGGTGATGTGTGATGTCTAACCTATAGCAAAATACCTCAACTTCAAGAAATTCACATCCATTCCAAGAGATAAAATCACAGAAATCTCACCACACTTAGATTAAGTACTGTAGAATCACTGGAGACACTTGGCAAGTCGAATCAACTCGTTCATCCAATACTTTTGGCAATTCAGAAGGAGCATATAAAGTAGCGTCTGGACAATGACACCATCCCTGATACCCATGGAAAGTACATTTTCCATTTATTTGTGTGCACGATTATTTATGAATTATATACAAAACTTACAAAGAAGATATATATATACAATTTTATATACATTAACATTCTCTTTATACATATATAAGATACTGTATTATATGTGACCACCTGTTGCTTTGTGTACCTGTATCCCAGAATCGAGGGTAGCTCCTAGGTAAAAGCCCATCTCCACCTAGTTATTCTGTTCTGATTTAGAACTTGTATGAAGCAGGCCTAAAAATGTGTGTGTGTGTTCTCACCAATGCCAATAAAAGGCAGCTACTGCCTGACGCCCTTGTCTAGGCCTTCATTTACACTATCTGTTCGTGCCAAATTCCTGCAACCACCAGAAGTAGTGCAATACCGGTGGGTTCCAGCAATCTTGAGGTCAAGTGGAGAAACCTCCACAAATTATCTTCAGTACCACCGAGAAACTAATTATTTTATAAATCAGATATATACATCACTTGTTTTAAATATGCTCAGTCTCAGAATTTCTGACAACCAGGAAAACCAATATATAATTAGATTACGTACAGTGGACTAACTTTAACTACGAAGTACTCCATGAGGAAACTTCTACCCACAGAGACCACTTCCACATTCAATTAATAGCACTGTGTAGTCTGTCCACTAGAACTTTTAAACCTGCTGACAAACACTGAGATAGCTCCAAACTCTTTCACATAAACTTTCTGTTTCACAGAAACAAATCTTAACAATAACAACAGAAATGTATATAATACCAATTGTCATAAATCAACAGGAAATGTGAAGCCTTCCAAAATATACATTACTTTGTATGATATATTTCGAAGGGGAAAAGCAAAACAGTTCAAGCAATTATTTTGCCAAATGTTAGTAGTACTGTTGAGCATCTTTGAAAGAGTACAACCTTTTCTGCAATAGATAAGGCCTGGTTTTGTGTGTGTGTTTTGAAAGCCCATAATCCTCTGCCCTACTTAATTTTCTTTTAGTCAGCACATCAATAAATACAACTGAATGAAAGTTTCTGTTGGAAAAAATTATTGATGATGTGGCTATTCAATGCAGCAAATTTTTAATGTTGACGAGACTGCTGTGTATTGGAAAAAAATGCCGGATCGAACATACATTGCCAAAGAGGAAAATACAGTGCCAGGTTTCAAGATGTCAAAAGATAGGGTCACACTCTTGCTTGGGGCTAATGCAGTGGGAGATTACAGATTAAAACCACTGCTTGTTTACCATTCTAGAAATCCTCTTGCATTTAAGGGCATCAATAAAACCACCCTACCTGTGCATTTCCGGTTGAACCAGAGAGCATGGATAACAATATCTCTTTGAGGATTGGTTTAAATGCTTCTTCATTCCGGAGGTTGAAAAATATTGTAAAGACAATGACGTTCCTTTCACAATTTTGCTCCTATTAGATAATGTTCCTGGACATCCTATACATCTAGATGATTTAAATTCGAATGTGAGAGTCATATTTCTACCCGCCAAACAACTTCACTCATCCAACCTATGGATCAGGGGGTTATTTCGAATTTAAAATCATACTATTTACACACATTTGCTCAGGTATTGTCTGCAGTAGACTATGAGAAATTAAGTTGAGAGTTTTGGAAATCTTACAATATTTACCGTGCCATCTTAAACATTTATAAGGCCTGGGCGGAAATTACTACTAAAATTGTTTAAATGGCGCATGGAAGAAAATATGCTTACAGCACGTAAAAGGCTACGAAGGATTTGAAAAGGACTAATCATACAAAGAGGTTATAAATAAGATTGTAAAGGTTGCAGAACTACTTCAGTTGGGGGTTGATGCCAATGACAAGTTAATAGAGGAAGAAGAGAAGGAATTATCTAACGAATAACATATTGACTTGCAGGCAGCAATAATTAAAGAAGAAAATGCTGACGAAGCTCAAGATGAACCAAATGAGCAGCCGAGACACTTCATCGCCAGAGAGATGGCATTGGCATTTCGTGAAATTGCATCGGCAATGGAGAGGTTTTAGAAGATGGAGCCTGACAGCGAACGATTCTTATAAGTTAACAGAGGGGGTGAATTGATATGCTTGCCTGCTAGGAAGAAATCTACGATGAAAAGAAAAAAGCCACCATCGAGTCATCCATTAATATGTTCTTTCATAAGGTTGAGCGGCCGATCCCTTCTAAATCACCACAGCCCTCAACCTCTACAGCGGCGTATTTATCAGCTGAAGACGTCTATTCTTTCAACGATGCTCGAGAGGTAAAACTTACTGATGCAACTACTACGTAAGTCGGGGAATTCCTGTATAGGAATGGTAATAGCTATATAGTACAAGGAAGCCACAGGCTTTTGCTGCTGTCCCAGGGGGCGAGAGAGGAGTAGATAAGAAAATAGAAATTATTTGTTCCCTCCTCACATAGGAATATATCCAGCTGACCTTTGAATACATTCAAAGGTCAGCTGGATAGTTAACTACCTGCAAAAGCAACCTGTTCCAGCAATTAGACTCATTGCTAAAAGAAAACATCTTAGTCTATTCTAAACCTCTTCCCCCTTCAACTTGAATTTATGCACCCCAAGTTCTCTAATTCTATAACAGCAAAAATTCTGCCTTCATTTGTTTTACTAACCCCTCTCAGACCCTTATAAATCTCAATCAGGTTACTTCTGAGGTGCCAGGCTGCAAAGCTCTGTAGCCTACATAATTGGAGTCTTTTCTCATATGGTCGTCCTTTTGCTGGTCTCACCATTCTAGTTGGCTGTCTATTTTTGGACTCTTTCTAGAAGCTCAATGTCTTTTTTTCAGATGTCTCCATACTTGAACACAGTATTCCAAACGTGATCTTACAGTTGCCTTATACAGTACATTTATGTCCCCCTTATCTCTATAGGGTAATGTTTGATAAATCATCGATCAGACACCATGAGCTTTTCTGACTGGTTGTTTACTGCTTAGAAAACTTCATACTTGCCTGCTTTATAATGGTCAGATACCTTTCTTACTCTGTTTTTAATTCAACCCCACCAAATGTATAATTTATTTTGTGGTTGCTATTCCCCAAGTGTGAGACCTTGCATTTTGCTGCATTAAAACATAACTGCCAATATTCTGACCATTATTATTGCAGCCCCAAACTCATATGTCATCCTGAAGGCCCTCTGCTTGGTACTGATCATTAATTACTCTACCAACCTTTATCAGTTGTCTGCAACTGTTGACATCAAGCCTTCTATCCCATCATCAAGTCGTTTATGAAAATCGGAAACAACAGTGGTCCGAGAACTCCACCTCCTCTACATCAGAATTTTTTTCAAAAGAGATTGTTGAAATTGGCTCAATAAAATCCATTTTCAATGTTTGTTTTTTTGTTACTTAATTCCTTATATCCTTGGGGAACCCAATTTCTGACTTTACACTAATCTAAAGAATATCCATTAATCACAACCCTCTGCCTTCTGCCCTGCAGTCACCCAGCAGTCCATTTTAATTTTTCCAGTAATACCATGTTCAATGTTAATGAATTATTAACCTTGTATGCACAAGGTGAAAGAGGTATCATGTTAGTAAAGCTACAATGTGGGAGATAAGTAAAGGAAAATCTTTGGTAACTAACAGAACATGATGCACCAGCAAAGCCTGCAACTTTTTAGAAAATTCGAAATTTTAAAGTTAGGGATGAGGTGGGGAGCTTTGAACATAATTAAACGAGTTAAGAAAATTTATGTTGTGAATACATTATTTTGTTTATGAAGAAATAGAAAAATTGATTTGTGTAAACTGCCATCAGTGAGATGGTTTTGTGACAGTCATTAAACATTGTTAGTTTTATGTGCATAGTCACTATGTATATATTCCTACTAACAACTGCTTGTGTAAATATTGTTTTGCTGTTTTAAGTAATTTTGTTGACTTTAATTTATCTTAATTTATCTAAGAGAAATTACATCAGCCAATCACAGTACAATTTAATGGGATCATAGGTTACCAATTTTCGAGATATTTGTTATAGAAACCAAATTAATTTAAACCAAAGGGGAAGAATTTTACAATTTTGGCAAGATAGTAGAAATTGTAACATTTTTCTGGGCATTCTCTTGATGTATTGTAATACAAAAGAGTATTATAATTATGCATTTGTTTTTATTAGAACTATACTATGATAATAACCTGTCTTTTTTTCTGACAGGAAGAAATTGATACCATTACAAAACAAAATTGAAAGAAGAGAAAGAAGAAGAGAGGATAAAGCCCTGGTTGCTGCTCGTCTAGAAAATGCCATAGAGAAAGAATTATTAGAAAGGCTGAAAAAGGGTACGGTAAGTAGTACAATGCAGATAAAATTTCCTAATATTAAATCAGATTTCTGTGGAACATTGGTTTAAAGTATTTAAACATCTGAGTCAAATACACTCACATTTACAGTGAGTTGGCTTTGCATTAGTAACACTTACCTGATACCTCGTGGGCCACCTTTTGCCTGTAATCCAGCCTATACATATCTTAGTATTGCTGGGTATCCTGTGGTAGCGTTACCTATACATTGCACAATGTGTCCAGTAATGCCTGCACATTGTCAAGTGGCTGGTTGTAGCATCAAATATCCTTATCCAGTAGGTTCCGAACATGCTAAGTTTGGGCAGCCATGGGAGATGGAGAATCCATTATGTTCTTGAAACCAGTTAGCAACCTTCCAGGCCTTATGACATGGTGCACTGGTTTTTTAGATGCTGGAGTTATATAGATACAGTGTCATCATGAAGGGGTATGTATGTATGTATGATTAGTTATAATGATGACAAAAAAACCTTAGTTGTGTAGAATTAAATGTGTTATTTTTGAGTGTCAGTAAGTCTTTTTATAGAAAAGATTAATCATAGATTTAATAAGCATTGTTCCAGCTGTACCCACACTGGTTATTTTCAAGTTCTTTCTTCTGAGTTGTCGTAAAGACATCGTCAACAGTTCACGCCAGCACTGTATGACCAGTTAAGTGAGGGATAGCACTTAAACAAAAAAAAAAAAAAAAAAAAAACAACAACCAAAGCTTATATAACTGAAGCTAATGTGTAGCTGTGATGATTGCTTTTATATGTACTCTTGCTAAATAGTTTATAAATGTAGTTTTAAGGTGTTTATTTTAAATTCTTTTGTGAAACTTGAGTATAGTGTGATAAGGTTCCATCGGGTTTGACTATTTATAATTAAGGAAGTGTAATGTGCATGCCAAATTTATGATAAATCTGTTTTGGCAGTTAGGGCATTCTTTGTTCTTACTATCAATTCCAGCTGCCAATGCTTTAGCATAGTTCTGGTATTTGAAATTTTGAAGAGCTGCTTTTTAAATTCTACAAGTTATGGATGCAGGGGACTTTAATTAGGTGGAGGGTTGGTCACATTAATTAGTTGTATCTAATTTTGGGACAAAATATCACCTTATAGGAAAAGATATAGATTTTTAAAGACTGAGTTTTAATTAAAGGTTTATACAGCCATATAATAGTTTCACCACTGGAGAAAGGCATGGTGACCTACTACAATATTTTTCATTGGAAAACTTTATGAACGAGGCTCAAGAATAAATTGATAATACTACGAGAGGTCAGTGGAACAAGGAAAACAGGTCTGCAAAGAGTACATTGGCTCGACACCATCAAGAGCAACACTGGCATTGATGTATAGTGTGATAAGGTTCATCGGTTTTGACTATTTAGGACTTGAAAGAAGCTATTGAAGACTGGTCAGCATGGAGGCAGCTTGTCCATAAAGTCTCCCAAAGTTGGCTGTGACTGATGAAACAGTGTTGCCACATTGTTGATGAAAACAACAACAATATGGCCTTAGAGAATTATAAGATGTTCGTAGGACTACTTTGTTCCCTCATCTGCTTTTGCTACCAACATGATTTTAACTACATTGATAATGCACTAGTTTTAATTCCCACAGCAGAACAACTTGCCTTTGTAATGTGATGCTACCCTGGTACTGTTTACCTTTGAAACAGATTAGTTTGCCAAAAGTTTAATATACTTGTTTACAAGACTGCCATGACAGTCTGTGTAAGGACTAACTGCTCCTTAATCAGATAGCAGGTGGTCTCTTTTGACAACACTGAGACAAAGCAGATAGCTTTAGCTGAATCACAACTTTGAAAATTGTAAACTGTATGGCAGTTTACATTGAACAACTTCTTTACAACTGTTTTGTGTGGTTTTGCCACTATAGATCACCTAGTCATAAGGCTCCTGAAACAGGATATCACAGCAGTCTCATCTTTTTTTTTTTTTTTTTTAAACAAATGGTCAATTAGCCATTTGATGAAGCCTTCTGTTTGAAAGTAGTGCAATACTATGGCAACAAATTGCAAAGTTAAGTTTGTTCTATTGTGAGAATTAAGACCATTACAACTTCTATGCAATTTAAACTTTTTGTGGGCAGCAAGAATTCATATAGCATCTTATAAACAAGAAATGTCATTCTTTTTGGTATAGATACTTAATATCAAATGCATTCTTTGATATGAATGCTGGATTACTTTGTTAATATTTTCGGATTTTTAAGAATTCTGGTTTGTAAATTGTGCCGTGTTTTATAGAATTCACTGTAATACGCCTAACCCTCAATTTACACAGTAGATTGGTTCTGCAAAAGTACTTTTCCTTGGTGATTTTAATGTTCACAATTCCAGCTGGCTTCCGTTTTCTAGTCACACCGACCCAGCAGGTGAAGATGCTGAGGCTTTTGCAATTACTAATGACCTAGCACAGATTGTTCATTTACCTACAAGAATACTGGACAATCCTAATCATACAGCCAATATGCTTGATCTTTTTCTCACAAACAACCCTTCTAAGTACACGGTCGAAGTGAAAGGTCCTTTAGGCACCAGATCACAACTTGGTGATTGTCTCTTCTCCAATGGAACCTTTTATCTCATGGCTATTCCCAACCTCGTGTTGTTTGGCATTACAAGAATGCAAAATGGGATGACCTGCGAGACTTCTTTTCCTTGGTCGGATTACTGTTTCAAAAGTTCTGATGTCAATGTTTGCTCAGATCGTGTCAGTGAAATTATTCTTGCAGGAATGGAATCCTTTATCCCACACTCCACTTTAAAATCTCGTCCTTTATCTAAACCTTGGTTTTCCAATAAATGTGCTAAGGCTGTCCAAGAAAAGAATGTTGCATATCGTAATTGGCTTGTTTCTAATTCTTCAGTTTCATTTTCTGCTTACACCAAAGCTAGCAACAATTGTAAAGCAGTTATTAATCAGTCCAAACTAGAGTTTGAACAGGCTGAGTAGAAAACTTGCTTCTTGCCCTAATGGTAGCCGAGCATTCTGGTCTCTTGGCAAAGCTATTGGCCGCAACTTTTGCCCATCTCTGCTCCCACCTCTGTCCAAACCAGATGGTTCTGTTGTCACTTCAGCCAAGGATAAAGCTGACCTGCTAGCATCCCATTTTTCTTCCAGCTCATGTATTAATGATCTTGGTAAAACACCTCCCACCATTCCCAACACATTCCATTCAATGCCTCCTGTGGTCTTCCGTCAAAAGGATATCAGAAGGATTTTGATGAATCTCGATGCTAAGAAAGCTCCAGGTCCTGATGGTATTTCTCCACTTGTTCTCAAAACCTGTGCTCCTGAACTTACTCCTATTCTTTGCTGCCTTTTTTCACTTTCTTATTCTAAAGGTGTTTTTCCTTCTGCTTGGAAATTTGCTCATATCCAGCCAGTTCCTAAAAAGGGTGACAAATCCCTCCCATCCAATTATCGTCCCATTGAAATTACTTCTACTCTTTCTAAAGTAATGGAGAAATCAATTAACCGCCAACTCTTAAACTACCTAGAAACCTTCCGTCTGATCAACAATTGCCAGTATGGATTCCGTCAGTGTCGATGAACTGGTGATATTCTGGCTTATGTTACCCATTTATGGACTAATTCAATGGAAAGGTTCGGTGAAACACAAGTAGTTGCTCTTGACATCTCAAAGGCTTTTGATCGTGTTTGGCATAAAGGTCTTCTAAACAAGCTTCCATCTTATGGTTTGCCAACTGTTTTTAGTAATTGGTTATCCAGTTTTCTCTCTGATCGCTCACTGAGGGTGATGGTTGACTGCTCTCTGTCTTCTAACTTCTCCACTAATGCCGGTGTCCCCCAAGGTTCAGTTCTTTCCCCCACTATTTTCCTCTTGTATATTAATGACCTTCCATTGACTGGAAATGCTATCCATAGTTTTGCCGATGATAGCACATTGCATTCCACTCCACTTTCCATTTTGAGAAACCTTGTCTTGCTCAATCAGCTTCAACCTCTCGAATCTGCTACCAATTCCTTAAATGCCGATCTTCAGGTAATTCTCCAGTGGGGCAAAGACTTAGTTGATTTCAACCCTTCTAAAACTCAGTCTTGTCTTATATCTCGCAAAAAGGATTCTTCTGCTCCTATGCTTATCTTTAATGACACTGCGATTTCTAGGCAAAATGATATATCTCTTTTGGGGATTACCCTGATTTCTTATCTCTCTTGGCACAAGCACATTACAAATATTGCTTCCTCTGCATCTAAAAAACTTGGTTTTCTCTTTCGCTCTCGGCGTTGCTTTTCTTCCAAACAGCTGCTCACTCTGTATAAATCACAAATCTGCCCTGCCATGGAATATTGTTCCCACATCTGGGGTGTTGCCCCCAAAACCTCTCTCAGGCTTCTTGATTCCATTCAGAAGAGGCAGTTAGGTTAATTAATGATTCATCTCTAACAGAGTCTCTCCACTCGCTTTCTCATAGACTTACTGTTTCTGCTACATGCCTCTTCTACAGATACTTCCATGGGCACTGTTCTTCTGAAAATCTAACAAATTCGTCTGACGACACAGCGCGTTCTTTTTTTCACGCAGAATTTCTTCGTAGCAAGCTAATAATTTTTTTATTCCTTGCTTTGTAGCTATAACGCGTTCTTCGTTGGAGTCTATGTTTTCTAAAATTTTTAAGCCCTTTACAATTGAGCCCTTTTCAATTTTCAACCTGTCAAGTTTGCAATTGTCATGTGCTTTTCGCCGTTGCTTCGTTTAGGCCTGTAGCACGTGCAATATCACATGGTCTTTCATTTCACTCAAAGCGTTTCACAATTTCATATTTTTTCTCTATTGACAGAGGCGGACTGGCCATAAGCCTTACCGGGGAAACCCCGGTGGGCCAGTGTGATTTTGGCCATAAACCATAGTATGAGGCCACTATAGATTTTCCCGGGTAAGAATTTTTGACCCAGTCCGCCTCTTTTTATCGATAATTGCTTTTCTTTTTCTCTCTGAATCTGCAGTGTCTTCACCAGGACGCTTCCTTTTCACACTTTTAATTAAGTATTTTACTCATTTTTAGGGAATAAAGCACAATTACAAAACGAGGAGGCACGCTTGATACGCATAAACAAAGCTGCTCACATGTAGCAACTGAATAAACAACACCATAAAGGCAGAGATACACTATTAACACCTCACATTTCTAGGGGTTACTACCATAAAACAATAAAAATCCAGTTGCGCTTCTGCTAGTGAAATCTGTTATAAACTGGTAGTAAACTCCATCTAATTGCATTTGCGATTATACCGATTGCTGGAATTGTGTTGGTTTTTACGTTATTATGGTGAAATGTGTTTCCCCTTCACTGATATAAAAAACATAAAAGCAGCAAAGTTGAATTTTGTTCATCTTTCGCTCTCATTCTCCGCCGTCGCACCGTATATCGATAACATACGAAAAACGACCTTGAAGATAGTGGGCGGCAGCGTTGCCAAACGAAAAAATCAAGAACCGCGTAACTCCGAGTTCGCGTAAGTCGGGGTATTACTGTATATATAAAAAAACAGAACATATTCTTCATACAGCAAATTGATATTGATATTGGGAATTTTAAATAAAAGAGTTTGATGCCTAAGCCTTAAAACATTGCAATGAAATAAAAAAGAAGTCAAGTACAATGTAAAAAGTTACAAAGCAAGCATAATATAAATATTCTATAACCCTCTTTGTAAATAGGATAGAATGTCGTTTTTTGAGTCTTTAAGGGTGCATTTCAAAAATCGTCAATTGCACGCCCATGCGCCAAACTTGCTTTAAATGTTTGTAATATGCTGTGTCATATAATACTAGTCTAGTATTATATGACAGTCTAGGGCTTGCATAAAACAGAGAAATTTCAAAACCAAGTTTAACCGAAGTTTACTTTTAAAACCGATTTTCTCAGACTTAGGGAAAATAATTAAAAGCTTATAACACAGGTATTTATTTTTTCTTGGGTAGATTGTACAAATCGTAATCAAATCTTTTAAACAAAATCTATCACCTCTTATAGTAAAAAAAATTAAAATGCTCCAAAAAAGTAACCAGCTTGAGATTATACAAAATTACAAATTGTATTCAAATCCTACGAATAAAAACTATCTTCTCGTATAGTAAACAAAAAAAAAAAAATAAATAAAAATGTGAAAAAAAACAGCTTGGGGAAATTACTTTACTATTTATTGCTCAGCTTTTTTCTGAAAATGATCCTTTAAAAAACACAGTATATTAAGCATTTTTCCTGATAGACTTGACCTTATTTTTGTGTTAAAGAGGACCAGTGATTGAAAACACTCTCTCAGATTGGACACTTGTTGGTTTAATGATCAGCAGTGCTCTTTAAACTTTCTCCAGCTTTTCACTTCTACTGCTAGTTGCCTCCAAAATTTTTAATTCTTTGCTGATTTCCAATTCACTCGGATGTTTTGAAGGCTCTTCAGCTAATCTCTTTATTACTCAATCATACTCTCCCATGAGTGTATCTCCAACATCAGAACTAGACGAGTCTTTGTTTTCTTCTAAAAAAACAGTTTGTTTATTTTCAGTTTCTTCATTCAACGCTAAACCTCCTTCGGAATGTTTTGCAAATAATCTCTGATAAATCTCTTCAGCATGCTTTTTCAAAACTTGCTTACTTGGAAAATCAAAAGTTCTTGAATCTGAATCTTCTTTCCTAAACTTTTTGGGGTTGTGTAGATAGCTCAGCAAAGCCACAGTTTGGCAATTTCGTCTTGCATTGTAACACTGCAAAAGGCCTTTGGTGAAACTTTAAAGCAAATGGGTTTTCTGCTGTATCGAGCTTAGCAAGCAGAAATTCTGTTGAAGACTCTGCTTCAAGTAAGTCTGTATCTTCTGAGGTTATAGCCTTCAGAATCATTTCAACTGGTCGGAAAGTTTCACATAGCAATTCAAGTGTTTCCAGTCATCGTCAGACACAACTTCAGTTGACAGTACTGCACATAGAGCATTTGGAATGCAATTTTTCAATTTAAAAAATCTCTCACTTGTGCTATCCCATCTAGGTCTTGCAATCTAATATAAATTTATATTTTTTTCCCATTAAATTTTGCTTTAACAAAATTTTGTAATATGTCATTTTTGGTAAGCGATTTTCGAAAAAGCTTGCAAATTTTTCTGACTTTGTTAATAGTTTGTGCAATATTGGCCATTGGATTGAAGAAATAAATGAGCTCATCGGTAAATTGGTTTGATAAAGCATGTCTTGCTGTCTTTCTTCAACTTCTTCATCATCACTGCTTTCTTCATTATTTTCATTTTCTTCATTGTCTTTGGGAAACTCAGACTGTGACACCATAATTGATTGCTTTTTCATAGAGTACATCTATAAGTGACAGATGTATACAATGGGCTATACATTGTTGATGATTAGGCGTAATTTGCTTGCCAAACTTAATCATTATTGTTGCTCCATCGGTGGTGCAGGCAACAATATCCTCATCCAAGTTCAAACAAAATTCCTTCAAGTATCCATTCACAATTTGCTCAGTTCTTGTGCTATCAAGTGAACCATTAATCTCAATAAGACCTGACAACCAATGATTGTCTTTTGAATGCACATTTATATTCATATACCTTTTATTTTGTATAGACGTATATTCGTCTAGAGTCAATGAACCCAAAACCAATGAATTTTCGAAATGCTGAATGAGTTCTTTCTTAGTTTTATAATAATTCAGAACCATACTTTTAATTCCATTCACTGAGGCTGGTGTTAATTTATCGTATTTATTTCTCTGAAGGGGAAGGATTAATTGTATAAACTCACTCTTGGCAATTGAATTAAAAGAAAATCCATCTAAAGCAGGTAATTTTGAAATCTCTTCTTCCACAGATTTTTTAACGATAAAATTTTCTAATGTTCTTACCATTTTTACGGGAGGTTCACTGTTATCTTGTTTAATGTCAATCTGATGCATTTTCTTTAAATGCAACATCAAAGATGATGTAGATCCTCCAGACGACTTCATTATCTTCTGACATTTCGAACATTGTGCTTCATCTTTGCTTTTTCGAGCAAAATAATTCCATACATTTGATTTCATCTTAGACATTAAGAGTAATAAATATTAATTAGTAGGAATTTATATCACCGACAATTTTAAATAAAAATATTGAAGATAACAAAGGCACAATACTATGCATCGCTCCCGCAAGCACTGAATGAAGAGTAAACGAGGCAGGTTTCAAAATTTTCACGAAAGAAATTTTTTATTTATTTACTTGCAACTTTTTTTTCCCCCAATTAAATCTATTGTATTTTCAAAATTATATAAAAGCTAAATTTGGTGAAGCTGCTTTTTGGAGAACATTTGATCACAAATTTAATAGGAATGAAGAAGCAAAAAACTTTCTACAATTGAAATTTGATGCAATATTCAGCAAATCTGTTTCTAGTGGGTAACCATCAATAAGGTGCGTTCCATAACTTGCCTGGCAAACAAAGATAGATGGAACGGAGAAATGTTGAGCATTTTCTTTTATGCTATCGCTCCGACTCACTCAGTCGTAAATGAGTACACCTGCATCATGCCATGATACAGGTGGGACAATGAAAGGTACTCCTCCTAGATTTGGGCCACTTGCCCATGAGATTCGTACCTTTAAAATAAAATAAAAAAATGTGTAAAACATAAAGCAGTTGAATGATCCAAACAAAAGAAAATGTTCGTAACAAAAACTATATTCGATGGCTAACTGAGAAAATATTCGAATCTGGTTTTAGAAGCTCGGTTTCAACAACTCAATATGAAAACCAATTTAACTGGTTTTATAAAACTGTACTTATATAGTACTTATATAAGTACTATATAATACTGTACTTATAAGGTTGCAAATATCATTACAGTATTATTAACAAGAAAGGGTACAAAATGCGCTAGGAAACAAAACAGATACTTTTATTTAAACAATTTATAATTAAAGGTACAGTACAGTGCATACAGCCACTCCTCGATTAACGTAAGCGTCGCATTCCATGGAACTCTACATAAGTCGGAATTTCCTCCGTGCTTGTGCAGCACTTGCAACTGTGCTCACTGAACTGATTGAATCAAAAAAGAAATGTTCGACAAACATGAGAACTGAATTATTTATGGTACTTATTCAATTTATCTCATGCGCAGGAAAAATTACAAAAGCTTGCAATTTAAAAATTATAAAATTACAAAAAAAAAGAGGAGACAGGCATAATGCCGTCAGTAAGTTTTTCCTCTTGAGCATCGTTGCCAGAATCTGTCTTCAGCTGATAAGTATATCGCTGTGGAGATTTAGAAGGGATTGACCGCTCAACCTTACAAAAGAACATATTAATGGGTGACTGGACAGTGGCTTTTTTCTTTTCATCGTAGATTTCTTTGTAACAAGCAAGCATATCAGTCACCCCTCTAACTTTTAAGAATTGTTCGCTGTCAGGGTCCATTTTCTGAAACCTCTCCACTGCCATCTCTCGCTGGTGATGAAGCATCTCAGCTCCTCATTTGATTCATCTTGAGCTTCGTTAGCATTTTGTTCTTTCACTATTGCTGCCTGCAAGTCAATAAGTTCTTCATTAGATAATTCCTCTTCTTCTTCTTCCTCCTGTATTAACTGCTCCATGTCTTTGGCAACAACCTCTGACTGAAGTAGTTCTGCAACCTTTACAATCTTATCTGTAACCTCTTCATATGATTAGTCTTTTTCGAAGCCTTTTACGTGCCGTAGGCATATTTTCTTCCATGCACCATTTAAACAACTTTTAGTAATTTCTGCCCAGGCCTTATTAATGTTTAATATGGCGTGGTAAATATTGTAAGATTTCCAAAAGTCTTATTGTAAAATTTTTCTCTCAGTCTACTGCAGACAATGCCTGAGCAAATGTTGTGTGTAAATAGTATGCTTTTAAATTCGAATTAACACCCTGATCCATAGGTTGGATGAGTGAAGTCGTGTTTGGAAATATGAGAGAAATATGACTCATATTCGAATTGAAATCATCTAGATGCATAGGATGTCCAGGAGCATTATCTATTAGAAGCAAAATCTTGAAAGGAATGTCGTCTTTGCAATATTTTTCAACCTTCTGGAATGAAGCAGCATTTAAACCAGTCCTCAAAGAGAGATATTGTTATCCATGCTCTCTGGTTCGATTGGAAATGCACCGGGTAGGGTGGTTTTATTGATGTCCTTAAATGCTCGAGGATTTCCCGAATGGTACACAAGCACATTAATCTGTAATGTCCCTCTGAATTTTCTCCCCGTGTGGCCTTATCTTTTGATGCCTTGAAACCTGGCATTGTATTTTCCTCTTTGGCAATGTATGTTCAATCTAGCATTTTTTTTTCCAATACAGAGCAGTCTCATCAACGTTAAAAATAAAATTTGCTGTGTTTCATCAATTTTTTTTCCAACACATCACAAAATTTCTCTGTAGCTACAGAATTGGCACTGGCTACTTCACTGCTACTTTAATGTTTTGGAAACCAGCGCAGTTCTTGAACCTATTAAACCACCCTTTGCTTGCCACGAACTTGTATTGGGGTTTGCCTTACTTATCCTTAATATCTTCATAAATACTTCTTGCTTTTGCTTGAATGGACTCAGGGGCACTTGCTTCAGAATCTGATTTTCCATCCATATTGTTAATAGCTTTTCCATCTTCGATATACCACCTGAACACTTTTTGTGATCACTGTTGATCTTAAATGCGTTGATCCTTTGACATATTCTTTTACATGCGCAATTTCCTTTAAAATAGTATTTATTGTTGAAGCAGTGAGACCTAATTCCCTTGCAATAGATGACAAATTTTGTTCTGCTTTGTACTTCTTAATCATTTTTATCTTCATATGATCATTTCTAAATCAATTTTGTGTCGTTTCCTGGCACTACCAGCACTTGCACTTTCCGTTGGTCCCTTTCCCTTCATCATTGTAATATGTAAATAGGAATGATGAGAAGGTTCTGAAAATTTGTTTTTTTATGATTGAGGATTTCAGTGAAGATAAGTCATTTCACCATAATACCGCAACGTGAAAACCCACAGAATTCCAGTTATCAGGATTATCGCAAATGCAATAAGATTGAGTTTACTACCTGTTTATAATGCATTGCGGTAACAGAAAAGTGCAAATTGTTTTTGTTTTTTGGTCGTGACCTCAGAAACGTACTTTAGAAAAATATTGCAAAGGTGTTCAAAATTTATTCTTATAACGGAACATATGATAACGATGAAAGTGTAGTGCAATTTCCATTATAAATATGACCTTTTAGAGAGATAAATAGCTAAGTAATATAGTGAAATTTTGAACTTCCAAGGACTTGGAACGAATTACAAAAAAAAACTGTTATTGGGTTTGCATTACAATATTTTCACAATACCTTCATTTCTTCCTACAGATGCAAAAAACATTTCCATATTTTTTTTCAGTTTGCACCATCTGGCAAAAACTTACGGAAAATCGAATTTGTGTAAGTCGAGTATTACATAAGTCAGGGAGTTCCTGTATAGTGATGTTTGAACAATAGTCTGCTTATATTATTTTCAAGCAATTCACATTAATAAATACAGTCGTACTAGTGGACCAATTATATGCTTATAATAATAGATAATTTATATTATATTTATTATTAATATTATATTTAATAATTAGATCATTTGTACAGAATATATTATTATTTTACAGCTTAATTATTACATTGCACATACATGTCTGGCAGACTGTTACCTTAATATACCTTAACAGCCAAATAATTGGCATTACTTATCAATACTTGTACTATACCAATGGGTATAGGGCACCTGCATTGCTTTTGAATACAACACACATTATTTTTTTTTTTTTTCTTAAAATAAACTGTGTTAATAAGTATTAGGAATGTGTAAAACAAATCTGTACCTTTTTTTTTTTTGAATGTGCAAAACTGAAATCGTGCAATTCAAGTACTATGCAAATAGAGGGTTAGGTGTATATAAAATTATAGAATTCGCTGTAATATATTCACTGTATATATAAAATCGTTGAATCAGAATTAGAACGTGACTCTTCATATTACAATTTCTTTTTTTTATTTATTTATTTTTATTATGTTTTTTTTAACAACACAAAAACATTTGGGATTCCTTTAAACTATCTTGCACTTAGGTTTGATGGTGTCCCAATTATGGTAGGCATAAAAACTGGAGGAGCACTTGGTAGTAATATGCCGTTTGCCATCTCATAAATTTTTCTGCTGAAAAAAAGGCTGCATACCTACTGATGTAGATGGATGAATGTTTGGTCATAATTTACTACTGTTTAAAAAGAAGTGCTGAAAGGAAAGTAGATTTAAACAGTTTCAATTAATATATGCTACTGAAGTAAAAAATTTTTGAAGCATGTAGAGCAGTAACTCTAACAAGTTATTTGAAGAAGTGAGAAAGGCCTTGTAGCATATTTTTAAGTAACCAAAGTTAGATACCATGGATGCACTCCTGAAAGGAATAAGTTAAAATTAAATAATATTTAATTTAAGAATTCTGAGTATTCATTTGGCAACTTACCTCTCTGCTTGCGTCTTAAGAGTATGAATGAGTACATTTTACATTTAGCACTCACCAGACTTCAAACTGCTGTAAGATTTGCTGTGGTCAGCATGTTCTCATGTATATTTGAGTACATAGTGGAAAAGCAAGACACTAATTTATTTCAGAAGCCAGTGAAATATTATGTTGTGATAAGAAATATTTTTAAATAATTATATATTCTAAATAAGGCTCTCTTGGCAGCTCAAAAGTGCAGTCCATAATTGTTGTACAACTTGAAATGACATGCAGCACGGAGTTAATCATTCATTTGAGCAGGTGAGGTATAACAATGAGAGTTGTTTGTAGCAATTCCCATGTGTTAGAATTGTGAAATGATGCAGTTCCTTGAAGACTGTCCATACTTTAACGTGCTTCAGAAGCAGTAGAAATGTAAAAAAAATATTCTGTGACATGTGAGAATGATTTATATAGATGCATGGACTAAAATCACTGATAGTGCAACCACTCTGAAAATTGGATTTTCAGAGTGGTGATATTTTTTAATATCAGCGAAAAATATCGATAAAAAATATCAGCAAATGCTGATATTTTTTATTTATTTTATTTTTTTATTTAATTTCTACTGTACATTTGTACCAGAGCAGGGATGAGAGCTTTACTCACTGGCCACTAAAGGATTAATAAATCTACAGTGCAACCTTCGTATTGATACTTAAAGAATAAAAAAAATGCATTTTTATGAGTTAATAAAATTTCATTACTGTGTATTTTCATACTGTATTTAATGCCATGATAAGCTATAAGAACTTGACTGGAAGGATCCAAAAAGAAGTAAATAGATTGCATTGACAGGCTGCTTCGTTAACAAAAAAAATAAATAATAAATAATAAGAGTTTGTTTTCATAATATACATTTATAATATACATTCTTGTTTATTTTATTTAGATAACTGTATTATTGGGCAGATTTGCACACTGTGCAGGCTGAAAATAAACCTGAATGGGATCTATCCAGTGGATGGGATCTATCCAGTTATATTAAAGGAGGCAGCAAAGGAAGTAAGCAAACCCTTAGCCATAATTATGAGAGCTTCCTTGGACTCAGGGGAGGTACCCATAGACTGGAAATGTGCAAATGTGACCCCAATTCACAAAGGAGGATCAAAGGCTGACACAAGTAATTAGACCTGTGAGCTTAACTTCTGTTCCAGAAAAGTTAATGGAGGCACTGGTTAAAGAAGCACTGCAGGATCATTTAGACAAGACTTCAGTTATAGCTCAGACACAGCATGGTTTTGTTAAGGGGAAGTCTTGCCTGACCAACTTGATTGGATACTATGATGCAGTCACAAAAGAACTGGATGCAGGGAATAACTTTGATATTATATACTTGGATCTTAGAAAGGCTTTTAATACTGTTGCACATGGAAGACTGCTACACAAATTGGAGCAGTGTGGCATTGGAGGCAAATTGCTGCTATGGATAAAGGGGTGGTTGAGAGGGAGAAGACAGAGAGTGGTAATCAATGGACACTGCTCATCGTGGACTGATGTTATTAGTGGAGTCCCTCAGGGCTCAGTGTTGGGTCCATTATTGTTTTCTATATTTATAAATGATATTGATGATGGTATATCCGGCTTAATGTCCAAGTTTGCAGACGATACAAAGGTTGGCAGGGTTGTCAAGGGCACTATGGACACTATGCTGCTGCAACAGGATCTGGAAAGGTTGAGCAGATGGGCTGAGAGGTGGCAAATGAAGTTTAACATTAACAAATGTAAAGTACTACACATGGGAAACAGCAACCCCAGAGCAACGTATCAACTCTGTGGTACTACACTGACAGTGGTAGAGAATGAAAGGGACTTAGGGGTGGTTGTGCAGGCAGATATGAAGTTCTCTGAGCAGTGCAGACGGGCTGCAAGAGTAGCTCATGGAGTATTGTCAATGATATACAGGAATTTTTCCAGCAGGGATAAGGAGGTGATTATTCCATTGTATAAGGCGATGGTCAGGCCACACCTAGAGTACTGTATACAGGTCTGGAGGCCTCATTTCAAGAAGGATGTAGAGCTGCTGGAACGAGTACAGAGAAGGGCAACAAGATTAGTGAATGGAACAAAGGGGTGCTCTTACGAAGAAAGGCTTAAGTTTTGCAAATTACAGTGTCTGGAGACTAGGCACCAGCGAGGTGATCTGATAGAGGTGTATAAAGCCTTGAATGGTTTAAGCATGCTCAATGCTGATGGGATTCTTCCTCTAGCTCAGAAAAATCACCTGAGAGGGCATAAATTCAAATTGAGGAAAGACAGATGTAGGATAGATGTGCCGAAATTTGCCTTTAGCCAGCGGGTGGATGGTTGGTGGAACACACTTCCATCCCTTGTGGTGGAGGTTGATAGCCTAAATAAGTTTAAGGCTCAGCTGGACAGGTATTTTGAACGAACAGAGGGGTGAAGTGGAAGTGGGCTTTTTTTTTTTTTTTTTTTTTTGGCTGATGCTGCATAAGCTTGCTTTCTTGCATCAAATGCCTATGCTAATATTGGGGTATCGTACTCTTGTTTATTTTATTTAGATAACTGTATTATTGGGCTGATTTGCACACTGTGCAGGCTGAAAATAAACCTGAAATAACTCATGGTGAAACATTTTCTACACTCCTTGAGTCTGAAATCTGCCAACTTCAGCCACAATTGAAAAGAACTTTAGAAATTGCTCAATGACATCATTTGTCCATGTTAAACTTCAGTTGCGATTTCTGAACCCATCTGCCCAGCTTTTCTGGATCCCATTGCAATACTGTCATTAAGTAAATAATGTATTCCCTTCCAACCTTTCTATGTTCTGCAGACTTGGACATTAAATTAAGCCTTATATGCCTTCATCAATATCATTGATAAATATAAAAAAAAACAATGGGCCCACTACCAGAACCCTGGAGAGCTCCACTAATCACATTAATCCATGAAGAGCAATGTGAACTGATTACCATTCTGTCTTCTCCTACTCAACTATCCCTTTATTAATAGTAGCAACTTGCCCTCAATGCCACACTGCTTCGATTTGTACAGCAGTCTTTTATGTGCAACAGTATCAAAAGCCTTCCTGAAATCTAAGTATATGATTCAATCAAAATTATTTTTTTGCATCCAGGTCCTTTGTGAAGACCACATCTTAGTAACCAATCAAATTGGTCAAACAAGATTTTCCCCTAACAAACCTATGCTGTGTCTGAAGTATAATTATGTCTTTGTCTATATGATGGCGCCTCCATAGCCAGGTGGGAAGGAGCGGCGGCAGTGCGTAGCACACGCTTCTTGATTAGACCGGGGTTCGAGCCCGTAACCACCAAATACGGAGGATGTGGAAAGGTCAGGGAATGACCACCGCATATCCTGGAGCAATATGGCCTTAGTTGCTAATGCTCCTAAAAAAAAAACAAAATAACAATAACAATTGTCTGTATGATACTGCATTTCTTCTTTTATCAGTGACTATTATTTTCCCTAGAACAGAAGGTAAACTAACAGGTCTCTAGTTATGCATCACCCTTTGATTTCCCTTTGTGAATTGGGGATACAATGGCACATCTCCAGTTAATGGAGAACCCCTCCCGAATTCAAGAATGCTCTCATAATTATGCCAAGGGTTTGCTTACTTTCCTCGCCGCCTTTAATGTAACTGGATAGATCCCATCCATTGCAGGTGTCTTTCTTACATTTAACTTCAACAATTTCTCTTCCACTTTCCTCTCAGTTATTACAAAATCATATAGCTCCCTGTTAGAGCTTGATAAACTTCTGGGATTCCTTTCCCTAAAGAATTCCGTGTGTGAATGTGAACAAAATACCCACCCCTTCTGTTTGTCAGCAACCCAAGGAGGATCATTAAGAGTCAAACCATGGATATTGAGTGAACTAATTTTTCCTCTTCCTTCTAGTGTTTGCATAATAAAAGAAATCTTTGCATCCTTTGCCATTGATCTCTCATAATCTTCCTTCACTTGCCTGACCTCCTTTGTAACTTGATTACAGACTAGTTTTATCAGTTCTTCTGACATCTATTTAGGGCTATAACTTTCTTAGTTGGTGTGAAAAGCTTAGTGGCTGCTATGATTAATTCCCTGAATGCTTCCCATTTAGAATTTGCTGACAATAACATCAGTTGGTTCTACTGTTTAGAATTTAAAAACTGTCTGAGTCCACTAGTCACCTTTACGAAAGCAAAAACTACTCCCTTTACATTTGATGGCAGTGACATCTTTAAGTAAATCCTAGATCAGTACACTGTGTGATCACTGCCACCTAGTGTTTTTACTCTTAGTTATCCTAACACAGCCCATGTATTTGTTTCATGATCTCAGAAATTCTTGAAAACCCCAGAACCTTGCTTTCAAGGCTGCTGCCCATTCTAATAAAAGCAGTGCAAGAATCATTTTCACCTCTGCCTACAGCTATTGTTAATCTTTTAGTCTGTGTAACCCCCTCTCCCATACTAGCAGTTTTCTGACCCACCTAACACCGCCTTGATAGTGTCAGCAAATATTATTGTGCCACATTCTATTCCTATTTGTGATAAGTTGATGGGAACAAGAAACTCCTGATTGAGAAACCTTGGCAAAATATAGCTCTCATTGTGACGACTACAGAATGGTGTTTTTTTTTTTTTTTTACATAATATTATTGAAGCAATTTTCTCATTAATTGCTTTGCAATTTCATTGTTCCCAGGTTTCTCAAATGTAGGGGTTTCATTTCCAAATTTTAACCAGCAAGCAAGGGGGGGGGGGACATAAAAGAATAAATAAGAATGTAGTAATATAGTTAATAAATTTATTATATACATAAATTGGAAAAAAAATATGCACTGATCTCTGTTAACTGAGCATGCTTCTAACATGTTCTCTGTTTATTTGTACATACTCAGATTTTGACATTTAATTTCACAATTTGTGCTGCTTTAAATTTATTGTAAAAAAAAACAGCAGTTTTCATGTGGTAATAAGGTACACTTAATTATCACTTTCAGCGCTAGATCTGTCAGAGAGAAAAAAAAAGTGGGAGGAGGGTTATGTAATCCAAGAAGTAAAAAATGGTTTTAAGATATTTCTTTTAGAAAAGTTTTAATTAAGTTTTCCCAAAGATAACTCCTTGCAATCTGATAAAAATGGTTTGGAATTCCATCTAAATTTGAAAATAGTGTCATTGTTTTAGAGGGTTACCAACTAATTTTCATTAAAAAAAAGGAGGTTCAGGGGTTCAGAATGTGCTCTAAGCAGACCTTTAAAAAAAAGAGCAAACTCTTCATACTATTTTGAACTTTTTCGATAAAAAATGCATAAGAAATTTTCAGCTGGAACTCAGTTTTAAAGGGTTCAAAAATTATACAAGGGTGACTCCAAAAGTTTTTGAAGTCTTATTTTATTAAAGTTGCATACCTCAAATTTTGAGTTTCTCAAAGTATTCACCCTTAGCATCTATACAAGTTTTCATCCTTTTAAACCAATTATCAAAGCAGTTTGACCAGTCTTTTTTGGAAATCATATTTATTCCATCAATGAAGATCTGAAAAGTTTCTTCATCCTTCTCAAATTTTTTCCCTTTGAGTAGAATTTTGACTTTTGGAAATAAAAAGAAATCACAATGCACACGTAGTGCATTGTGATTTATCTGAAATGTTTTCAGTGCCTGGGATGAAGTGATTTTACCTTGACGAGGTAAAATCGCAGGCCTTTGCTGATGACCTCTTACTGACAGTGACAGCGGACTCAAGGACACAACTGGAGACACTGGCAAACCGGGCTCTGTCCACCCTTCAGGAATGGGCAAAGAAAAATCAACTTAGAATATCCCCTGCAAAGACAAACTCCATTCTGCTCAAGGGGTGCCTCAACCTCAGGCAGCCTCCACAAATCAAGATCGACCAGAAAACAATTAAATTCTCAAAGCAGCTAAAGTACCTAGGCATGATTCTAGATCCGAATCTATCATTTCAGGACAACCTGAAATATTTGCATACAAAAGTCAGACAATACACTGCATTGGTTGCCAGAGTCACTTGCAGAGACTGGGGCCTAGACAGACGGGTGCTACGTCTTTTCTATAAAACCATCTCCACCCCAATAGTCACGTATGCATCTGGCGCATGGTATCAAAAAGCCACAACTGTTGTCAATAAACGAATCATTGACTCGATTCACCGATCAATCCTTCTGACCATTACTTGAGCTTGCAGCACAGTGAGCACGCATGCCCTGCAAATCCTTGCTGGTGTCCTTCCACTGGACTTGGAGATCATTCGACGGGGCCTCACGCACCACCTGGACAAGAGTATCCCACAGACATGTTTGGGATTCACCACTGACATCATCAATAGCAAGACTATGGAAAAGAAAAAGCTGCATGCTCACCTGCTGCAGGTGTGGCAGGATAGATGAGCCACCTCGCAAAAAGGCGAAATCACCAGAAAGTTTCTGCCCAACACTGGCTGGGTTTTTCCGAACTTCCCACCCTGGTTTTCCCCGGGCCTACAAGTCACATACCTACTGACAGGACATGGAGCTGTGAATGCAAAGCTATCCCTACTCTGAATACAAGAAGATCCCACCTGCACCTGCGGGGGGCTGGAGAGCTGGCAGCACCTCATGCATGATTGCCAGCTGTATGACGACCTCCGCAGTGCATTCATCACCAAAATACAGTATCTACCATATGGCCAGGAGCACCACATCTTGGACACCAGGGAAGAATATCAGGCTTTCTCCAGCTATGCACTGGCCCTGTTCACAAGATGGAGAGCTCTTATCGCAGCGAACTGCAATCAACCACTGACACAATAAGGAAATGAACAAACCTCGAAGGAAATCATCCCGCGGAAGACGCCTGAACCCAATAGCCTCCGATCATCAAGGCACTAAACCCTGAAGTGGACCTAAAGTTGAATAAATGAGAAATGACTCTATAAACAACATTGACGCAAACACCACATGGATGGGAAATGTCACAAGAAAGACCCAACAAACGCCGACAAGCAAACCCAGACCTTTTGATCGTAAAAACTGCAGAACGGACGGGAACCACCCCATGAACGATCATGCTTCGTTCCGATCGCTCCTGGAAATGGACTAGAACCACTAGCATCTCCGCTGCCAAATGCTATATGGCGAGCTGAATGGGGTACCCTTACCCTATTCATCTTAAATTCCTTATCCCCGGCAGGAGGGAGAGGAGACATGCTCTGTTTCCTCCCTCCCCTGCCAACCCATCTCTTCACCTGGTGAGGCATGCGCCTGCCTCACTGACCACCTGAGGTCGCCTTCTCTATCGTCCCCATGCTTCTGCCTTTCCCCCCAGTCTTCAGTCTCTTCCCTCACTCTAACTGTGTACCTTATCCATGGCAGGGGGAGAACTCTTCTTCGTCTCCCCACCCGCCATCCAAACTCCCCTCTGGTGTGGCATGGGCATGCCATACTGTCTAGCAGGGGTCATCTCCTCTATCGACCCCTTACTTCAACTTCTACCCCCCCAGTCTTCAGCCTCCCCTCCCTCCCACTTTTATCTTTCATCTAACGTATAGCCCACACGTCTAAATTTAATAACAACAAAATTCTGCCCGACCTATTAGGCCTTTTAACACATCTTTCTAGCGTTCAACCCCAACCAGCGATTTCCTAACAGCAATCTCCTTAACGTCAAATGCATATATATATATATATATATATATTTTTTTTTTTTATAACTCTTTTATTATTATTTTTTTATTTTTTATTTATTTATTATTTATTTTTTTCTTTTAGGTCCTAGCCACTGAAATCCCAGGAAACTAGGTGGCAGGACCTGCCGGAGCAACTCGTCATGATTCTGGACACCCGGTTAGCCTCCACGTGGCAAGGTATGGGCAACGTCAGGCCCCACCAGGGGCCTGGCGGCCAATAAGCCGGACAAACAATGGGCACAACAGATCACACTGCAGACATGGCCCACACACTTTCAAGTCTCTGGCTTGACAGTATACTGTCCTCGATACAGCGAACATACGCGGAGATGGGAGAAATCCCAGGCGCCGTCTGACATGAACATACCTTATACCTTATTATACCTTAATATCAATATTTTGGATTACTGTAAGATTGTCTGCCTCAATATCTCGAACATGGGCCCGTAAACTTTGTACGTTCATTGATGATATAGATGTACCACTTTGTATGAAATCTTGCAGTTCATCCTGTAGAGACGGTAGCTTATTATTTTTCAAGCATCTAGTTCAGCATGAAGTTCTATATTACTAGTAGCTTTGCCATGGTGAAATGTGAAATCATCATGAGGATTTGTAATATATAAACCTTGTAATGAGGTCACTCGAGATAATGGCACGTATACAAGTTGCTGTTGATGATCTTTCTCATAATTATATACAACTTTGTCGAGGGTTGCTCCTTGAGATTTATACAGTCAAAGCATAAGCACACACTAAAGGAAACTGTGTACATCTACATATTAATTTCCTATTGTTCTTGAATGGAATCGTAGTTGATCATTTTATAATAGGTACGGATCGACCTAGGTAAATGTTTCTTTTGCATATTTTTTATAACGAGATTGAAGGTTATGTCCTATTTTTGACTCGGGAAATTTCATCCATACTCGTTTGACTGTTTCATCATCCTCAAATTCGAAATATACTAAAGTACCGATTCTCCTCATTGATAAATGATGTGTAGTTACCATTTCGCGTGTATATTCATGAAGACATGGTGTATTATAATTCCAATACCGAATTATTTTAGGAAATTGTCTTTTCGCCCATTTCTTTTTCAATAATGAGCAGTAAATTGTGCAAGAGATATCTTTTAATATATCCCCCCATTTTTCAAATTTATCAAAAATACTATCTTTCCATATATCCAAAGACTCGCTATCAACTTGTTATTCATCCAATTCAGCTTTTCATTTACGTAATTTCTGATGCTCACGTGGCCATGCCATTGGCATTTATTCAGTTGCTCTTGAAGACACGGACATTGGGTATCATAATAAATACCAATCTGCCTCTTGTGAATTCATCTCCACAGAATTCAATACATCAACACTTAATGCTCGTGTTAGATTAGTTATATCCATATCAGGATATTCTTGTAGCTCTATAATTTTCCTTTGCAGGTTGCTTATTCTGCTGTTAGTTTTAATCAAATATTTGAATACATATGCTGCACATGAATATTCTTCTGTGATAAATTGTAAATCCAAATTAGACTTGAGCACTCCTAAAATCCAAGGATTGTAATTATTCATAAATTTCTCTTCTATCTTGTGTTTTAAGAAATACGTGGTCATTTGATACCAGCCCTCAAAATATTTAATTATTCTTCTTCTGATTGGCATTGATTTGATTTAAAGAATTCTTTGAAATTAACATGATTATCCAATTCTAATGAGTCATGCATTTTACGATATTTTTTGCGATAAGCTAATCTTTGATTGTCATCTGTGGCCGTTGCAAACTCTATCAATATACGAGTTTGCGACATTGACCAAAAAGGTGCTTCGAATCGACGTTTGCGTTATTATTTTGTTATTATTCAGTTGCCTTCTGAATCACAGCCTTTTAAAATGCACAGCTTGCATGATGTCCGTGGAGCATTCAGGCACGGAAATGATATTGCCATGGGGGATGTCTTTGTGTGTGCGTGATGCAAGGAGTGTATCGAAATCAGGCAACAACTCAGCATTCTTATGGGCCTATATGAGAGCTTGAAGGACAGGGTGGATGCCCTCTAAGGAACTAAATTGAGGGGCCCATCAAGCTCTCAGCTGCCCACATCAATGCCAGAACTTGCACTTGGTCATCGCGTGCAACCCCCAAGACAGAATGTGCTGGTCCCAAAGGAACTAGTAGTTGTTGGTGACTCTATTGTCAGGGAAACGGGGAACATGCCTTGTAAAAAGTATAGGTGGAACAAGACCAGGGTATGTCAGCCAAGGGGAAAGGTTGATGACGTTGTAGAGCAGATATCATCTTTTAAGGGCACAAAAGGTGATTAGTTGTACACGTTGGCACAAATGATATCAAGAGTAGGAGACCGGCAGAATTGCTTATCAAGTACAGGTCACTGTTGAAAAAAAGCCGTGAAATAGGGTTGAATTTGAAAGTGTCTGCAATTCTGCCCAAACACGATAGGAGGGAGTATATGATTGAGAGCCTTGTCGATCAATTCGGCCCTGGAAAGATTGTGCAAGGCTCAAGGGTTAGAATTTTTTTTCAGCCTGGACTGTACTTGTTAACAGGAGAGATTGCTTTTACAGGGATGGGATACACTTAAATAGAAAGGGTGCAAGAATATTTGCTGATGCTATCAAGGCAGTGTTAGGTGGGTCGGAAAACTGCTAGCTTGGGGGGGGGGAGACAAAGACAAATACATTAACAGTAGCCACTGGCAGAGGTGAAAGAGATTCTTGCACTGCTTCTATTGGAATGAGCAGAAACCTGAAAAACAAGATGCAGGATATTTCAGGCACTGCTGGGAGTCATTGCGGTACAAGTAAACACATGGGTTGTGTTACAGTAGCTAAGAATAGAAATAGGTGCCTTTATAGTTGCGTGCACACCAATGCTAGGAGTTTAGTAAATAAATTTGATGAATTTGAGGTATTGCTCAAAACATCAAAGGCAGATATTGTTGGGATATCAGAGACGTGGTGTCACACAGATATAAGGAATGCAGAACTGGAATTTGGGGAGTACAATGTCTACAGAAAGGATAGACTGGATAGGAAGGGAGGAGGGGTTATGCTATTAGTTAAGAAATACATAAAATCCAAGAAAGTGAAGCCAGTGGACATCGCTGGATAGTGCAGTGTCGAGTCAGTTTGGTGTGACATAAGCATTGGGAGATCAAAATTGAGAGTTGGAGTGTGCTATAGGCCTAATGACTCTGATGAGTATAATAAGAAACTGTACAGGGAAATAGTATGGGCCAGTAAATCAGAGTCTTATAATGGGAGATTAATTTCCCAGATATTGACTGGAATTTGGGGGCTGGTCACTCACACACTAGCAAGGGCCGACCGGGCTAGCCGAGTGGGTAAAGTACCTGCCCGGCAACCCAAAGGTCGCGGGTTCGATTCCCGCCTTGGGCTTGGATCAAAGTACTGCAAAAACCTTGGGAGGTGCAATATGGCCACAGAAGCCGATGCGCCAACAACTACCAAATCAAAAAAAAAAAAAAAAACTAGCAAGGCTTTTGTGGATTTATTGGATGATTGTTTTCTACATCAGCATGTTCGGGAGGCAATTAGAGGGAGGAATACTCTTGATTTGATTATCAGCAGTGATTCTTCATGCATTAAGAATCTGCAGATAAATGAACCACTAGGTGGCAGTGATCAGTGTGCTGAAGTGGGATTTACTCAAAGAGGTAACTAGGGATAAAGGGAAGGGTTATTGCTTTCGTAAGGGCAACTACGATGGACTGAGACAGTATTTAAATTCTATACCGTGGGACCAACTGATGATGTTACCAACAGCAAATGCAAAATAGGAAGCATTCAAAGAACTTATCTTGGAAACTACTAGGCTCTACATACCAACTAAGAAATAATGTTCAAGGTTTAGGCCTAAATGGATGTCAGATGAACTAATGAGGCATATGGCAGAGAAGAAACATGCATGGGATACATACAAATTAACACATGACACAGAAGCCTATGATAGATACAAGTTGATCTGTAACCAAGTTACCAAGGAGGTTAGGCAGGCGAAGGCAGATTACGAGAAATCTTTGGCAAGGGATGCAAAGAAAAACAGCAAAGAGTTCTTTACTTATGTAAACTCTAGAAGGAAAGGGATGAATCAGATTGGTCCACTTGATATCGATGGGTCAACTGTTGATGATCCTGCTCAGGTAGCTAACAAACTAAATGAATATTTTGAATCAACATTCACACATGAGGAGTTATTTAGTGAGGGGAAAGCCAGAGGTGTATTCAACACTAACAGTAAGCTAGAGAATTTTGTAATAACTGAGAGTAAAGTGGAGGAGAAATTGTTGAAGATAAACACAAGAAAGGCACCCAGGGTGGATGGGATCTATCCAGTTATATAAAAGGAGGCAGCAGAGGAAGTAAGCAAACCCTTAGCCATAATTATGAGAGCTTCCTTGGACTCAGGGGAGGTACCCACAGACTGGAGATGTGCAAATGTGACCCCAATTCACAAAGGAGGATCAAAGGCTGACACAAGTAATTATAGACCTGTCTAACTTCTGTTCCAGGAAAATTAATGGAGGCACTAGTTAAAGAAGCACTGCAGGATCATCTAGACAAGACTTCAGTTATAGCTCGGACACAGCATGGTTTTGTTAAGGGGAAGTCTTTCCTGACCAATTTGATTGGATACTATGATGCAGTCACAAAGGAACTGGATGCAGGGAATAACTTTGATATTATATACTTGGATCTTAGAAAGGCTTTTGATACTGTTGCACATGGAAGACTGCTACACAAATTGGAGCAGTGTGACATTGGAGGCAAATTGCTGCTATGGATAAAGGGGTGGTTGAGGGGGAGAAGACAGAGTGGTAATCAGTGGCCACTGCTCGTGGACTAATGTTATTAGTGGAGTCCCTCAGGGCTCAGTTTGGGTCCATTATTGTTTTCTGTATTTATAAATGATATTGATGATGGTATATCAAGCTTAATGTCGAAGTTTGCAGACGATACAAAGGTAGGCAGGGTTGTCAAGGACATTACTGACACTATGCTGCTGCAACAGGATCTGGAAAGGTTGAGTAGATGGGCTGAGTGGTGGCAAATGAAGTTTAACATTGACAAATGTAACGTGCTACATGGGAAACAGCAACCCCAGAGCAACGTATCAACTCTGTCGTACTACACTGACAGTGGTAGAGAATGAAAGGGATCTGGGGTGGTTGTGCAGGCAGTTATGAAATTCTCTGAGCAGTGCAGACGGGCTGCAAGAGTAGCTCATGGTGTATTGTCAATGATATATAGGAATTTTTCTAGCAGGGATAAAGGAGGTGATTATTCCCTTGTATAAGGCAATGGTCAGGCCACACCTAGAGTACTTTATACAGGTCTGGAGGCCTCATTTCAAGAAGGATGTAGAGCTGCTGGAACGAGTACAGAGAAGGGTAACAAGATAAGTGAATGGAACAAAGGGGTGCTCTTACGAAGAAAGGCTTAAGTTTTGCAAATTACAGTGTCTGGAGACTAGGCACCAGCGAGGTGTATAAAGCCTTGAATGGTTTGAGCATGCTCAATGCTGATGGATTCTTCCTCTCGCTCAGAATAATTACCCGAGAGGGCATAAATTCAAATTGAGGAAAGACAGATGTAGGATAGACGTGCGGAAATTTGCCTTTAGCCAGCGGGTGGTTGGTTGGTGGAACAGACTTCCATTCCTCGTCGTGGAAGCTGATAGCCTAAATAAGTTTAAGGCTCAGCTGGACAGGTATTTTGAACGAACAGAGGGGTGAGGTGGAAGTGGGTTTTTTTTTTGGCTGTTGCTGCATAAGCTTGCTTTCTTGCATCAAATGCCTCTACTAATGCTAATGCACAAAAGAAAGCTTATATAGCATCAACCAAAAAAAAAAAAAAAAAAAAAACACGCACACCGTTCTCATTTCACCGGTCCACATGCTCCAAATGTTTGTCTAGTTCTGCCTTGAATCTGTTTAAGCTATCAACTTCTACAATGTCAGATGGAAGTTTGTTCCAACGATCAAGCACCCTCTGGCTAAAGGAAAACTTCTACACATCTATCCTACAACTATCTTTCCTCAATTTGATGAATTTATGCCCTCTTAGGCGATTATTCTGAGCAAGAGGAAGAATCCCATCAGCATTGAGCATGCTCAAGCCATTCAAGGCTTTATACATCTGAATCAGATCACCTCACAGGTGCCTACTCTGTAATTTGCAGAACTTAAGCCTTTCTTTGTAAGAGCAACCCTTTGTTCCATTCACTAATCTTGTTGCTCTTCTCTGTACTCGTTCCAACAGCTCTACATCCTTAAAATGAGGCCTCAAGATTATACAGTACTCAAGGTGAGGCCTGACCATTGCCTTATACAAGGGGATAATCACCTCCTCCCTACTAGAAAAATTCCTGTATATCATTGACAAAACCCCATGACCTGCTCTTGCAGCCTGTCTGAATTTCTCAGAAAACATGACTGCACAATTACTACCGGGTCTTTTTCATTTTATACCAAGTTTGACAGTATCAGGCATAGTAGAACTCTGTGGTTGAATTTAATTATGATTTGAAATAGTTTAAATTTCTCATTTCCTTTTCTTCTGTTCATTTTTTTCAGCTTTGACATTATCATTGTATTTCCTTTTCTTCCTTTCATGATATTCCTTCATCTTTTGAGCTTGAGTTTTCTTGTAGGCAGTTTTAGGAGTTCCAGGCACAGCTGAACACTGTTGTTCAATTTCATCTGGATTCACATTTCTGTACAACTTCCCTTTCTTTCATGATATTCCTTTGAATGCTGGGCTATAGATTTTGGCACAGTCACTCACATATTAATCATTATGCTGATATAACGGTATAATGTAGTGCATCACTGCAACTTGTTGCATACAATTGAATCTTCTGGGGCACATGCATTGTACTTGTTGCATCACTGCACACCACAAGTACGACGCATGTGCCCAAGAAAAGATGTTTTATACTTCAAATACAACGCATGTGCATCAGGTTTTGTGATGATTTTATATAACAATTTCTAAGTAACGTGACACTTTTTCCAAATACCGGCATTTTTAACGTTAAAACAAGCACTTGTCAATAAAATCATGCCTTCATAAAATTTTATCAAAATCCTTCATAAAATCATGAAGGATTTGGATGAAATTTGGTATTTACGGAATAAAGAACTTGGATTTAATGGCACTATTTATTGTTAACATTGATTGCAAAAAAGTTTTGGAGTGACCCTTGTATTATATTGGAGAAAAAGATTATTTTACAACAGTAAAGTAGTTCCAGATTCATTCATACTTTGAATTCTCCAAGCAATATTTTGTTGCACCTATGCAACCTGCTTATATTTATTTATATCTGTGGCCCTAACCATAAGTAGTGGCTAGTTGTAAGTTTTTAACTTAATTATTTTTACAAAGAAAATAAAAAGAGAACCAAACATATAGCCATGAACCAGAATATTATGGCCACCAACCTAAGAGTGTGTTGGGCTGTCTTTTGCCGTGATAGCTGCTTGTACCAAGTATGGCATTGGCTCCATGAGACCACAGGAAAATCAGGTATCCTAGACCAGCTGGAGAGAAGGACATCCTACCATTTGGCAACAAAGCAAGGCACCAGTTTGACCTGGTGAATGCAGTGTTTCCCTGCATGCTACAGATTTTCGATGGGATTCGTGTTTGGGGAAATTTGGCAGACGGCGTAGCATGCAAAATGCTTGGGCATGAACCTTGAATCATTCCTACAAGATGCAGGCTTTTGTGACAGGTATGATGTCTTCTTGAAAGAGTCCTGTGCCATCTGGATACATGGTCACCATGTGGTAGGAAACTTTGTCTGAAATAATACTGTGGCAGGATCTGGTGGTGAGAGTGTGTTCGATGGGGATGAAGCGACCCAGTGACTCCTTCAGTTGTCCAATGTCCAGGAATGATACTCCAGTGCTCACTGTAGGTGTGAATGACAGTCAGTAAACATGGGCCCATGAGCAGGCTGTTGGCCTATCTTCAAGAGCCCATCCCTTTCCCCATTCCATAAAAACATTCCCCACACCATGATACCACCTCTGCCGGCCTGCTTTCATTCATTTGTGCAGTCTTGGTTGCAGCCATCCACTGGCATGATGGAACATCAGATCAGGTGACTCCTTCAGTTGTCCAATGTCCAGGAATAGTACTCCAGTGCCCACTGTAGGTGTGAATGACCATCAGTAAACATGGACCCAGCCCATGAATAGGTTGTAGACCTATCTGCAAGAGAGTCCATCCCTTTCCCTATTGTATGGACTTTGTACTGATGAACTGACAGGCACTACTGTGCCGTGACTATATATGCTGTACCATTTGGTGACATTGTTCCTACATGCCATGGGATGCATCCACTTGTAGAGATGGGCAGTACTAGTGTGTGTGTGTGTGTGTGTGTGTGTGTGTGTGTGTGTGTGTGTGTGTGTGTGTGTGTGTGTGTAATAACTTGTATTGTCTTTTAAAATTTAATTTTTTTGTATGCCTAGTTTTCTTTTTTTTCCCTCTTAATTTATATGAATTTGAAGGAATCAGTCTTTATGATAATTTTCTAACATTGAACATGCATTTTCAATGTACTAAAAGTAGTTATTCATGAGTTATTCTGGGGTGTTGTCACTTTTAAACTATTGTATATCCAGCAACTGTTATGTGGGATGTACTGCCAATTTTTTTTAGCAGTTACTTCTTAATTCTCTAATTATGAAGAATGGTACTTCAGTTCCATTATTGGTAAGAAAATATATTTATGATCAATTCAATGAGCCCAAGGGAAATTATAGTTTGACAATAATGAAAGTGATGAATTTTTATTATAAACTTCAAAGAAGAGCAAATGGGTCTATATCCAGTAAAGTGGATGTAGGCCCATTTGCTTTAGTGGGTCTGCAGTACAATAAAATCTGGTATTAGAAATGTAAGAGAAAAGTCCAAAATTGCTACTACTGCTCCAGCCTTTATATTTTATAGATTCTATAAAATTTTTATAGATTGTATAAAATTCAGACTTTATATGCAAAAAAATATATATGTTGTTTGTACTAAGTGAGTTTTCTGACTGAATTGCCATCCTGCATCTAAATACTTTTATCATGTACATTGTAACTAAATTCCCGTTTTTAATTTAGTTTATTTGTTCATTTATTTATTATTATTATTTTCTTTGTCATATAGTATGGTGATATCTATAATTTTCCTCGGCATGTGTTTGATAAAGCACTTGAGAAGGAAGTGGAGAGTGAGTCTGAAGTGGAAACTGAGAAGCAAGAAGAATTAGAAATGGAACAAGAGGTATGAAATTTATTTTTATAAACGGTGCGTTTTATAGTAGAAATTTGCTTCAAATATTGATGGATTAAACTACATTTCAGCCAGTATCAGCTCCCAATTTTTTTTTTTCAGCAGTTACTTCTTAATTCTCTAATTACGAAGAATTTAAAAGCTCTTACCAGTAAGAAAATATATTTATCATCAATTCAATGAACCCAATGGAAATTATAGTTTAGCAATAATGAAAGTGAAAATATCAAATATTTTCAGCTGTTAAATTTCTTGGCAGATGGCGATTTTCAGGATATTAAGTGAACTACTTGTTTTGAGTTTCTTCTCGGAAGCATTGCGAAAGACATTAAATTGCATACATAGCTACTGCTGTTGTTTCTGGGTTATGCATTGCTATAAAATTATAGGCCAATGTTCAGAAATTGGCCTGTTCTATATTTATTCATGACTGTCATCATTTCATTATTAGCTTACCTGCAAGTAAGCTGCAATATATGAATGACAGTAGCTGTTGGTATCCTATTATTAGTTTTCAAGAAATTTTTAAAAAATCCCCAATTTTTTTGATGTTCTGTACAGGAAGCTTTTTTTTTTTTTTTTTTTTACATTTATTCTTCCAGTTCTGTGCAGAAAAAAATTTAAAAAAAAAACAACTAAGTACAGTACTCTGGTGATTAAGATTGCTTCAAAAATAAATTTTTCTAAATCGGCAAAATGAAAGAAACTAATAAATATGATATAAAAGTAAATCTATTTATATACTAACTGTATTCATAGTTATAAAATTATACTACAGTGCGAGAAGATTTGATTTGAAATAGGTACATTATTTTTTTGAAAAATTAAAACGAAGTTCCCCTTTGCTTATCTTCCTATACATGATTCAGTGTAAATTTTAAAGCAGTCTCTTTGTTGTTCCATGTAGAGACTTGTTAAAGCTGGCACTTTTAGCACCATTTTTGTCTTTATTGATGAGCAGAAATTTTTGCTCAAGAGAGAGAACAATCCTTTTGCATTTTGGCATATAATGTACACTGATTCAAATAAAATTAACTCACAGAAGAAAGCATACCTGCCAATGCCTCCAATTTAGTTTACATTTTCCTGATGATTGGGTATGTCTTCCAGTTTTCTGATAAGTTTAGTTTCCTGTGATTTTTTGGTAAAATTTGCTTAAAGGTGGGGGTTTTACACGTGAGAGACAAATACATCTTTCAATGTATTATTCTCTCAATTTGCACAGCCAATCTGGTGTTTTACATCTGGGCATACTCAGTGTTCACTTTACTTCTTGTAGTAGCACACACATATATAAAATTCTATATGCTGGTATAATTCTATGACTAAAAATTCTATGTTAGTAGTAGTGGCAACTAATGCAAGACAGCAAACTTGTATAGCATTAGCATTTCACCCATCCATAATCTCCAAGAATTTGTCTAATTCTTCCTTGAATTTATTCAAACCACCCATTTCCAATACAACAGATTGGAAGTTTGTTTCGACAATCAGTCACTTGCTGGTTGAAGACAAACTTCTCTGCAACCATCTTTCCTCATCTCGAATTTGTGTCCCCTCATATGTGTACTCTCAGCAAGAGGAAGAATGCCATTAACTTTAACTTACTCAATTCAAGGTCTTAAAATACCTCAATCAGATCTCCCTGCAGGTGTGGTGCCTAGTCTCTAGATGCTACAATTTGCACAAATGAACCCTTTCTAGGTAACAGCACTCTTTTGTTCCCTTCATTATTCTGGTTTCCTTTATCTGCACACATTCCATTCCAACAGACCTACACCCTTCCTAAGATGAGGACCCTGACCTGTATACAGTACTCAAGATTGTAGCCTAATCATGTCCTTATACCTGCTAGAAAAGTTTCTGTATATTATTAACAAATCCCATGGACTGTCCTGGCAGCATTTCTGCACTGCTAAAAGAATTTCATATCTGACTGCACAATTATCCCAGGTCTTTTTTTCATTTTCCACCACCCTGAGTTTAGTACCAAACAGTTGATAAGTTATGCTGAGATTACTACTTTTTACCCATATGCAGTACCTTGCATTTGTCAATGTTTAAACTTCAACTGCCATTTCTCAGCCCATCGACCTAATATTCCTAGGTCTTATTGCAGTAGCATCTGCACCCATTACTGTTGTTAACTATCCTACCAACTTTTGTATCATCTGCAAACTTAGACATTAAGCATAAACAACAATGGACCCAGCAGTGCCCATTGATAACCACTATCTTCTTCCACTTAACCATCCCTTTATCCATAGCAGTAACTTGCCTTTAATGCTACACTGTTCCAGTTTATACGGCTGTCTTTTAGCAGCAGTATTAAAAGCCAAGTATATGATAATAAAATTCTTTTTTTGCATCCAGTTCCTTGGTTACTATATCATAGTAACCTATCAAATTGGTTAAACAAGATGGCCCCTTAACAAATCCATGCCGTGACTGCAGTGTAATTGCATTTCTCTCCAGATGGTTGTCCTGCATTACTTCTTTAACCAGTGACTCCATTATTTACCCTGGAACAGACATTAAGCTAACAGGGTTGTAATTACTCATGTCACCTTTTAAACTCCCTTTATGAATTGGGGATACATTTGCACATCTCCAGTCCATAGTGACCTACTCTGAATCCAAGGATGCTCTCATAATTATGGCTAAGAGTTTGCTTGCCTCCCTTAATATAATTGGATAGATTCCCTCCAACCCAAGCATTTTTTTTTTTTTTTTTTTTATGTTCAGCTTCAGCAATTTCTCTTCCTCTTTACGCTCAGTTATCACAGTCATTTAGCTCCCTGTAAAGAGTTTGATAAAATTTTGGCATCTCTTTCTCTAAAGAAGATCCTTTCTATGAATGAATGGCAGGACATTTTTCATTTCACTTATTTTATTTTATTATTTTATTTTTTTTGTTCCCGGGTAAATGACTGAAAATTCTATACGAATTATCAATTGTAATATTATTAGTTTGTTCTGAAATTTTATTTTTGTTGAAAGTAGAAGTGCAAAAACTGCAGTGTAATAGAGAGAAAGTCTACAGACAAACCTTAATTTTGATGAGTAATCCTTGACAGTGCTCTGGAAAAATTCTTCACTTAAATAGACAAGGGACTTAAAATAGAATTAAAGCTTAATTTTTTTTTTTTTTTTTTTCAAAAATTAATCCTAAATATTGTTTCTGTGATTAATGGAAGTTGAAGGTTTTCAATTTTTTGAATAATCAAATTTTTTAGAATGATCAAATTTTTCTTTAAATAAAATCATTTTTGTTTTCTGAGCATTTATAGTTAACTTGTTTAAGCAGGCACAGATAAGAAGATCTTGAAGAACAGTTTTAGCATCCACTAATAAGCTGATCTGGATCTACCACCTATAACAATTGCAATATCAGCATGTGTCATTAAGTGAAAATTAGGAAAAATATAAAGGAGCCAATCGTTTAATACTAAATAGAGCCCCAAGGGCACTCTATTAAATGCTCATTTCACTTTTATTGGTGTTTAGATTTCACAATCACAAATATTTTGTTGAAGTATCTAGAGTTAAACTATATAAATGATTTATCAGTTCTAAGACATTTGATGGGAGGATACTCTCCTGGAAGTTGAAAAACCCTTAAAGCTGAAGATAGCCAGTCATACTTATCTGTGGTTTTTTGGGGAACCACTGGTACCACCCAACAAACATGTCCACTTATTTGACGTAGTAGTGGAATGAAGAATTGATGTTAAACAGAAGGTCAATAATGGTTTCCTCACAGGAACAATCAGAAGAAAATCCATGTTGCTTGGAAGATAACAACAAAATAAATTTTGCACTTTTTAAGTCTCTCAGTAATTTTCCTAGGAGAAATTGCCTTGTTGGCAATTTCTCCTGTAAGCTCTTGTATCAGATGTCAGATTTTCTGTTTGTGTATAGTATGCAACAAGGCAGTTTTCCATAATGAAGGAAAGATTAAATAAATGAAGTAAAATGTTTGGAAGTAATTTGAACATTCTGACAAAAATATTTTCTGCCAGATAGGCTGAAATGTCCTGGACATTTAGAAACACTGACTTTAGTTATTACTGCTTTTTCCATAGTAAAAAGAGGAATTGACATATTAGAAGGATAGTTAAGATTCTCAAGTTTAATCCTATCATGATTAGGATCATCTTGTCTATTAAGAATTGTATTGTTAGTTTCCTGCTAGTTCTTTGTTTCAGTATTAACCAATACCATATTAAAAATTTCAGAAGAATGTGGTCTATTTTTGGTTAATTTACATAGTAGACCCCACAGATCAGTTTCCTTAAAAATGAAAGATTCAGCCAGGACTCTTTTAGCATATGCAATGGCTTTGTCATAACTCTTGTTTAGTTTCCATACTCAATTTTCAACTATTCAATTTCTTGATTATGTCAATTTCTATGACAGTAATGGTGACAGGCTTGGTAGACCTGTTTTCTAAGGTTAGTGAGTTGACTGCCACCATAAATAAATTTTGCTGAGTATTCATTTTTTCTTAGTGGATAAAATACATGCTTTAAGTATGGAATCTTGAACTAATAAAGCTAGTTCTTGAGCATGAAGATGTTCCAGTTCCATTTCAATTCCTGTAGGAAAATTGTTTCTTGTTCCAAACAAAATGAGATCTAGAAAGGAGGCATCACAGCGCATATTTAAAGAAGTAGTAAACTTAATATTAAACTGAATGCTGGAGTTCCATTACTGTTCACTATACTAGTCAGTAATATAATCAGCAACATTGGCAGTAGAAATAGTAATGTTAAACTCTCTCTCTCTCTCTCTCTCTCTCTCTCTCTCTCTCTCTCTCTCTCTCTCTCTCTCTCTCTCTCTCTCTCTCTCTCTCTCTCTCTCTCTCAAACTTCTGAAGGTATATGGTTGACTAAGTAAATTATAGTAAGATATCTTCAATAAGATTGACTCTGTCATCAGTGGTATTACTAAACTATATAGGGGATTTAGAATTTGCATCTGTTGTAATGACTATATTTGCAGGACCAAGAAAATGAAGTACACATTCCACAGTTTAATTAAATGAAATGATAATGTCAGCTAATTAGAGGGCAATAAATAGAAAACAAGATAAAATGAATAGTTTGGGATTAAAACACACGTGGCAAAAACTTATTACATAGGCTGATAATCACTGTCAAATCCACCAATTTGTTTAAAACAATTCAAGTATTGGTTCTGAATGTTGGCATGAACAATTCTGGATTAAATAGAAAAGTCCATCATCTTGTAAACATTACTCATTTTAACTTTATTAAAAAAATGGCCCTTATATGACAGTGATATCAGTCCTGTTGTCTTCTGAACTTTTATATATTTTATCTGCCACAAGCCTAGATTTGTGGTGGTGATTTGAAATAACTTTAAAGGTGAAATAGAGCCTTACAGTTGGAAACCATTTGAAACTGATAATTTGAACTACTCATATTTAGTTTTACTTGTTCTACAGCCTTTTTACATATCCTTTGTGGAATAATGGTAGTTGCATTTTTGCCTTTTACTATTAATACAGAGGTGGCTCATCTTTGTGTGCATTCAAACATGTTCTACTGTCATCACAGTATTGTGGTGTATGGCTGTAGTCTAAACAATGAAAGCATTTATTGGCAATATAAAAAAGTCTTACATTGAGGAGAATTCCATCCATTATTATGGAGATCAGCTACACATGTATACTCTCTAGGCAAAAACCGGTAACCGAGCTGACCGAATTGGGTGAACGTTTTCATACTAAACCTAATTGAAATCTCCTGTCTTATGTCATAGAGTACATCTTCTTTAGAGAGAACTTTAAGGACACCAAAAAGAAGGAATATTGGGTCAGACCGTTTAGGTGCATTGACTTAGATACCTGATTAGAAATCGACTGTAAAACATAAGCTTTTAAGATCTTACTTATTAGTTGTTTCCAAGATTACACCTTTATTTGCAAACTAACCTAATGGAACTTTCAAGGGTTTTAATTCCTTTTTTAAGGTGTTATTTACAAAATTCTTGACTTCCTGGTTAGTTTTTAATTCACCTTCATCACTGTCTCTTAAAATGATGTTTGGCTCTTTGTTTGTAACTAAACTATTAGGTTTTTGAAACATGATCAGAAAACTGCTGATTTGGGAAGGTGTTTTTTTTTTCTTTTGCAGAACTTTTGTGAAAGAATGTGTTATAAACACCTTGTCCCTCATTAAGCCAAACATCATTTTAAGAGACAGTGATGAAGGTGAATTAAAAACTAACCAGGAAGTCAAGAATTTTGTAAATAACACCTTAAAAAAGGAATTAAAACCCTTGAAAGTTCCATTAGGTTAGTTTGCAAATAAAGGTGTAATCTTGGAAACAACTAATAAGTAAGATCTTAAAAGCTTATGTTTTAGAGTTAATACAGGTTTGGTAATTAGCTAGAAAATCAGTAATCTCCAAAAGCTCTTTTCCTGCTTGGAGCTCAGCATTGCTGCCCCTGATACATTCATTGTCTATTACAGTGCTATGGCTATAGTCTGTTTGACCAGTATCCAGTATCACATTAACTGCAGCTTTAGTTACTCTATTTGCTTCACAAGTGAGGAACTTTACAACTTGTAGTTTTAACGTAGTTATTGCCTCATAAATTGAGGATGCATCTTGAGATTCTTTTTTTTTTTTTTGGACAATGTACCTAGCTAGAAGCTGGAATACCAACAGCAATAATTTGATCCTCCTCCAAACTTCAGGGGTGCACATCTGATGGCACTGGGACTTGTTATGGCAATTGCTGGTTGTAGCTTAACTTGCCTTTAAGCCTATAGGATAGTGCAGTGACTAAGTTATCAGAAATGGGAATTAAGAATGCATTTATAAATTTTGCAATATTATATCTTGAAACTATCTAATAGTGATGCAACAAAATGTTCTAAAATAAGTGTTTTCTTGGGGCAGGAAGACAGAAAACGTTTCTGTTGGACCAGTAGTAAGAACTAATGGCTAGAGAAGTTGAACCCAAAATATGTCCATTGATGCAATCAAACAAAATGGTGGGGGGAAAAAAAAACCATAGATGAAAGACCCTCACTATTGTATATATCTTTTTATATAAATTTAACATATATATATTCATGAGACAAAACATTGATGTCACCAACCAGCACAGCATATATAGTGGTGGTGCGTGTAGTGCTTTTCCGTTTGTCAATGGAAAAGCCCATGCAACGGGGAAAGGGATGGATCTGGTGGAGTTTGAATGAAGAATGATTTGTGGTGCTAGTAAAGTGGGGTGGGGGATGAACATTTCATTAACCACAGGTATTTTCTGCTGTTTGAAGGCAACTGTAGTGAAGGTTTGATGGAGAAATGGCCCAGTGAGGGACACACAACTGCCCTACATGCCTAGATCTGGAGAACTCCACTTGATTGACAGTTGTCAATGGTTTTTTTTTTTGATTTGGTAGTTGTTGGCGCATCGGCTTCTGTGGCCATATTGCACCTCCCAAGGTTTTTGCAGTACTTTGATCCAAGCCCGAGGCGGGAATCGAACCCGCGACCTTTGGGTTGCCGGGCAGGTACTTTACCCACTCGGCTAGCCCGGTCGGCGTTGTTGTTGTTGTCAATGGTGATTGGCATTTGCTGTCCAGGAGAATAGACGGCACCCACCTCAGTTAACAGCAGATTACAACCCAAGTGGAGAGAGAGAGAGAGAGAGTTTCTGAGCACGCCAGCCCATAGATGGGCTTATGGAGTAGGCAACTTGCTTTTGTACCCACGTTGACTGACTGGAGTTGACCCTTCTCCCTGCAGTAGGCACTGAAGCACCATTCCTGGACATTGGACAACTGAAAGTCTCTTGGTCTGATGAATCAAGGTTCCACCGTCATCATTCCAATGGGCAGATTCATATTCAACTACAATTCGATGGCAAGAAGGTGAACCTAAATGTTGACATGCTTGGCATCATTAGTTTCCCTGTCTCGTAGCCACCTGCAATCAATCTCAGAATCTTGCCAACAGGATTCATATTCTAACAAGTCCAAGCTTATCCAGTAATCTCTCACGAGGGACTGAGTTATAAATGCCTTGATAAACTCTAAATAAACAATACCAGAATTATTTCCTACATCCAACTCATGAGGTAAGTGTGAAAAGAGGTAACCATAAAAAGATCATCAGCCATTTTCAATCCACTGCAGGATGAAGGCCTCTCCAGAAACTTTCCAGTTCATTCTGTTTTGTGCAATGGTCATCCATTTACTGCCCACAAACTCGTGAATTTCATATCTCCATCTCCGTTGTTGTCTTCCAGGTTTTCTTCTAGCTCCTCTTGGGTACCATTCTGTTATTTTCTTAGTCCATCTGTCATCATGTCTTTGAGCTGTGTCCTGCCCAAGACCATTTTAGATAAGAATGTCCTTTACTTGAGTTTGCTGCCTAATCCATGAGTTTCTCTTCTTATCTAACAGTTTGATTCCTAATATAATTTGTTCTATTTTTTGCTGTGTAGTTTTCAGCTTCTCTTCCATTCTTTTGGTGAGTGCCCAAGTTTCACTTCCCTGTCATGGTGGGGAGTATACATTGGTTCATTATTTTGCGTTTCAGACAAATTGGGATATTACTTCTCAGTATGTGACTATTTCCTGAATGCTATTCTTCCAAAATTTATTCTTCTCTTGAATTCCAACCATTTATCATTATTACAGCTGATGACTCCACCTTTTCAATTATTGCTGCTTCAATCATTATTTCCCTTTCTGTGGCATACTTGTTCATCATTACTTTTGTTTTAGCCATATTCATCTTTAGTCCAAAATGCTTACTAACTCTGCATGACTGATTAAGGTTTTCCTCTAATTCTTTGGGATCGTGGCTTATGACCACAGTGTCATGGTTTAGGTACTCTCCATTCACATTGAATCCTTAATCATATTTAAATATGATTTTTTTTTCCAAAAATATACCTTATATATCTAAAAGTATTCTAAATGTTTCTGTATTATATTCGTTATCATTGCCCCATGATTTTCCCCATCACTGGTCATACTGATCTCTAGTTTCTCACTTTCCCTCAGACCTCTGTAATGGCAATACAGAGGTTTTGTGTATTTTGTCATTAGAAATTATGATATTCTCTTGGAACATAGCACAGCCCAAATGGATTGTTTTGAACAATTGCAGTGCGAACATCTGACAGGTGATTGATGAAAAGTTGTTTCCAAACATATGTAATGCTCTCAATAATGAATCCCAGATGAGTTTTGACTTGGATTTTAAATTCCTGGTGAAAAGAGGAATATGTGATTTTCAGCAAGGCATAGGTAGAAATATAGAGGCAGCCAAAATATCCTGTTTGTCATGCTCAGTATGTGATTCAGACTTACAGCATTGTCTCTAAGCAGTCATTTTTCTTTTACTCATTAACCAAAAAATCTACTATGGCATAGTAGCATTCCATATTGTAACTTCCTACAAAATTTTAAAGAAATTCTGCAACATTTAGCTGGAAAATTTTCTGAGACTTACATGTTAATTGGCAACAATTATTTTGTTAGTTTTTTTTTATTTTTTTTATTACCACTTTTTTTTTTTGATATGCTTAATTTCTTTTAGGAAGATGTGGAGTATGTGGCAGCAGATGATTTTGAAGAAAGTGATTTATCTGATATTGAAGAAGTTCAGGTAAAAGATATGTATTATATTAAAAAATAATTAATTAAAAACATACCATATTTATGCTAATAAATAATAATTCTTAGATCAGCTTGGCAGACTGAAAATAGGAGACAGCTTTTATTCAACTGACTATTTGGGTGTTTGATGTACCCAGTTAGTTTTCAACTAAAGCAGTACTGGAACTAGAAAAAACTGTGACATTTTTTTTTTTTAGGTGAGAGTGTGTCATACTAATTAAGATTACCACTAGCATGAGGTGTTTGGCCGTTTAGACTTCTGATAATGGAATCAGCAGTTAAGGATGTGATCCTGAAGTATCTTGTTAAAATTATATTCATGAAGAGATCACAGTGTGATCTTACAAATTTACAATATAAATTTTGCTGGCTACCATATATAACTTCCAAATGTATTTCTTAAACCAAATACCTTCTACTTGTATATTTAGGACTTGCGTTAATAAAACTTCCAGAATTAGATCAGAACGCAGTCAGCTTAATACACAATTCTAGCAGAACTGCATTAATACTACTTTATTAAAATTAAGCTGCAGCAATAAAAAAAATGCATATTTGTGCATTGACCAAGAAAGATTGTTCTGAATGAATTGTACTCTAACCTGTTTTCTTCTCCAGTGATCACTTTATTTTGCGTATTGGTTTTTAGAACAGTTAAAGGTTTGTGATAGTCATGAATTGGTTCCCCTGGCTATTGTAGCAGAACATTTGCTCATGTAAAAAAAAAACTTTACTTTTATTGCTGTGTGCAAGGTATCATCCGATTGCTTGCTATGATCAAAATAATGTGGTATTTGCCCTGTTTATTTATTTTTTTTCTTTGCAAACAATGTGCTCTTTTTTTTTTGTAAAATTCTATACTTTTGATCTAATAAACAAAATTTGGAAATTGTCTCACATTTGTATTATTAATTAAAGGGAATTGTTCTTAAAATAGAGCTTAACTAACAGTGGGCAACTAGTAATTTCAAGTACTGTATGACTTTTTGTGTCTGCTCTTGATCAACCATCTATGAACGTTTCACCCCTCTCCTTCAGATGACAGATGGTACCTGATTTTCATCGTATTGTTTCTTTTTGGAACATCCCCCCCCCCTTCCTTCCATATCGCTGGATTCCACCTATATTAAATCTCTGCTTTGTGTAATTGGTCACTTTGCATTGACAGTGAAGAAATTTAATTAAACCCTTCCTGCAAGCTCATAATTAATCTCTCTCTCTCTCTCTCTCTCTTGTCCCCCCCCCCCCACATCCATTACCATGGCTGTAAATAGAAAGCCAGTAAATATGCTATTCAAAATTATCAAGTTTCATTATCAGTTAGAGTTTTCTAACTCAATTGCAGTGGAAATTCCAGTTATGATTTTTTTTTCTCCCTCCACATGATCATGATAACAAAACTATCAGATGACTATAATAAAACATGAATAAATCAAGGAATGAATTTCATCCATTCTACTTGTATAATACAAATGCCACTGTTATCTTAAAAAAAAAAAAAAAAAAAAAGTTATAAATTTGCCAATTAATTATGCAATAGTCAATTTGTAGACTAAATAAAGGATGCAGGACAATTACATTGACAGATGAAGTAACAGTTTCATCATTAAATACAAATCTGGTTCAGACAAATTGAAAATGGAGAGGGACATTATGATAAAAATCATGGGCACATTGATGAGGAAGGGAGGGAGTAAGAGGGATTCCCCCCGAAGAACATTTTTGTATTATAGAAATGTACTGTTGCATATTAGTGCCTGTAAAATGTGTGATCCCCAGGACAAAATTTCTGGCACACCACTGCCAAATAGAAACAGCCAGTTAGTGAAGCTTTTAATGCCGTTCAGATCACTAATAGATGGTATGGGTACTGATTAATTAGTTTTAAGAAAATAGAGAACTGCAATGCTAAACAGTTATTTTCAATGTAGTAATTAGCATTTTAAGTTGAAAACACTGATAATACATTAATACAATATGAACAGTACAGTTCATAAAGTGTGAATTATGGTAATTTTTCTACAATATTTTCTCCTGCTTTTTTATACTATAGACAGAAAATTTGGTTCTTTAAATTGACTGTCTGAAAGACCCTTAGTCCCATCTGTTTTGGATAAACAAAATCCTATTGTATTTCATTTTTTACATAGTTTTTATAAATGTTGGGTGGCAATTTCTACAAGCAATATTTTTATTCAGTTGAGACATAATTAAATTTAGCTTGTTTCTTTTAGGTTTGGAATGCAGATGCTGATGGGCCCAGGTCTGAAGAGGAAAATTGTCAGCGGCAAAAAAGTGTGTGTAAAAGGAAAAGGGCACATGTAGAAATTGAATATGAAAATTTGTTCCCACCTTCAAAAGCTGTGGAATTCTGAACTATATGAAGTTTTGCTGCTGTAAATAAATTTCTTTGGAATTTTTGTGTAGGTTTAAAGATACTTAAAAAAAAAAAGTTTAATTTCACACTCTTAACAAATACAGATTTATGACACAATAGAGGGTACACTCCAAAATCTGGCATATTTTCTCTTTTTTAGCAGTTGCACAAATGATCTTGAGAAGGGGAGAGTGGTAGATAGAATTAAAATATTATACTTTTATTAGAAAACTGAAATACCAATTACTCACACTTAGCCAAGAGCCAGCCTCTTGGGAGCTTTGATTTTATAAAGACTGACTGCAATTTATCCATTGGCCCCCTCTAGATTTGCTGTAAGATTGCTGTCTACTTCATGTTACAGAGAACTCAAATATTCTTAGCCTGATAAGAATCTTCAAATAAAGAAAGCATTGTCAGGTAGTGATTTGTAGCATATTGATGTGTAGTCTATTTAAAGAAATAATTACAAGGAAAGGATTTGTGGAGCGGAATGTAATGTAATTTACCACCACCAATCAGAACCCTCCCCTATTCTCTTGGGCCAGTTGACACACACAAACAAAGGATATTTATTGTCTTCAGAATTGTCAGGGACCACAAGTTTAGAATCTAGTATAGGTTGGTTGAATGTACACAGTTGTCCTCCAGCTGTAGTGCTTGTTTGCTTTAGTACACTTTTCTCCAGGAAAAGCCACATTCACTCCTAGGAGAAGTTAACATTAGTAGGTATTTTAATGCCTGAGAGCCCACATTAAAAAAAAAAATAATAATAAATAATGCTCTTCAATTTTTCAATCAACTGCAATTCAGTGCTTGCATTTGAAGAGAATGTTCTTTGATTTAAAATGACTTATATCCAATACTCTAACAAGCAAACAGCTGAATTCCCATACAAACCAGAAATGCTGTAAAGCATTTAAAATTTATGACAAGGAGAAAAATGTGGAAACCGTCAAAACTTATTAGAAAATATATTGGACCCTTCACTAGACTGAGGAGAGAGCTAAATTCACAGTACATTTAGCAGTTTGAACAATCTGAAAATTAATAGAATCACAAGTTTTAATATAAATATTGTATACTATAGTGTTTCATAATTTTAAGGTAAGTTTTCTTGGTTTAAGGGTAAAATGATTCCTGCATTAAATATTGCAATATTGCCCTAAAATCAACCAGAAAACTGGTCATGCCAACTACTAAAGTAATACTGTATGGAGAAATCTCTCTTAATGCTAATTCATTTAGTGCTCTGTTTTTATTGCCCTAATTAAGACTGCTAAGGCAAGTACCACAGGGGCTTAGAGGGGAACAGGCATTCTGTGTGTTATCAGACACTGTCTGATAGATTCAATATCTTTCTATTTCAGAAGATTTAGAAGTCCGGTTGGCCTACCTCCCTAAAATCCACTCATGCACACCTTCTCAATGGTAGGCCCTGTTACATCACTTAAGTGGCAACGAACATGTAGCGTGGTTCTCTTCAAGATGCCTGGTCAGCGTGAAGAGGAAAAGACCAAACTCTCCAGCACAACGAAACAAATGGCCCTCAGTCCCCAGTGGCTTTCACTCCCCCTCTTATGGCAGCAAGAGAAGCAGGGGGTGCTAAGAATCTCTGGAATCTCTAGAGCTGGAAAAGGTATTAGAAAATGTAAATTGGAATATCATCAGTTTGGCTGAAACAGGAAGAAGAAATGAATCACTTATAAGTTTATCAAGTGGAAATCTGCTGTACACTAATGGAAACAGTGAAAGGAGTGAAGGTGGAGTTGGCTTTCTGGTCCATAAAGATATAAAAAAAACAACATTTTGGAATTCAAAAATACGTCACCAAGAGTGTTAAGCTCGGGATTTCTAAGAAGTATAAGCTAAAGGTTATAATGATTTATGCACCAACATCGAGCCATGATGATGAAGAGGTTGAAGAAATGTACACCGAAATCGAGTCTTCTAGATGAACAGAAAACTCACTACACTATCATTATGGGGGGGGGGGACTTCAGTGCTAAGGTTGGAAAGAGACAAAACAGTGCAGAAAGGGGAACTATAGGAAATTTTGGAATTGATGAAAGATTTGTGGAATTTGCAGAATTTGTAGAAGAATGTCAGTAATGAATACTTTTTTTCAAGAAAAGGGTGAACAGAAAGTGGACATGGAAGAGTCAAAATGGATTAACAACTAATGAAATCGACTTCATCCTCACTAACAGATATATTGTGAATGATGTTACTGTCCTGAACAAGGTAAATGTTCGAAGTGATCACAGAATGGTAAGATGTAAGAAAAGAAAGTAAAAAACAGACTGTAGAAGAGGAGAAAAAGCAGTATGTACTGGAACTGAAGAACAAGTCTGAGCTTCTGCAGATTGTTCAGGACCAAGATATTGACGAGGAATATTACAACTTTCTGAAAGTGATAAAGCCCAAGAAACCTATAGGTAAACAGAAATCCAAAGAAGAAAAAATCAGTCAAGAAACACTTGTCTGATGAACTGGAGACAACAAATAAAGAGCAAGAAAAATAGTGACAGGGAGAAAATTGAGTATACTGAGTTATGCAAAGCCATTAGAGACTCAGAGAGGACACAAGAAAAGTAGAACAAGCATTAATGGGGAAAAAAGGATTTAAATCAGCAGTAATACAGAAAGATAAATGATACTGAAACTGAAGAAGAGCGATGGTGTACTTATGAATAACAGAAGGCTACAGAACATAAAGAATTATGCAAGGGAATGATGCCAGCAGTGGGGAAGATGGATTGTAAATTAGTAACACGTACAACATACCTGATATCCTTCCTGATAAGGTAGAATATGCGTTGAAGAATCAAAGTTCCAGGGGAAGATGAAGTTACTGTAGAGTTGTTAAAAGTGGGAGAAACAGACATGACACAAAAACTGGCAAGACTCTTCACAAAATACATTAGAAAAGGTGTGGTGGTGCCTAAGGAGTGGAATAATGCAATCACAGTTTTGCTGCATATGAAAGGAGATAAATTGGAAATTATAGACCAATTAGCTTGTTATCTCACATTTAAAGTTGTTCACAAGGGTCATTAGTAACAGATTAGAAAGAATACTTGATGAGAATCAACCGAAAGAGCAGGCTGGCTTTAAGACAGGATTCTCAACTATGGATCACCTTCACGTAATGTCACAGCTAATGGAGAAGGCAAATGGATATAAAACACCATTATGCCTGTCATTTGTGGATTATGAAAAGGCATTTGACTCCATACAGCATGAGACAATGTTTTGGGCACTGGAAAGACAAGGCATAGCTAACCCCATATATTATGAAGAAAATATGAGAATGCTACCTCCTTTATTAGACTAGACAAAATTACCTCCTTTATTAGACTAGACAAAGACAGTAATAAATTTAAAATTGAAAAAGGAGGGCGAAAGGAGACACAATATCTCCAAAGTTGTTTACTGCCCTTGAGGAAGCTTTGGTTAGGCTGGTCGCAGAAAGGAGTCAATGTGAATGGAGAGTACCTAAACAATTTATGATTTGCAGATGACATTGTGGTCATAAGCCACGATCCCAAAGAATTAGAGGAAAATCTTAATCAGTTATGCAGAGTTAGTGTCTTTTGGACAAAAGATGAATATGGCTAAAACAAAAGTAAGGATAAACAAGTATGCCACAGAAAGGGATATAATAATTGAAGGATCAGTAATTGAAAAGGTGGAGTCACACTTATCTGGGACAAGTCATCAGCTGTAATAATGATGGATGGATAGCATTCAGGAAATATAGTCATACTGAGGAGCAATATCCCAATTTGTCTGAAACGTAAAATAATGAACCAGTGTATACTCCCCACCATAACTTATGGAAGTGAAACTTGGGCACTTGCCAAAAGAATGGAAGAGAAGCTGAGAACAACACAACAAAAAATGGAACGAATTATATTAGGAATCAGACTGTTAGATAAGAAGGGAAACATGGATTAGGCAGCAAACTCAAGTAAAGTACATTCTTATCAACTTTAAAGAACTAAATTGGTCTTGGGCAGGACACATAGCTCGAAGACATGATGACAGATGGACTAAGAAAATAACAGAATGGTACCCAAGAGGAGCTAAGAGAAAACCTGGAAGACAACAACGGAGATGGACAGATGAAATTCATGAATTTGTGGGTAGTAAATGGATGCCATTTACTACCCACATTGCACAAAACAAGGAACTGGAAAGTTGCTGGAAAGGCCTTCATCCTGCAGTGGATTGAAAATGGCTGATGATGACCACCACAGTTTGGTAGCCGAGTGGTCAGAAGCGGGAGGGCAGTAGCACACACTCTTTGAGTAGACCGGGGTTCAAGCTGCTGAATGCTAAATACAGTCAACCTATCCTCACTGAGCCAGCATGGGAGATTACGGTCCATTTCCCTCAACATGGATTGTTGAGGAGGCTTCCATCCTGTAGTGGGTTGATAATGGTTGCAGTTTTATCACAGAGTTGTTAATTTTCCTTTTTGGTAATGCTTTTAAGTCTAGGTACATTTAATCAACATATTATTCTGGTCTTCTAGAGCCCATACCAGAATAAGGAAGAAAGAGGATCTTAATACATTTTTGAAGTGAATGTTATAACTACTTTACCTGCTGCAGGTGTTAATGTCAACAAATATCACATAAATTTAGATAATCTTATGATTAATGTAATATTATTTGTGAATTTTTAGGCTTATTGTATAAGTCAACATATTTCAATTGAGAATTTAAACGTGGCACACTGCTACAAAATATTTGCACCATTTGCTGAGTGACAAACAGAACCAGCTTTCTGCAAGGAAGGACTTGCAAGCACATTCCAGAAAAAGCAGAAACTTTGTTACCGAGGTCAATAATGGGATAAGAGCCAGGTTTATGGTGACTTGATTACAGACCAGCTTATACATAGTCTTCCATAACTTAATATATCAGAAATTTAGGGAAAAAAATCATGGATAATGGTGTTTGTGACCAGTTGCACAACTCCAAGCTTTAATGTCCAACTCTCAAACCAGTCTGCAGTGGGCTCAGAATGATCCAGTGATCAGAGTAAGTTTATTTTGAAAGATTTCATAGTTCATGTGACTTTAGTCACACTATTAACATTACATCTTAACTGGATAATCAGATCACTGCCAGAATACAGTTAAATGGCTCTTTATAGGTGATATTGTCACAGTTTTAAGAGGAGCCCCTTTAGCAACTCCTTTTCCTAAAGGACCAGATGATGGCTTAATAAGTAGAAAAGATGTATGGCCTCAATGTTCAGGTGCTATTGTCTCAGTTCTACGAGCAGCTCCTTTTGCAGATACATTCACAGGGCACTATGGTTTATGGGAGCCAGTCATTTCAGCATGGTTCCCTGCACAGTCATCAACTGGAGCTTCACACTCCAGTCTGGATTGTAACACAACCCAATATAAATTTACCACAGTTCAATGATCAGCTCCCCATTTTATTGCAGATACTGCTTGAAGGAAGTGCTATGTAAGACTAATATGTTCTAAAAAGTTTAACTTGGTATTAGACCAGTAAATCTAATATGAGAATCAGTATGTAAATATAATGTCTTAAATTTTTGCTTTCAAACATGGTGCCATAGATCATTTCACATGTCACTGAGCAGTCACTATTAGAGGTCTTTAGTTTCACCCTGCTGAGTGGTGCTGTGATTGGTCTTGTGAGTGCAGCACATGGATAGTTCACAAAATGGTGAATGTTACACAGATATACATATCAAGCAGAGTGGCGACTGAATTTTTCACCAAGGAAGAAATGATACCTATTGAAATTCATATGCGTCTCCAAAATGTTTAAGGTGACAATACTGTACATTGGGTAGATAGAAAAATGACTTTAAGAGTGGCAAAAAGTTGTTGACAATCCCCGAAGTGGCGAGCCAGTAATCAGTGACAACAAAACCGCTGATCAAAGAGGACCACTCATCACATGAATTTTGTGATGCAGTAGGTATAGGAAAACTTTCTGTGCTAACCATCATAAAAGAACTATGCTACAACAAGGTCTGTCTTGTGAGTCCCAGTAGGTCCTAAAAATGCTAACATGAGCACAAAGAAGCCAGGAAATTCGTCTGAACTTCTTTAGTGCTACGAGAGTGAAGAAGTTTTTCTTTCACATACAGTCACGGGTGCCAAACCCTGGGTCCAACATTATGATCCTGAAACAGACAGTCGATCAAAATTCACCACAGATGTTCAAAAGCCAGCCTTCTGCTGGTAAAGTCATGGCAACAGAGTTATGGGACCTTGCTTGTGGACTTCTTGGAGCCACAATCAACAAACAAGGCCTGACCCCACACCAGTCTACACACAATGGATGACATAGCAAAACTGGGGTGCACTGTTCTTCCTCACCACACTCATAGCCTGGATCATGCAGCTTCAGAATAATACCTGTTCTTCCCACTGAAGGATGCAGTGTGGAATCCATTTTGTGATAATGACCAGGTCTAGCAGTGTTTGTGAAACCCTCTACGGCAAGAGTAAGGACGTTCACAGGATTGGAACACAGCATCTGACTTAATTGGCAGAAGTGCATAGAAAAGGGTGATTTTGTGGAAAAATAAGTGTTTATAATTGATTGATGAGTAATTGATGTAAAAGGCATAGTTGTAGAAATTAAATTTTCTGAGGGGGAAAAAAAGGAGGCATTACTTTCATACTGCTCCTCATATTACGGGCAAATGGCATGTGATCACATTTTTGTTTGTGGGTCTGGGAATTTTGAATTGCAATAGTTTTTTTTTTTTTTTGCGACACAATTTCCATTTTTCTCTGTCCACAGTTGATTTACATATTGAATTTTCTAGTTGCCTTTTAATTGACTACATAATTTGAGAGCAGTATGATATAGTTAGATCATTTGCATATAAATATCTCTCTCTAAGTTTTAGTATTTTTCATGGGGTTTATCGTGAATACAAATCTGATGGGATTAAGTACTGAGCTCCAGAACTCCTTGTTGTGTACAAATATGCAGGACAGGCCAGGCCATGATTATAAACATACTTGGAAGGATCTAAAATCAAAATTGCTGTATGAATATTAGAAGACATCCTTCAAGCCCCAGTTCATGTAGGTCACATAAGACCCATATTTGCAAGTCATGTCAAAGGCTTTTCAATGTAGAAGCATACCGTGCCTGTTTTTTTTTACGAGAATCCCAAACAAGACAGACATTAGAACCAATAGTACTTAGTACCATGCTTGGGTTGGAGGTTGGGAACACAGAACATTAGACTTGAACTTCTGTAGTCTCTAATTTTCAGGAAATATGTAGCAAGGAAGGTTGTTCCAGAAAAACAGTAGAATGAATAAACGAGGAAGATGAAAACTTGGTTCTGTGAGTTTGAAGTTGAACAGATGGATGTTGGCTGGTGGTGGCACGTGTTCGGACTGTTTTGAAAGAGAGAGCGGGAATTATAGATGCCAATTGAGAAGAACAGTGCCCATGGAAGTATCTGTAGAAATGGCATGCAGCAGAAACAGTACGTCTGTGAGACAGCAAGTGGGGAGAGATGGGTCATCAATTAACCTAACCGTCATCTTTTGAATGAGAGGAAGCAATATTTCTAATATGCTTGTGCCAAGAGAGATTAGAAGTCAGTGTAATCCCCAAAAGAGATAAATCGTCTTGCCCAGAAATTTGAGTGTCACCAAAGATGAGCATAGGAGCAGAAGAATGCTTTTTTTGCAAGATATAAGACAAGGCTGAGTTTTAGAAGGTTTGAAATCAACTAAGTTGTCTTTGCCCCACTGGAGAATTTCCTGGAGATCGGCATTTAAGGAATTGGTACCTGATATTCGAGAAGTTGAAGCTGATTGATCAGGGCAAGGTTTCTCAAAATGGAAAGTGGAATGCAATGTGCTATCATCTGCTAAACTATGGATAGGATTTCCAGCCAATGGAAGAAGGTCATTAATATACAAGAGGAAAAGAGTGGGGAAAGAACTGATCCTTGGGGGACACTGGAATTAGTGGAGAAGTTAGAAGACAGAGAGCCATCTACCATCACCCTCAGTGAGTGATCAGAGAGAAAACTGGATAACCAATTACAAAAAACAGAGGGCAAACCATAAGATGAAAGTTTGTTTAGAAGACCTTTATGCCAAACACGATTGAAAGCCTTTGAGATATCAAGAGCAACTACTTGTGTTTCACCGAACCTTTCCATTGAATTAGTCGATAAATGGGTAACATAAGCCAGAATTTCACCAGTGCAACGACACTGACGGAATCCATACTGGCGATCATTGATCAGACGGAAGGTTTCTAGGTAGTATAAGAGTTGGCGGTTGATTGATTTCTCCATTACTTTAGAAAGAGTAGAAGTAATTGCAATGGGTCGATAATTGGATGGGAGGGATTTGTCACCCTTTTTAGGAACTGGTTGGATATGTACAAATTTCCAAGCAGAAAGAAAAATACCTTTGGAATAAGAAAGCGAAAAAATGCGGCAAAGAATCAGGAACACAGGTTTTGGGAACAAGTGGAGAAATACCATCAGGACCTGGAGCTTTCTTAGCATCAAGATTCTTCAAAATCCTTACATCCTTTTGATGGAAGACCACAGGAGGCATTGAATGGAGAGTGTTGGGAAGTGTTTTACTAAGATCATTAATGCATGAGTTGGAAGAAAAATGGGATGCTAGCAGGTCAGCTTTATCCTAGGCTGAAGTGACAACAGAACCATCTCTTTTTGACAGAGGTGGGAGCAGAGATAGGCAAAAGTTTCGGCCAATAGCTTTGGCAAGAGACCAGAATGTTTGCTACCATCAGGGGAAGAAGCGAGTTTTCTACTCTTAGCCTGTTCAAAAAATCTAGTTTGTTTATTACTCAAAAGGTATTATGGATGTTAGCTTTTACTTAGGTCTAATATCAATCTGCCTCATCTGAAACCACTCATCTGATTTAAGAACGTTTTGGGTTTCTAAGAACCATATTATTCATTCTAATATCTTGACCAGGACATATGCACAAGTCCTTAGTACCACCTTTGAGGCGAACGCAATCTTACAGTGAATAATTTGTGCAACCGAGATGAGCAGTATTTGAATCAACCGATAACTGAGATTCTATTAGAAAAAGTACATGGGGCTTAGCAGACTGCAAGTGGAAATGAACATCGTTGAGATTAGAATTGAGACCATATATATTTGTGAAATGAATTAGGAAATGTTTGGGAGGTTTAGATCTTTTTGCCGGTAAGCTTACTCTATTAGTGTGCAATTCATAGTGTATTCAATAGTGTGAAAAGTGTGGGGGGGGAACCATGCTGTATGAAGTAATGAAATTTTTAGAAATGACGTACATAAAAATATACCCAGATCCTTGACATAATGTGGCCTTGACAATGCCCCTCCTGCTTACACACTACCTGGACTCACTCCAGTCAACAACTGGCAGAGTAGAGGTAGCAAGATTATACACTAGCTGATCCAGAAGCCTCCTAAAGAGTTACCAATAGGTTCGATCCGGTGTACTAACTAGCAACCGGCCTGCAAACACCATTTTAGAGCTGTACCCTCGAAATGAAAGGAAGATTGGATCTTGCTATGATGTTCATCGTAACTTCAAAATTCAGTCATACTGCATGATGAAAGAGTTGATCGGAACTTAGCGCTGGAGACTAAACATGGGTTCCACCACTTCAAGCCTCCAATAAGAAAAGTGATGGTATTGTACCCATTGATGAGAGTCATCTACCACCTAGTATTGCCTGGTAACACAGAGGGGGCGGCATTCCTCCATGTAGTGTGGGCCCCACACCTCAACCCCTTCTTACATTGGTTCATACCTGGCTGGTCACTCACAGTGTGCTTGTGTATGGATGTTATACCCAAGATTACTAACAGTCCCACCATTGTGAAGTTGAGAAGCAGAGGATTTGACTGTTGCAGACTGTCCGGACTTCACTGAAATTTGGTCTAACTGACTTGAATGTCACCCAAATATCAGTTCCATCGGCGTTTTAACTCCCAGGTAGCCAGTACAGCTTGTCTGGCATAGCTGAAAGAATGTCTGTGACATCCTCAAGGATTTTAGTTGCCTTATTTTTTTCCATGTTTTTCTTACATTGGTATTTTTTTAATTGAAGTTACAAATCAGATCTAAGAGTCTCTTTTAGCTTTATTTCTGATGTGTCGGGCTCTGAGTTTCTTGGTTATTGATGGTAGGATATTTGTGGAATTTATTCCACACTTGGTTTTTTCCTTTTTTCGCATCCTTACAATCCTTATCCCACCAATAATTTATGGGTCTACAGATGTTTGACTGTGATTGTGGGATGGCAATAGATGCAGCTGCTGGAATTTGTTTGGTGATATGATTGGAGACTGTGCCAATCAGAAGACATTCGATGATCTGCTTATAAAACGAAACATGGGGTGTACTTTGCCAATTTGGCCTGGAAAATTTCCATTTTATGTGGTTTTCTGGAGTTAGTGTGATGTTTGAATTTTACAGATTAATGGGTATCGGTCAGTTTGTGGATTATCAAGAGCTATCCACTCAATACTAGGAAAGAGGATCGGAGAGCAGATAGACAAAATCTATCGGAAGATGGATGTAAGTTGGTGAACCAGTATTTAGAATTGTTAAGGTTTGTATGTCAATGAACATTTCAGTAAGTTGTTGCTGATGTTATAGAGGCTTAATGACACATAAGCTGCTAAGGCTATAATGTGCCTATTCACTTATTTTTATATTAAAAGATGAGTTTCCCATAAAGTCAGAAGAAAATCTGAAATCAGAAATGATTAAAAAGCTCCGTTTGCCTGAAGAAGTAAAAAAATTCACAAATATTTGCCTTATCACCCATGAGATTTTAAAGAGTTATTGCTTTATGAAGACTAACCAGTGAGTTTAGCATTAGTAGAGGATTTGATGCAAGAAAGCAAGCTTATGCAGCATCAGCCAAAAAAAAAAAAAAAACACCACTTCACCCCACTGTTCGTTCAAAATACCTGTCCAGCTGAGCCTTAAACTTATTTAGGCTGTCAACTTCCACGACAAGGGATGAGTCTGTTCCACCAACCAACCACCCGCTGGCTAAAGGCAAATTTCTGCACGTCTATCCTACATCTGCCTTTCCTCAATTTGAATTTATGCCCTCTCGGGTGATTATTCTGAGCGAGAGGAAGAATCCCGTTGGCATTGAGCATGCTCAAACCATTCAAGGCTTTATACACATCTATCAGATCACCTCGCTGGTGCCTAGTCTCCAGACACTGTAATTTGCAAAACTTAAGCCTTTCTTCGTAAGAGCACCCCTTTGTTCCATTCACTAATCTTGTTGCCCTTCTCTGTACTCGTTCCAGCAGCTCTACATCCTTCTTGAAATGAGGCCTCCAGACCTGTATAAAGTACTCTAGGTGTGGCCTGACCTTGTATGGTCAGGCCACACCTAGAGTACTGTATATTCCCTTATACAAGGGAATAATCACCTCCTTTATCCCTGCTAGAAAAATTCCTATATATCATTGACAATACACCATGAGCCACTCTTGCAGCCCGTCTGCACTGCTCAGAGAACTTCATATCTGCCTGCACAACCACCCCCAGGTCCCTTTCATTCTCTACCACTGTCAGTGTAGTACCACAGAGTTGATACGTTGCTCTGGGGTTTCCCATGTGTAGTACTTTACATTTGTCAATGTTAAACATCATTTGCCACCTCTCAGCCCATTTGCTCAACCTTTCCAGATCCTGTTGCAGCAGCATAGTGTCAGTAGTGGCCTTGACAACCCTGTCTACCTTTGTATCGTCTGCAAACTTCGACATTAAGCTTGATATACCATCATCAATATCATTTATAAATACAGAAAACAATAATGGCCCCAACACTGAGCCCTGAGGGACTCCACTAATAACATTAGTCCACGACAAGCAGTGTCCATTGATTACCACTCTCTGTCTTCTCCCCCTCAGCCACCCCTTTATCCATAGTAGCAATTTGCCTCCAACACACTGCTCCAATTTGTGCAGCAGTCTTCCATGTGCAACAGTATCAAAAGCCTTTCTCAGATCCAAGTATATAATATCAAAGTTATTCCCTGCATCCAGTTCCTTTGTGACTGCATCATAGTATCCAATCAAATTGGTCAGGCAAGACTTCCCCTTAACAAAACCATGCTGTGTCCGAGCTATAACTGAAGTCTTGTCTAGATGATCCTGCAGTGCTCCTTTAACTAGTGCCTACATTAATTTTCCTGGAACAGAAGTTAAACTCACAGGTCTATAATTACTTGTATCAGCCTTTGATCCTCCTTTGTGAATTGGGGTCACATTTGCACATCTCCAGTCTGTGGGTACCTCCCCTGAGTCCAAGGAAGCTCTCATAATTATGGCTAAGGGTTTGCTTACTTCCTCTGCTGCCTCCTTTAATATAACTGGATAGATCCCATCCACCTGGGTGCCTTTCTTGTGTTTATCTTCAACAATTTCTCCTCCACTTTACTCTCAGTTATTACAAGATTCTCTAGCTTACTGCTAGAGTTGAATACACCTCTGGCTTTCCCCTCGCTAAAGAACTCCTCATGTGTGAATGTTGATGCAAAATATTCATTTAGTTTGTTAGCTACCTGAGCAGGATCATCAACAGTTGACCCATCGATATCAAGTGGACCAATCTGATTCATCCCCTTCCTTCTAGAGTTTACATAAGTAAAGAACTCTTTGCTGTTTTTCTTTGCATCCCTTGCCAAAGATTTCTCGTAATCTGCCTTCGCCTGCCTAACCTCCTTTGTAACTTGGTTACAGATCAACTTGTATGTATCATAGGCTTCTGTGTCATGTGTTAATTTGTATGTATCCCATGCATGTTTCTTCTCTGCCATATACCTCATTAGTTCATCTGACATCCATTTAGGCCTAAACCTTGAACAATAATTCTTAGTTGGTATGTAAAGCCTAGTAGCTTCCAAGATAAGTTCTTTGAATGCTTCCCATTTTGCAGATCAAGGATGAAGTTCTGTCTTGTTTATAGTAGGGGGCAGCCAATAAGAATATGTTTAACATTCAAATTGTTAGAACAATGTATACACTGTGGTGGATTATCGCTTGTGAGTAAATGAAGGTGGGTCAGATGGGTATGACCTATTCTTGTCCTTGAAAGGACTACTTCTCGTCTCGATATATAGGCACTGGAGCATCAAATTTTCGGATCATGTTTAAACTTAAAGAGTTTATTATTAGTCTGAAAGTGCCAGAGTGCTGTCCATTGTGATAAGCAGGCGGCATGTCTGGTTAGTGCATAATCTGATGCTGGAACAGGGATATTGGTTAAATCTAAGGTAGTTGGAATTTTTGCAGCTTTAGGCTAGTTCCTTGCCTAAAATACCGGAATGTGCTGGAATCCAACAAAAAGGGACCAGTGGTTCTTTAATTTGCAGTAATAAGCTTCTGATTTCATCTAGAACAGGGTGAACTTTATCTGAGGAATTTCATAACAACATGTTTGTTGAGATTTTCTAAAGCTAGTTTGATTGCATATAATTCAGCAGAAAATATACTAAATTCTGATGGAAGGGATCCTGATACAATTGTATTCAGAACACTACAGCTGCTCCATTTGAATTACATTTAGAGCCATCTCTGTTGTGTTGGATTTATTCTTATTAGCCTTAATATCCATTTTAACTTGTACTTTCACATTAGTAAAACTACAGAAAATCCTAGTATGAATGGAAGTAGTGCCAATTCAGTAGAAGTGATTGAAGTTTAAGAGGTACTAATATGGGAATGGAACCAAATGAGTTTTTCTGTGGGCATTTTTTACAACTCAATATGTACTAGGCAATGCAAGCAGAATATCCCCTTCGGTTTATGTCCATCCCAATGAATGCATCTCGCAGTTTTTCAGTATGAGTAAGCTAATGTTATTTACAAACTGCTTTTCCAGCCTTCTTTTATATGTTCAGCCCTGCCTATCTCTATATATTTTTCTTTTTTTGCTGTCATGCTCGGGAGTATATGGGGTGCATGACTTGGAAGTTGATACATGGGTTTTCAACTTGAAAGATATTTTCTAAAATATATGTTTATCTACTTTATTCCATGAAGAAGGCAGTCATTCAGAAATAGGTGGAGTAGGATGTTTATGGCACAGCAACATACAAAGCAATAGTCACACAAATATACACTTAGAAATAAGTATCTACACCTTTACAGAGATTTAATCTCCATGTCTGTATTTGAGATGGGGAAAAAGAAGTAGGATTGACTTCTTTTTTCCCCATCTCAAATTAATAACTGTTTTTATACAAATTACTGAATTGCAGTAATTAGTATAACTATTATATTAATTACTGCACTGTAGTAATTAATATAACTGTTTTTATAGAAATTACTGAATTGCTGATTTATGTAAATAGCAATGCTGGTTCACCAATTCTCTGCACTTCAAAGCCAGATGATAAACAAGATGCCTGGACGGCAAGTGTTCAAGTCTCCTGATTATTGTCAATTGGTAGCATATTTAAATGTCTGGTTTTTCAACTTTTTTTTCCCAGAAGTTTTAACATGTCCTCATATTTCTGCAAACATGGATCATCTGTAAGATTTTTAAAAGAGGTCTAAGAATACTTTGCCAAGAAAATGGCATTAAGAAATGAGAGCTAAACTGCATCTCAGTGCAAAAGATTCATTTACAAATGAAGAAAAAAATAAATATTCTGAAAATTTACTTGAGCAGCCTTTATTGTCTTTGCACAACATTAAAACCAACATGAATAAATTAAGACTGATAAGTAAATGACAAAGCAAAAATAATACAGGTAGGCACTTCATGGTATAAATAGCATAACTTAAAAAAAAAAAAAAAAATGAACATGTTGACCCTGTTCTTTTTTTCTGGGAAAAAAACTCATCCCAGATTTTCTTTAAATTAGCCATTTCACTAATTATTCAGCAGTGCATATTGAAAGAAACCAAAAACACAAGCTAAACAAATATTTTTATGAGGGGGAAGAGAGGGGGATATAAATAAAATTGAATATTCAATTTTTCATCAAAGTATAAAATCAAGAAATAGCTTGGTTTATTTATATAACCAACCAGAACAGAACAGAACATTATTTTTAATGATTTTCTATGTACAAGGCATTTCAGCTGTTTTTAAAACCATTATATATGTAGCAAAGAAGTCTGGGATTATAGATCTCTCAAAGTATGGTTTATAAAAGTGCTTCAAAGAATTCTATTAATGAAAAATATAACAAGATTTAAAGCAGTGGTAGATTTATATATCTTTTCCATCCTTTTTGAAGCCTGTGAGAGATCAATGAAATTTGCAATATAACGGATATTCTGGAAATTTCTTTTGTAAACCAAATACCAAGTTTTACAGTAGTCTTAATTTTCCAATTTAATTACAGTAGTCTATATTTAGCTAAGAATGCTTAGGCAACTTGATTAAACCATTAATGCCAACCATTAAATAACAAGTATTTCTAGAAATATTGGCTGTTATTTCTATTGGGTTTCTTTGATAGGAAGCCCATGTAGCTATAGAGAATAATAATACAACACAAGACAAAAATATACTGGTGTGTGTGTGTGTGTGTGTCACATAAAAACAGTCAGCACCTTAAATCAGTAGGTTTAGGCATCATTAGGAGTGCTGAGCTAAATGCAGACAGCATAACTAAAGGTTAACTGCTAGTTCACAAAAATGCTAGATTTTCTCAGTTCTTTACCACACTCATGTATCCAATTTGTATATTACAAAGTGTTTTAAGAACACTAATATTTTAGTGTCCAAGAAAACATTTCTATGAAATGCATCATGCATTCTACATCACAGCATAAAATGGCATTTATTGCTGTTAAAAACAATCTATAAAAATGGAAAGTGGGTGCAGATAATGACTGGATATGTTATGAATTAAAAACTATATAAAAAATTGTATCCTTGATTCAACTTTGCTGGTTTTTAAATGCTATGATAAGAGTATGCTAAGAATACCTATGCTGTGACCAATGCACACCTATACTTGTTTACAGTCATCTATCCAACACGTTATAGCAAAAGAAGTCATTGTAAAAGTTGAACTGATACAGTAGTTACAAAAACAGAAAGCAGCAATGTGAGTGTGTGCACGTATTTTTTTTTTTTTAACACACAAACATGCTGAACGTGTTGTCCTAGAATCACTACAATATTCTTTATCTTTTAACACTAGTAATAAAAAACGTTTTATTGTACAGACATTTCACATAAAACAGTGCAAGACTAATTTATGACAATACATGTGTATATATATAGTACAGTTATGAAAAAGTGTAAAAACCTGCCTATCAAATAGAACAAGAACCATAGAAATTAATCACACATAAATGTAACTTAGAGCTGACCTCTATATATAAAATGGCACCAGCCTAGGCCTAGCATTTTTCTCACTTGAAGTACATAGGTAAATTTATTTGGTTGCATAATACATGGAATGTGAGCTAGGATAATACAGAAATCACACACTTTCTGCAGGACTCTGAAATTCACTAAGAGCCTTTATAGGTGCAATATGTTTCTTTTGAGATCCTTTTCTAACTTTTGCCCTTACTTCTTCAGGTTTCTCTTTACGTACTAATGGTTTCTTTTCTGGTGCTTTCATTTTCCAGACAACAATAGGAGACTAAGAAATAAAAGAAAATGTATATTTAGAGATAATGTTTTGGTGTGAAAAAGTGTTAAATTCATTGAGAGAAATTAAGAAAGAATGTTTTTTTTTTTTTTTTATTATTCAAGTTTTTGAAGTATAAAATATCAGTAAACAAAATAAATACTACATGATTATATTAACTTTTTCATAAACTAACCAAGCTAAATGTCACTTAGAATTAAAGATAAAATAAGCTGGGAAAACATATTTCACCTTTGTAAAATAAAAATTTATCTTTTCTTATGAAAATGTTTGTCTTTGTTTTTGCATCATATAATCACAAAGCACTATTAGTTAAAATGGCAGCAGCAGGAATAACACACACAATTTTATTAATTCTGAAAAAGAGTTTGACACATGTTTGATAGAAGGGACATTATACTGTATTCTCTTTTTACTGTGGTACTGAAGAGGCCTTCACAATCCAGAAATAAGGCAGACTGTGAATGTACCTTCAGTTTCACTGTAACAAGAGAATATATCTATACATCCCCTTTCTACGTAATTTAATTTTCTGTGTGTTTTGCATGAAACTCGAAAACTGAATTAGTTTTTGTGGGAAAGTGCCAAAAATATTGCTAATTATTTGTAATTATGCTATAAGCCCAAGAAATTAAAATGGACAACATTAACTAAAAAAAAAAAAAAAAAGCTATTTTTAAAATCATTCTTACTAAAAATATTGCAAATCTTTTAACTCATGGCTCAAATAGCAAGTTCAAATTCCCAGCATAGAGAAAGGCACTAGAGTGAATTAACAAACATGTTCTGTTAGAATAACTGTTGCGTTCAGGTGAGAGGTGAAGTGTTCTGATGATTTCTGTGATCGTAAACTAAAAAATTCTAAAACAAATAAAAGTAGCCACAACTATCTACCCTTGCATTCCAAAGATGGCAATCTTGCAGTGGCAAGGATGCTCAGAAAGTCTAATGGGAGATTAAATTTGGGGAATGGTCTCTTAAGCTGGGCAAAATGAGCAGTAAATTTGAGAGTGTAGAAATCTCTCAATTATATCCCGCATTTCATTCTTAATATTAAATCATAAGCTTAATTTATTATTTAATTACAAATATTTAATTTGTAATTAAATAATTCTATTCTATTTAAATAATTCTCAGCTTAATATTCTATTCCATGATTGAGTAATAAACAAGTTAACATAACTTTAAAAATATTAGCACATGTTTTATTATAATTATTGTATGCACATTGCATATGTGTTATGTACATATACATTGTAACATGCTATGCATTATTCATTTAAAGAGCATGATTGATGATTTGTAATACAGGGATAAGAGAAAGGCTTACCTTTTTATAAATTTAGCATTGTTGTTATTTGGCTTTTAGGAGCATTAGCAACTAAAGCCATATTGCTCCGGGGATATGCGGTGGTCATTCCCTGACCTTTCCGCATCCTCTGTATTTGGTGGCTCACGGGCTCGAACCCTGGTCTAATCAAGAAGCGTGTGCTATGCACTGCTGCTCCTGCCCACCTGGCTACAGAGGCACCTTAAAATTTAGCATTGTGCTTGTGAAATTCAATACAGAACTAAATGCCTTAAATATACAGTCTTTCATCAATGCATAATTAAAATAACTTAGTTTTATTCTGTAAACTTTTTCAGGGGTGGGCAACCTTCAGCCCGTGAATGTGCATAATCTGGCCCGCAATTGTTTTCATATATAATAAACGGGCTGCCATTTATTATACATTTTGAATTAATGAAATTTCTGATGTAAATTTAGAAAATACTCTGCACATTGCTACAACAAATATTGATTCACTGATAAAAATAAACAGTATCTCTTAAATATTACATATACAGTCTGACCTCTATATAACAAAATCGATCGGTCCCTTGAAAAAATTTGTTAAACAGAAATTTCATTATAAAGAAATATGACCTTTTCAACAGTGAAAAATACTGTAAATTAATAAATATAGTAAAAGATGGGAAATAAATCAGAAATAAGTGGGAATGAACACAATTTCTAACATTATATATGGTTTGGTTTTTGTTGTACACTGGATTCTACTGTACACCGTTTGTTTGTTTAAACACTCAAATATATTCTCTGTTACATTTTTCCTTCCCACTTGATGCAAAGTTTCAAATGCTGGCAACATTTCTTGTTTGAGATATTGCCCTCATTTTCATCCAACTCATCATTGATATTGTCACTAGTTCTTTAAATACACTCCAAATTGTTGGAGTTACTTGAATATTCAGCTACTATGACATCATTATCAACTCCTAAAAATTTGTCAAGAACAATTTCTCCACTGATCAAACCTTGCTTGGAACTGCCCAAGATTGCTCTAGTCTTGGAGTAGTTCATCCCTCTTATCCCTGTTATTTGGCGTTTAGCAAAACCTGCTTTTACGAAATGATTCTTAATCGTTGTTTCCATCACATCTTGACTCACTTTTGCCATCTCTGATATGCATATCTGCAAATCTATAACAGAATCTATAGGTTGGTTGGTTGGTTTCTATTCTCAGTATAATTTTTTGTGCCTTTGGTAATGCATTTTCAAATCCTTGGCCAATTGGTTGCAGTTTAGATGAAGTATTGGGAGGGAAGAAAACAAGCTTTATAGTTGTATCACAATTACTGAGTGAAGGTGGGCAGGGCAGTTGTCAACAATCGATGCAAATTTTATGTTTTCTTTCGTCATATTTCTACCAAAATTTAAAACCCACTGTTCAAAATTTTTCTTTTTTCAATTGTTCCTTTCCAATGGGTATAGTCTTCTTCGATTGCAACTACACTTTCAAATCAGAAATAACTTTTTCAAGTAAGACATGGCGCTCTTTAAATTTGGCCAGCCTTGGAATGTTTTATTAGTAATTTTAGTATTAGTATTAGCAATGGTCACGTGGTGCAAGGAAGCCTATGGCTTATGTTGCACCAGCCAAAAAAAATTATAATAAAATAATAATGAGAAAAGGAAATAGACCTACCATAGGTAATTAACCAGCTGACCTTTGAATTTCCCCAAACTGTCAGCCTCTATCACCCATGTAGGTAACTTATTCCAGTAATTTATAACTCGCTGGCTAAAATAAAACCTGCAATCCAGTCTAAACATTTCCCCCTTTAACTTGAAATTATGGCCCCTTGTTCTAGAATAATTCATAACCATGAAAATTTCATCCTTATTCATTTTGCTTATGCCTCTCAGAGCCTTAAACACCTTAATCAAAGTCTTCTCTGAGGTACCTGGTTTCACAGCTCTGCAACCCACCTATTCGAAGTCTTTCCTCATATGGATGCCCTTTTGCCGATCTCACCAGGAGTTACCCGTCTTTAGACCCTTTCAAAGAAGCACAATGTCTTATGCCCCAGAAAAGATGCGTACTCCATGAAAAGATGCCTTTTCTTTTATTAATGATATCAGCACAATTTGGTCTCGTATAAACTTCATACACTTAAAAACTGCTTCATCTACATCTTCACACATGCTACCGACTAGGTCTTGATTTCTCAAAAATCAAGACAGTTTTTCAAAATGGTTAACACTACTGGTAGGAATACCAAATTTAACAATTTTTTTTTTTTTAAAACCTCAATCTACACTATTAAGCACTTGTATTTTTTTTCACTACACTCAAGGATTTATTCTTAGACACTGTAAGGTTACTTGCATAGTGGCTGAAACGAAACTGAAATTAGGGACCACTTGTGCCTACCATGTAAACAGAGATGGGCGAAATTTAGTGAAGGTGTAGATGACTCATTTCTTCAAAACGACAGACAAATTTCCAGGATAAAGGAAAATCACTCTCTCCTAATTCTTTAATAGGCTCCTTAAGGTGGAAAACAGTTGATCAGACCCAATGTCCATGGACACAGATAGCAGTTGACCAGTGCGACTTCTCGGTACATTAGTGTATAGAATGTATAGGTTTTACTACTTCTTTTCAGCCCCTGCTGACCCATTGCTGGGTAAAGGCCTCTCTCAAAACCTTCATTTTTTTTTTCTATCCCGCACCGTGGTTGGCCAGTTTCTTTTAGTAGTGCCCGTAAAACTCCCGCAGAGTTTTACAGGCACTATTAAATTGTAAAATGTTTTAGCTCTTAATTCGTAGAATTATTCCCTGTTTAGCTTTTAAGAGCTAAAGGGATTAATTCTTAATCCTTTTAGCTCTTAATTTGTGACTCTATTGCCTCAAGGTGTGAACAATGCGTACCCGGGGTCTCTCGAAATCAGTTTGTTACGTGAAAAGTTTTCTTTGTTATATGGAAACTATTTTCAATGTAATGACTAAGGTGAAATCAAGAGAAGTTCGCTATATGGAAGTTTGTTAAAGAGAGGTCCAAATGTACATACACATCTAGCTACATATAGCAATTTTTGTAATTTTATCTTGAATTTGTATTTCGCTTTTCTTAATCATAAAATTAATTGTATGTATGCATATGTATAAATATTACAATAAATAGCAAAACTGTTTATGACAATATTTTAATAATCCTAAAAATCATGGAAAGCCAAAAAAAAAATTGCGGTCCATATATATATACCTCACAGACATTTTATTTGGCCTGGCATTTATAAAGGTTGCCCACCCCTGCTCTATATATACTCTAGATATTGATCCCACCCATCTTTGTTAAAAATTCAAAACTTCTTCTAACACAATATGCTACACTTATTCTGTGTTGTTGTTGTTGTTGTTGTTTGAGAGCTATTGGCGCAAGAGCAACTTAGGCTATAATGCGCCTAATCTAGGTTAGAGTTTCATATTTCGACATTTTTTATTATGTTGTTCAGATGGGAAGCCAAGATTTTATTTTATAATTACGTAACTTTTTGGTAAATGTTATACTATTTATTTTTATATGTATTGGTAGTATCCGATTAACTTAAGGAAAAAGAAAACGTCGGTAATATTTGGCCGGTTATCTAAAATTGTTTTGAGCGTTAGGTTGTTTTGTGCGTTCGTGGTTATTTGAAAGGCTTTTATACGTTCTGAAGTAAATCTTGGACAGTTCACCATGAAGTGATGTACAGTGAGTGGAACTTGACAGTTTTGGCACTGAGGAGGGTCTTCACCTCTGAGTAGGTAAGAATGGGTCATATGGGTATGCCCAATTCGCAATCGAGCAAGGATCACTTCTTCGTGTCTGTTGGATCGGCAACTGGTAGTCCATGGTCGGAGTGTTTGTTTAATTACACAAAGTTTGTTGTTACTTTGATCTTTCCAATGTTGTTGCCATTGTTTTAAACTGCTTTGGTGGATTAACGACTTGTAATCGGTATATGGTATTGAGCGGAATGCATAGTAAGAGGTAGCAGCTTCTCTTGCCGCTTTATCTGCTTTTTCATTCCCAGTTATTCCTGTGTGGCCTGGAATCCAACAGAAACTGATCTTGTGATTATTTTGCAATAGCTTAGATACTGTATATTGTACCTGTTGTAAAACTGGGTGTGCTTTAGTATTGGCATTCTGTAAAGCAATGACAGAGCTAAGCGAGTCCGTGAAAATTATGCTGTCTGCTATCTGTTCATGTTTAATTTTGTTTACGGCCATCAAAATGGCTTGTAATTCTGCTGTAAAGATGCTGCATTCTTTTGGAAGTTGTTGGATGAGAGTACAGTCTTCAGAGTGAATCGCAGCTCCTACACAAGTTTCTGTTTTTGAGCCATCTGTGTATATGAAAGTTGAATGTTCATATTTTTCTTTGTATGCTGCATGTAGTTGCTGGTAGTTTGTTCTCGGGAGATTTGTTTTCCCCCAAGATTGGAAATGCAGGTCACACACAGGTTGAATTATGATCCATGGTGGAATAATGTGTGTAGTCGTGGTAGCTATGCTATCATAATTAAGCTCTCGGCATAACAGTAAATCTTTTAGTCGGATGTTGGAAGGGCGGTTTATTCGTGGATGGGCTTGGTATACATTTTCCAAGTACGATGAAAACAGAACCTCTCTATTTGGATGGTCGGTGATGGATTTTATCTTTGCAGCATAGTGTAATAATAAGTTCTGTCGTCTAAGTTGTAGTGAAGGTTCATGGGCTTCTGCATATAGGCTTTGTACAGGTGAAGTGCGAAAAGCTCCAAGTGCTATACGGAGTGCACTGTGGTGTATGGGATCTAACCATCTCAGTGCACTTGGTCTTGCAGAGTCGTAAACTGGTGCTCCATAGTCCAGCTTGGAACGCACTATTGCTCGATAAAGTTTAAGTAGTGTCTGTCGATCTGCACCCCAAGTTGTTGCGGAGAGAACTTTGAGTAGATTTAACTTCTTGATGCAAGAATGTCTTAGTTGCTTAATATGTTCAAGGAATGTCAGTTTTTTATCTAAGAGAAGTCCTAAGAATCTTATGTTTGGTACAACTGGGATCATATATCCATCTAGTTTAAGTTCAGGATCTGGGTGTAGGTTTCGTTTCCTACAGAAGTGTATACATGCAGTTTTCTGTGTGGAAAACCGGAAGCCATTTGTTTGTGCCCATTGACTTATTTTATTTATTGCTCCCTGTAACTGCCGTTCTATAGTTCCTTATTCTGTGAATATCTTAACTTGTACCATGAACTAATTAGATAGCTTTCGTTTTTCCAATAGTGTAATGCCCCATTTATCTCAACAAGGACTCTTTGTAAACTTGCATGTAAATTTCTGGTTAGTACTGTTATTTTAAAATGCACATGCAATAAAACAAAAAATTGAACCAAACTAGATATGAATTCAAGATTATATCAAGCTATGATATAAGAAAATTTGAAGAATTAGAGAAATAAGGCATGTAAAAGCTGTATGTGTATTTGAGTTAAGTATAAAGCAAGAATGCCAACAGATGAGTAAGACCAGCAAAAAGAAATAGGCTGGATAATTAAATAGTGGGGAAACTGCAAGATTGTCATGATCTAAAATTAAAGAGTAATAAAAAAGCTAATTAAATTATCCAATTTAATAGTAAAAGGATACATTGCACTGAGTGACACATTCAATAGATCCAAATAATAATTAGCAGCATATATGTTTCTGATTAGTACTTGTCAGTAACCACAGGACCCAAAAATTAGCCAAAAAGCCATATTGTGAGAAAAAAAAAAAAAGTAATAATTTCATCAACAAAAAAAGGTAATAATTTCATCAACAATTTATTTGCTTACTGGCAGAATAACAGATATGGGAGAAGACAATTATATACAAATTACGAGGGCTGTTCTGAAAATAGATCATTGCTCTGAGTCTGAGTTCACTTGGGAGGTTGGTATGGTCTCCTTTTTGAAATAGCATCCTTCACATTCTATACACCTTTTACAGTGGTTCACTGGCATCTGAAACATGTGTTGCAGCCCATTTTCTGAAAGGCGTTGCAGAATAATGGATGTGGCAGATTTAACTTTATTATTATTAGCCATATGATGCAAGGAAGCCTGAGACTTATGCTGCACCAGCCAAAAAAATTTCCTAAGTTACTCCTCAGAGAGAGAGGAATCATCAAGAAAGAGAAGAATGACAATATCCAGCTCGGGGACCCTGGGTTTGCCAAGCCCATATTCACTGGATGTGAACCTCTGGAACTTCTTCTTATGTTAAAGTTTTTCCCTCTCAACTCTTTTTTGAGGCCTGGGAAAGCTGAGATATCGCACAGTGCGAGGCCTGGGCTGTACGGGAGGTGGTCTAGTGGTTGATCACTAATTTTAGCTAAAGTTTGTATTGCTGGTTGTGCAACACATGGACTAGCGTTATCTCGAAGAAGAAACCATTCTCGATTAAGCAGTTCCGGTCTTTTTTCGCTAAGTGCTCCTTTGAGGTGAACTCGCAACGTGTTAGCATAATATTCTCCATTTATAGTTTGTTTCTCAGGAACTCAGTGCTGCAGTATTATTCAGCAGGCATCAAAAAACAAAATTAACATAAATTTTTTTGATGAACCAAAAAAAACTCAAGTTTTTTGGAGGCGGTGAATCGTGGTGTTTCCACATGATTGACTGCTGTTTGGACTTGGGGTCAAAATGTTTAATTCAGGACTCGTCACACTTGATTATTTCATTCAAAAAGTCAGGCTCTTCTTCCACCTTGTCAATAAAGGCTTGACAAAGTTCAACACAGCATTCTTTTTGTTCTGCGGTAAGATTGTGCGATACCCATCTTGTGCAAACATGTGACATGTTAAAGTGTGTCTTTACAATTTCGCAACATTTTGCTACACCAACATTCGAACTGAATTGCCAGATCACGAACCGACAAACGTCTATTTTCTTTCAATAACGCTTTGGCCTCCTCAATGTTTTCATCGTTCAATGAGGTTGACAGATGCCCGCTTCTTTGTTCATCTTGTACGCTTTTTTTTTCCCATCCTTAAAATGCTTCGACCATTTAAATATGGCCGTTCTGCCCAAGGCTTCTTGAATCATCTCAAACGTATTCTGACCACGTTTGCCTAACTTTACTACACAAAATTCAATTGCAATTTGTCTAATAATTAACAAAATATCTTTCTCATCCCCTATCATAAAACACACTTCACATAAACTGTTATAACAAACACAAAAATGAATACAGCTAGTCCTCGCATAATGCGAGTTCGATTAACACGATATTCAGTTAACGCTATTTGAAAAATGATACCACTTTTCACTTTACACGATGCAAATTTCCAGTTAACATGATTTTTTTTTATGCGATAGTTGAAACAGATTTGAATCGCCGCGTTAAGCTTACCGGGAGTCGTACGGTCAATAAACAAACGTTTGCCTGCTGGCCACCTCGGTGTGTTCCATCAACCATCGGAAGAAGACGTGTTTGTCTCCTGCTAATAAAGTCAATGCAGACTTGCATTTAAAAATTCAAATTTTTAAATGAGCCAGATGAAAATGTTGCCACGAAGGAGATAACGGTAAAAGAATTAGATGAAATCTTTCGTATCGCATAGAACCTCAAACAAAAGGTTTGATGTTCTCTGCGATATTTATTTCGCCAGGGCCCAGAGATGATCGCTGTCGGCTATCAGAAATTGATTGATGAAAAGAGAAAGTCAACATTGTTCAAATATTTCCGAAACAGTAATTTCTGCACTGTGATGTCAGAGGTTCCAAAAGTTTCTCGGTTCACGGCGCCTTTAATGTCTCAGTAATTCTTTCAAGGCACACCCAGACCTTGAGGTTGTCATTGACATTCTCTCAGATATGCCAGACAAGCTGTACTTGCTACCTGGGAGTCTAAAACGCTGATGGAACTGATATTCGGATGACACTTAACTCAAGTGGACCCAATTTTGGCGAAGTCCGGACGATCTGCGACAGCCAAATCCTTTGCTTGCACCTTCACGATGGTGGGACTGTTAGTAATCCTGGGTATAACCTCCATGCACAAGTACATGGTGGGCGACCACCCAGGTGTGAACCAACGTAAGCAGGGGTCGAGGTGTGGCGCCCACACCACATGGAGGAACGCCGCCCCTCTATGTTAGCAGGCAGTACTAGGTGGTAGATGACTCTCATCAACCGGTGAAATACCACCACTTTGCTTATTGGAGGCTTGAAGTGGTGGAACCCATGTTTAGTCTCTAGAGCTAAGTTCCGGTCAACCCTTCCCTATCTCTTCCATCATGCAGAATGATTGATGACTTTTGAGGTTATGATGAACGTCGTGGGAGATCCAATATTCCTTACATTGAGGGTACAGCTCTAAAACGGTGTTCGCAGGCCGGCCGCTAGTTAGTACACCGGACCGAACCTATTGGTAACTCTCCAGGAGGCTTCCGGATCAGCTAGTGTATAATCTTGCTACCTCTACTCCACCAGATAGTGACTGGATGGAGTCCGAGTGGTGTGTATGCGGGGAGCATTGTCGAGGCCACATTATGTCAAGGATCTGGGTATATTCTTACCATATGTATGCCATATCCAAAAATTTCATTACTTCATACAGCATGTCCCACACACTTTTTCTTACTATTGAATACACCATGAATCGTCAAACTAATAGAGCAAGCTTATCTGCGAAAAGATCTAAACCTCCCAAGGACTTCTTAATTCATTTCACAAATATACGTGGTCTCAATTCTAATCTCAACGATGTCCATTTCCACTTGCAATCTGCCAAACACCATGTACTTTTTCTGACAGAATCTCAGTTATCGGTTGATTCAACTACTGCTCATCTCAGATGTCCAAATTATTCGCTGTATGATTCCTTTCGCCTCAAAGGTGGAACTTGTGCATATGTCTGTTCTGATATTCCCTGTCAGAGACTTGGCAATTTGGAATCTGCTCTCTTTGATCTTCTCTGGCTTAAAATCTCTCTACCTCATTGTGTCAAATTCATCTGTTGTCTCTACCGTTCTCCCAACTCCACTAATCACTTGGAGCTCTTTGACTTCCTTTCTTTGCAACTTGACTTTCTCCAGTCCAACTTTCCTAACAGTGAGGTAATTTTCCTTGGTGATTTTAATGTTCACAACTCCAGCTGGCTTCCGTTTTCTAGTCACACCGACCCAGCAGGTCGAGATGCTGAGGCTTTTGCAATTACTAATGACCTAGCACAGATTGTTCATTTACCTACAAGAATACCGGACAATCCTAATCATACAGCCAATACGCTTGATCTTTTTCTCACAAACAGCCCTTCTAAATACACAGTTGAAGTGAGAGGTACTCTAGGCACTTCAGATCACAACTTGGTGATTGTCTCTTCTCCAATGGAACCTTTATCTCATGGCTATTCCCAACCTCATGTTGTTTGGCATTACAAGAATGCAAAATGGGATGACCTGCGAGACTTCTTTTCATCTTTTACTTGGTCGGATTACTGTTTCAAAACTTCTGATGTCAACGTTTGCTCAGATCTTGTCAGTGAAATTATTCTTGCAGGAATGGAATCCTTTATCCCACACTCCACTTTAAAATCTCGTCCTTTATCTAAACCTTGGTTTTCCAATAAATGTGCTAAGGCTGTCCAAGAGAAAAATGTTGCATATCGTAATTGGCTTGTTTCTAATTCTTCAGTTTCATTTTCTGCCTACACCAAAGCTCGCAACAATTGTAAAGCAGTTATTAATCAGTCCAAACTAGAGTTTGAACAGGCTAAGAGTAGAAAGCTTGCTTCTTGCCCTAATGGTAGCCAAGCATTCTGGTCTCTTGCCAAAGCTATTGGCCGCAACTTTTGCCCATCTCTGCTCCCACCTCTGTCCAAACCAGATGGTTCTGTAGTCACTTCAGCCAAGAATAAAGCTGACCTGCTAGCATCCCATTTTTCTTCCAGCTCATGTATTAATGATCTTTGTAAAACACCTCCCACCATTCCCAACACGCTCCATTCAATGCCTGCTGTGGTCTTCTGTCAAAAGGATATCAGAAGGATTTTGATGAATCTTGATGCTAAGAAAGCTCCAGGTCCTGATGGTATTTCTCCACTCGTTCTCAAAACCTGTGCTCCTGAACTTACTCCTATTCTTTGCCGCCTTTTTTCACTTTCTTATTCCAAAGGTGTTTTTCCTTCTGTTTGGAAACTTGCTCATATCCAGCCAGTTCCTAAAAAGGGTGACACATCCCTCCCATCCAATTATCGTCCCATTGCAATTACTTCTACTCTTTCTAAAGTAATGGAAAAATCAATTAACCGCCAACTCTTAAACTACCTAGAAACCTTCCATCTGATCAACGATCACCAGTATGGATTCCGTCAGTGTCGATCCACTGGTGATATTTTGGCTTATGTTACCCATTTATGGACTAATTCAATGGAAAGGTTCGGTGAAACACAAGTAGTTGTTCTTGACATCTCAAAGGCTTTTGATCGTGTTTGGCATAAAGGTCTTCTAAACAAGCTTCCATCTTATGGTTTGCCAACTGTTTTTAGTAATTGGTTATCCAGTTTTCTCTCTGATCGTTCACTGAGGGTGATGGTAGATGGCTCTCTGTCGTCTAACTTCTCCACTAATGCTGGTGTCCCCCAAGGTTCAGTTCTTTGCCCCACTCTTTTCCTCTTGCATATCAATGACCTTCTTCCATTGACTGGAAATCCTATCCATAGTTTTGCCGATGATAGCACATTGCATTCAACTTTCCATTTTGAGAAACCTTGTCCTGTTCAATCAGCTTCAACTTCTCGAAAATCTGCTACCAATTCCTTAAATGCCGATCTTCAGGTAATTCTCCAGTGGGGCAAAGACAACTTAGTTGATTTCAACCCTTCTAAAACTTAGTCTTGTCTTATATCTCGCAAAAAGAATTCTTCTACTCCTATGCTTATCTTTAGTGACACTCCGATTTCTAGGCAAAATGATATATCTCTTTTGGGGATTACCCTGACTTCTAATCTCTCTTGGCACAAGCACATAACAAATATTGCTTCCTCTGCATCTAAAAAACTTGGTTTTCTCTTTCACTCTCGGCGTTACTTTTCTTCCAAACAGCTGCTCACTCTGTATAAATCGCAAATCCGCCTTGTCATGGAATACTGTTCCCACATCTGGGGTGGTGCCCCCAAAACTTCTCTCAGGCTTCTTGATTCCATTTAGAAGAGGGCAGTTAGGTTAATTAATGATTCATCTCTAACAGAGTCTCTCCACTCGCTTTCTCATAGACATACTGTTTCTGCTGCATACCTCTTCTACAGATACTTCCATGGGCACTGCTCTTCTGAATTGGCTTCTGTAATTCCCGCTCTCTCTTTCAAAACAGTCCGAACACGTGCCGCCACCAGCCAACATCCATTTACTGTCCAACTTCAAACCCACAGAACCAACTTTTCATCTTCCTCATTTATTCATTCAACTGCCGTTTTCTAGAACAACCTTCCTTCATACGTATTTCCTGAAAATTACAATCTACAGAAGTTCAAGTCCAATGTCAACAAATATCTTCTTTCGTCTTCTCAACCTCCAACCCAAGCACGGTACTAAGTACTATAGGTTCTAATACCTCTCGTGTTTGGGGTTCACATAAACAAAAAAAAAAAAAAAAAAAAAAAAAAAGACCAAAAGAAATACCTAACAGTTTCGTTTAGTAGTTAGGTCCAAACAACTTAATAAGAAATGCTGAAACTGTGAACTATCTCGAGCTAGTAGTTCGCGCGGTGTCCGACAGATGTCGATTATTGCTGTTTCCCTTGAAAATTTAAAATATTCCACGACGCACAGTTTAAGAACCGCTGTTTTATGCAATAAACATTTAATTCCATAATTATTTTCATTATCTTTTACATTATATACAGTTAAAAAGTTATTTAAAAGGTATTTTTAAAATTCTTTATGGGCATTCCAGAAGGTCAAGGACCAATTATAATTTTTCCTATTGGTTATTATATTCGATCAACGCATTTCCATTTTGTGCAATGCGCTCGCGGGACAAATTAATCGCGTTAATCGAGGCCCTGCTAAGTGACAAGGTGGGGGAACATTCATAGACTGCAAACTCTTCACTCGTTTCCATAGCAACAAAGCAGTGTTGCCAGTCCACGTATTTTTGGAACAGTCCTCGTACATACACAGTAAGAGAAGACAGTGGGGGGCAGTTAGAAGAGGAGTACCCAATAAACCAAATCTAAATTAAGTGAAAGGAAGAAATAGGATAACAGTACTCCAATCATCTTCAAAATTCCCTAATGATCACTGAGATTAAATAAGAATATAAAGCAAACAGGAATAAAGGGAAGGCCACTGCATACACCAAAAGAACCTGGACATACAGGGAATGGAGCTGCCCAACCCATAAGGTGGAGTCTTAGTATTACAATAAGGCATAGAAATAATACAACAATTATAATAATGATATGAACATAACACAAAATAATAAGAATATAGAGAACATCTATATAAAAAAAAAAAAAGGTGAAATAAAAGTATCAAATAAAGGAAAGTACAAACACCGCTCTGTAATTTTTTGCAAATTCCGTTAGTTAATATAACAGAATTTGCCAAAAATTTGGCAATGCCTATTAATACAATTATAAAATAGTATAGCTTAAAACACGAGTTGACAAAACTGTCGTGATCACAGGAATTTTCATTCCTGTGATCACGACAGTTGGTCGAAAAGCATTGTCAGCTTCAGGAAGGAAAATCGTTTTGAATATTTTCGTTAGATTCTTTTAATTGCGTTAATTTGAATTTTAATTGTTTTGAATTGTGTTAAATTGATTATTTAATTATTTATATTTTACTTTAATTATTTATATTTTACTTTAATGTACCGGTCATAGTAAGTTGTCGATTTTTTCGTTTTTTCCGTTTTAATTTCTGGAGGGTATCATACGGAAGTGTTCCACGTACTATATTGAGGTAAACTCCTCTTATTAATTTACTAATAGCTAATAATAATATATCCCATTTCTTCCATTCACCCAACAGTAATACTGTTCGCCATATAGTTCAAGTAAGCCACAGGCTTTTTGCTGGACACTGGCAAAAAAAAGAAGGGGGGACTAATTATATGCTTTCCTCCTCCCACAGTTAACTATCCACTTGACCTTTGAATTTATTCAAACTGTCACAACCTTAGCTACCTGCAAGGGCAACTTGTTCCATCAATCAATGACTCACTGGCTAAAAGTAAACTTCCTAGAATCTAATCTAAACCTTAGGCCCTATAATTTGAATTTACAACCCTTAGTTCTGGAATTCTTTATAACAGTGAGAATTTCACCTCCATTCATTTTACTTTCTCAGAGCATAAACCTCAATCAGGTGACTTCTGAGGTGCCTTGTTGTCAAGTTCTGTAGTCCACATAATTGGAGCCTGCCTTCATACAGCCATCCCTCTGCCAGTCTCACCATTTGAGCTGCCCATCTTTGAACCTTTCAAAAACCTCAATATCTTTTTTCAGATGAGGTCTCCATACTTGAACACAGTATTCCAAATGTGGTCTTACAATTGCGTTATACATTGGTATTAGGACCTCCCTATCTTACAGGATAACATTCAATAAATCATCAATAGGACACTGGACTTTCCTGGCTGCCTGTTCAGCTGCAAATTTTGACATCATGCCTTCTCTCTCTCTCTTTATTGATGTCATTTATGAAAATGAGAAACAGTGATCCAAGGACAGATCCTTAAGAGACTCCACTTCTGATGTTACATCCATCTGAAGAATATCCTTTTATTCACAACCCTCTGCCCTGCAGCTAACTAGCAATTGATCTTACAATCTTAACAGTAACCCCAACCAGTTCAAGCTTATACAGTAAGTTCTTATGAGGGACTGAATCAAAATGCTTTATTAAAATCCAATAATAACCTATGTTGAAATAGTTCCCTACATCCAGCTCATGAGAAACTGTGTCAAAACAGCCTACTAAGTTAGTTAAGCATTATTTTCCCTTAACAAAGCCGAATTGTGTGTCCTTCAGAATGCCATATCTATCTAAATGTCCATGGATTTCATTGCTTCTAAGATTTTTCCTATCACTTAAGTCAGACTAACCGGTCTGTAGTTACCTCTTAGAACCTCTTTTTTTATTAGCTATAACACTGGCACTTCTCCAATCCAAAGGAATCTCCACTGAGTCCAAAGATGCCCTCATAATTAACCTCAATGGTTCAATACACTCCCTCAAAACTAGAGGTATATGCCATCAACTCAAAAGTTTTTCTAATAAACAATCATCTGTAATTACAATATCACTCATTTTATATGACTCCATCTCACTTGCATGGCCTATTCTCATCACAAAGTATCTTTCGTCAGTAAAATATCTGTTCAATTCATCCGCAACATCAGCTGAATGGTGTAAGATTTCTGCCACCTAGTGCACAAGGTGTCTAAACTGATTTGCTTTTTTCTTCCTTATATTCGCATACATGAAAAATTCCTTGTTCCAATTCTTTGCTCTCTTAGCCAATACTTTCTCATATGCAGCCTTTGCCTCCTTGACTTTATTTGTGGTACTATTGCAGATCAACTTGTACCTGTTGTAGGCATCAATACTTTTCATTGCTTAGTAACTGTCCTCTGCTATCCTTTTCTGCTCTATTTGACCATCCAGCTCCACAGTGATCCATCTCAGCATCCTTCTCCTGCAATATTTTCTTAAAGGTATGTTTGGCTTCTGTGATTTTTGCTTTAAAAGTATTCAATAATTCAAATATATTTGCCATCCTCAGCAATCCGTTCAGTTCAAAAATGCCATAAACTGTCGAAGTCCCCTATTCTGAAGTTAAAACCTGTGCCTTTAACTACTAACAAAATCTTTCTTCATCTTCCAAATGAAGATTGCATGATCACTTCCTGACAAGCAATTAAAGCCATGTGATCTGTATCTGATTCATTAGTAACAATGAGATCAAGAATATTCTCAACTCCCTAGTACTTTCTCTAACATGCTGGTACAAATAATAATCATTTAGTTTATTTAAAACAGTTTTCCCCATCATGGTGGGTTTCCCCCCCACTTATTTCAACCAATCTAGGGCAGATTACAGGCACTCATAATAATAATAATAAGACATTCACGCTTGCCCACTCCATCTGCAAGTAAAGACTCATCATATTCTTCTGGTCTCTAGATTACTCTCACTCTTACAATTCTTTGGCTTTCAACTAACTCACACCACACAGATTCTATGCTGGCAGATTCTGAGGTATGCTTAGCCCACTTGTGAATGGCCACCATAGCAACCATAGCAGGAAAATTTTTGCCCCAAAGAGCATTCTTCATTGTCAGAAACAACCAAAAGTCACTGTGCCTGGTCAGATGAGTATGTGGAATAATCTCAATTTTGTTTTCTGTAAAAAAAAAAAAAAAATAAATAAAAAATACCTTAGCAGCACAATGTGATATTGTCTACATGGATGTTTCTTCTGAAACATCGGGAGAAACTTTTCCTTCAGAATCTCTACCTATGAGTTTCCTGTCATAGGTGTGACATAAGCACTGCGAAAGCAAAGGTAAGAGTTAGGAGTATGTTATAGGCCTAATGACTAGAATGAGTACAATGAACAATTGTACAGAGAAATAGAGTGGACTAGTAAATCAGAATGTCTTATAATGGGGGATTTTAACTTCCCAGATACTGACTGGAATTGTAGGTTGGTCACTCACACACTAGTAAGACCCTTGTGGATTTATTGGATGATTGTTTTCTGCAGCAGCATGTTCGAGAGGCAACCAGAGAGGGTCTTGATCTGGTTATCAGCAGTGATCATTCGTGTATTAAGAATTTGCAGATAAAGGAACCACTAGGTGACAGTGATCACAGCGTACTGATGTGGGATTTACTTAAAGATATAATTACCATCAGGGGTAAAGGAAAGGGTTTTTGCTTCCGTAAAGGTGAGTACAGTGGTCTCAGACAGTTTTTAAATTCTGTACAGTGGGATCAACTGATGATGTTACCAACAGTAAATTCTAATGGGAAGCTACTAAAAGTTTCATACCTATTAAGAAATATTATTATTATTATTATGCCATATGGTGCAAGGAAGCCTGAGGCTTATGCTGCACCAGCCAAAAAAAAAAAAAAAAAAAAAAAAATTCTGAACTACCGAGAGAGAGAGAGAGAGAGATAAAAGGGAATCACCAAGGAAGAGAAGAATGATGATATCCAGCTCAGGACCCTGGGTATGCCAAGCCCATACTCACCAGATGTGAGCCCCTGGGATTAATATTGTTCAAGGTTAGACCTAAATGATTATCAAATGAACTAATGAGGCTCGTGAGAGAGAAGAAAAATGCATAGGATGCATATAAATTATTAAGCGACTCAGAAGCCTACAGCAGATATAAGCTAGTCTGTAATCAGGTCACAAAGGAAAGTAGGCAGGCAAAGGCAGATTACAAGAAATCTTTGGCAAAGGATGCTAAGAAAAACAGCAACGATTTCTTTACTTATATAAACTCTAAAAGGAAGGGGATGAAATCTTATTGGTCCACTTGATATCGATGGTTCGACTGTTGATGATCCTGCTCAGATAGCAAACAAACTAAATGGGTATTTTGCATCTACATTCACACATGAGGAGTTATTAAGGTTTGAAAATGGCAGAAAGTTATCAAATTGTAGCAGGGTGCTTAATGATTTTGTATAAACCGAGAGCAAATGGAGAAATTGTTGAAGTTAAACATAAGGCACCTGGGGTGGATGGGATCTATCCAGTTATATTAAAGGAGGCGGCAAAGAAACTAAGCAAACCCTTAGCCATATTATGAGAGCAATCCTTGGACCCAGGGGTGGTCCCCACGGACTGGAGATTTCCAAATGTATCCCCAATTCACAAAGGGGAATCGAAGGGTGACATGAGTAATAACAGACCAGTTAGTTTAATTCTGTTCGGGTAAAATAATGGAGTCACTGGTTAAAGATGCATTGTAGGATCATCTAGACAAGACTGCAGCAATAAACCAGACACAGCATGGGTTTGTTAAGGGAAAGTCTTGCCTGACAAATTTGATAGGATATTATGATGTGGTTACAAAGGAACTGGATGCAAAAAATAATTTGCATCCAGTGTATCCATCTATTGTACAAATTGGAGCAGAATGGTATTAAGGGTCAGTTGCTACAATGGATAAAAGGATGGTTGAGTGAGAGAAGACATGCAAAGTACTGCATATTGATAGAAGTAACCCCATAGAAACATACCAACTGTGTGGTACTACACTTAAGGTGGTAGAAAATGAAAAAGACCTGGGAGTAATTGTGCAGTCAGATATGAAGTTTTCTGAGCAATGCAGACAGGCTGCCAGGCCAGGTCATGGGGTTATGTCAATGATATATAGGAAGTTTGCTAGCAGGGAAAAGGAAGTGATTGTCCCTCTGTATAAGGTAATGGTCAGGACACGCCTTGAGTACTGCGAACAGGTCTGGAGGCCTCATTTAGGAAGGATGTAGATTTGCTTGAGTGTGTGCAGAGAAGGGCAACAAAATTGGTGAACGGAATGAAGGGATCCTCTTACCAAGAGAGGCTTAAGTTCTGCAAATTGCAGTGGCTGGAGACTAGGCACCTGCGCGGAGATCTGATTGAGGTGTATAAGGCCTTGAATGGGTTGAGCACGCCAAATTCTAATGGGATCCTTCCACTTGTTCAGATTACGAACCTAAGGGGGCATAAATTCAAATTAAGAAAAGACAGATGTAGAATAGATGTGCGGAAATTTGCCTTTAGCCAGCGGGTGGCCAATTGCTGGAACAAATTTCCATCTGTCGTGGAAGTTGATAGGTTAAATAAATTTAAGGAGGAACTGGACAGGCATTTGGAGGGAATGGTGTGATTTTTTTTTTTTTTTGGCTGATGCTACATAAGCTCATACACTTGCTTTCTTGCATCACATGCCACTTCTACTACTACTGTCATTGTAGTGCCTTTGGGAACACAATGTGTAGTATGGAACTTTTTGTGCAGTGGTGACTCAGCCTGCATGCACTGGACAGATTGATGCTTGGTTTCCCAATTGAGCAATGAAATCCATGTCTGAAACGTCATCATAATCAAGGAGAAGAAACAAAAATTCATTGAAGATTCTGAGTCAGCACAGCTGCTCACACATTTACAGAGGTGCCTCAGAAGCCAGGTGGGCAGGAGCAGCAGTGCGTAGCACACGCTTCTTGATTAGACCGGGGTTCGACGCCGTGCCCACCAAATACGGAGGATGCAGAAAGGTCAGGGAATGACCACCGCATATCCCCGGAGCAATATGGCCTTAGTTGCTAATGCTCCTAAAAATAAAAAAAAAAAAAAAAAACTTTTACAGAAGTGTCTTTTTGTTCCTGAGAAAGAAAGAAAGAAAGAAAAAAAAAATACTTCCATGGAACTCACCTTGGGCAACTACTTGCTCATTCTGAGATCTTCATAAAGAATGGTATGCACAGAGCCAACAAAAATGCCTGTAAATGTCGCAATTTCATCTACTATTGATCTCAGAATGAATCTTTTGAAGTCTTGGTTGATGAACTTCATTCTTGCATCCCTCGTAAAACTTTTGCACCTAGCTATGCATATTTTTCACATCCATAATAATATCAGGACAAACTTCCAACATTTCTTGGTGAATTTCAACAGGGTTTTTCCTGAATTCTTGATCTTTCAGAGATCTTCATAAAGAACAGCATGCATAAAGCAAAGGTAAATGCCAGTAACTGTTGCAATTTCATCCTCTGTTGATCTCCTGTCACTCAAAATAACTTCCTTCGCCAAGCAGATACCAGATAATTACATGTTGTTCTTGATGACAGAACACTACCATTTTAAGTATTACAAACATACAATGCTGCCATCTTCCTAAGCAGTCAAATAATATACTTTGATTACTTTTTTAAAATACAATTTGGAAACCTTATAAAGTCGAGCATACCTAATATTGAGTCTGAGAAAAAAAATGTAGACTAGCGTAGTAAAGTTTCTAAAATTTTCAATGCTGAAAGCTACATGGTTATCATTAAAATTCTCCTTATAAAAATTCTCCTTAATTCCATGATCACTGCAAATTCCCTTCACATTTTTGTGGAAGCTAAATAACTTATTTTAAAAAATAATAGTTAAAAAAGTTTAAAATTTAAGAATCTACCAAAAAGAAAAGAACTGATAACTTTCAATATAACTGTCAATAGGAATTCAATGTAACAACCACTTACACTGACAGGACCACTTCTTGGATACTGTGGAGAAAAAAAAAAAAAAAATTATTATTCCAGATAAAGAATATAATGTATAGATTTAATCTTTTAAGTATTACCAAGAATGAAAAGTTAAATACAGTGAAATAGCAATATAATGAAATTTCATTATACAAAATAATAAAAAATGTCAGAATTCTAGTCAAATATTATAAAACAATCCTAAAAAAAAAAAAAAAATCTTGCTTATGCAATTTTATATTTTTCACTGAAAATTTTAAGTATTTTCTGCTTGATATTTTAAATGAAACAAACTTAAATTGATTCTGCCTGGGAGGAAAACACTTTATAAACAAGAAAAGAAACTACAGTCTGTTTGAAATTTATAAAATTGCAATAAGCACACATCAGATTTTACAAAGTAAACAGCTGTAATTCAACTGTTACACTATGCAGCAAACAGACAATTTTAATAATGTTGGTGCATTATCTATCGCAGGACTTTTCATGAAATATATAACTTTGTATAAATAATCCCTGCCACTTACAAAATCACTGAAGTAACACGAGTCAAAAGCTACACAGGTAAAATCAGTGCTGAATCCAGAGCATTTGCACTGGGGGACAAAGTCTGTGCATAAATTGATGTTTTTGGCATTTTTTCACATCCATTTTCTGCTTCCTAGTATTGAAGGCATCAAATGTCTTCATTTTTCTGACTCACTACAACCAGATCATTAAGGGCTATGGTTGTCGTATTTGGTTCACTCATGTTTGCTCGTTTTAGCCCTGAGAATGAGACATTTCCATTCCAATTTCCAGCACTGCCACATGGAGGCAGAAGTAGAAGTATATGCCACCTTGTGACCAAGCAGAGTAAGTTGGTGGTTAGATGAAGTTAGTGTTTAAATAACAGAAAGGTATCTTCCCTTTCGTAAGATCTTTTGTGCTTTGATTTTAGGCACTTATATATACAATAGAGAATTGTCTTTAAACTCTAATAACATGCAGTATTATTAGAATTTATCTAACAGTCTCTTCCCTACATAAATTTCCTTTATTCCGAGAGAAATCATCTGATCGCCAGAAAATGCTTAGCACTTGGGTTCTGCTTGACTGGTCATACAAACACTGACCCACAACTGGCAAGGGTGATCTTGATTTCTGTTTGAGCAATAACGTTCTATACAGTTTTTTTTTTTTTTTTTTTTTTTTTTAAGAACCTATTCCAAAATCCGGGACTCTTCCAACCCAACATAAGAATACAATAACAATACTGGAAACATTGTAAAATATTTCACAGTACACATTGTCAGATCATAGAGCTCTGAAATTTGGTGTGATATATACTTGTCATGTCACCTTTGAAATAAGTTACCATCTCCTGAATTGCATGCTGTAAGTCATGCTTGAGGTGTGTGTGTGTGTGTGTGTGTGTGTGTGTGTGTGTGTGTGTGTGTGTGTGTGTGTGTGTGTGCGCGCGCGTGTGTGCGTGTGTGTGTGTGTGTGTGCGCGCGCGTGTGTGCGTGTGTGTGTGTGCGCGTGTGTGTGTGTGTGTGCGCGCGCTCATAGCTAAAAAAAAAAAAAAAAACACCCTATATTTCTGACACTCACCTTTGTGGATGCGACATAAGATGCTTTAACTGTCAAGACAACAGCATTCATCAAATTTTTTGCAGCCTGGATTAAAGAAGTTGCACTGTCAAGCTGAAATTACAAAATTAATACATTTATATTTCTTTACTTCAATTAAAATGCAGAAAGAAATCAAAGGCCCCAAAACATTTAAATAGCCATCTGAATCTGTTTAATTATAGAAAATAGAGCTCTTGTCCACGGATCAAAATTACCACTCAATGTTTTATTATTATTATTCATATGGTGCAAGGAAGCGTGAGGCTTATACTGCACCAGCAAAAAAAAAAATCTGAATTACTGAGAAGGGAATCACCAAGAAGTAGAAGGATGATGATATCTAGCTGAGGATCCTGGATATGCCAAGCCCATATTCACCAGATGTGAGCCCCAGGAGTTGATGCATATTAAGAGAATTTAACCCAGGGGTGATCATGTGGTGCCTGTGATGTGAGCACAACTTTGTTTTTTTATTTCTATTTGCCTCTCGTGGTGTAAAGCATAAACACCATACATTGTCCATAACAGGTAAAGTTGAACTTCTGAAAAAACTCGACAGCAGTGTGTCCTGTGAGAAGTTTAACTCTGCTTAATTGTAAATTTCAGCAATTTCTCTCAGTTCCTCTTATTTTACTAATTTTCTTTTAGCCATTCCTTTTTAGATTTTTTTTTACAACACACTTGTATAAACTTGAGGAAAAACACAACACAATAAGATAGATAATATAGCCCGCTGACGAATTTGTTTTCACAAAATCTCGAATACTGACAAACGTATTGCGACATTTGGGAGTTTATTTTATCGCAATCAGTTTTATTGCATCGCTCGCCACACGTGCAATAAACTAATCACAAACGACATTCATAAGTATGCTGTAATAGCATCACACGTATGTGGCTGACATGGCTTCTCAAGAAATAAAGTAACCTACTGGGCCACATATTATTATTATTATTATTATTATTATTATTATTAGCTATATGGTGCAAGGCAGCCTCGGGCTTATGTTGCACCAGCCAAAAAAAAAAAAAAAAATCCTGAGTTATCCTGAGAGAGAGAGACAGAGCGAGAGAAGTAGAAGGGAATCACCAAGAAAGAGAAGAATGATGACACCCTGGGTGTGCCACGCCCATACTCACCAGATGTGAGCCGCGACACACACAAAAAAAGTCTTTTTTTTATATATATATACACAGTAAACCCCCGCTATTCGAGGTATCTGTTTTCGCATATTCGCGATCGCTGATTTAATATAAAATAAAACTTTAAAAAATGTGAATTTTAAAGCGCTGTGAATATTTTCCGCCATAAAAAAACATGGGCATGGCTAAAATTATCTTTCCTGGTCAAAACAGCTTTCGGTGGGTGGGGGGAGAGGGGTGACAAAATTGCGAGCATGGATGTTTCTCGCTAATCCTTGTTCAGTATGTGTTATGCGCTTGTCATGGAAGGTTTCGTCGTTTGCTTTTAATTTATATGGTTAAAAAAATTGAATGGCAAATGCCTAAAAAACGGTACTCACCTTGTATAAATCTGCAATAAATTTATTGGTAAATGGCGGCTGAATTTAGTTATTGAGGAACTATCCCCCTCAACTCATCCAACACACAATATCCAATGTTAAAAACAACATTAATAACCCCATCAGACACAGTAACAAGACAAATACTCGTATAGTTCTCCCTTACCATAGTGAACTCGCAGCACAATTCCGACGTACATTCAAAGATACCGACATCTCCCTCACCTTCTCTACTTATAATAAACTAGGTTCCCTATTTAATTCTTATAAAGAAACATACAAGTATCCCATCAACGATCTCAATATCATATATCTCATAAAATGCCAACCAAACTGCGACACCTATTACATCGGCAGCACTACCACCAAATTCGGTTCCTCCACAACTTCCAACACCTGTGCATACTACCACTTCAACAGTTTCAGGACAAGTCAATCCTGCACTGAGTTAACAACCCATGCTCAAAACCACACCCCCCCTTATTGACTCTGCCATCACTATTATTAAACTTAGATCAAGTTACAGAATTCTTCAATATGAAGCCCTCACCATCGAATGGTACCGACACCATTCCGATCTCAATATTCAACCTTTCACCGGCTTGGAACCTCTCGCAGCTAAAGTTCCCACGTGTCAAAAAGAGCATCACGAGAGTATAGACCAACTTTAAATACAACACGCGCTCACTTCTCTTCCATTTGCCAACTGATGACGGTTCATTTAACGAAAGTCTCTCGCAACAACTATTGGCACCACCGGTCTTCTCTTTTATTTCATTCTTTCATTCGCGTCCTTCAACCTTTTTATGACAACCAAGGATTGGAGATCTGCACTTCTACTTCCTTGTGCTCATTTTAAAATTTGTTTAAAAATATTTTTACCCCATTCTCTGCCTTAGTTCTTTTTAATGCTTCTTCCAAACTAAATTCAGCTACCATTTACCAATAAATTTATTGCAGATTTATACAAGGTGAGTACCATTTTTTAGGCATTTGCCATTCAATTTTTTTAGTCAGTTTGTCACGGTATTATAAGACCACTATAATTTATATGGTTATAAATTGAATAAATTTATCAATTTATACATTGATATGCTTACAAAAGTGATGAATCTACCCTTTTGCAGTGTAAAACAGACTTTTTCGAGTGTGTTAACGGAAGAAAGTGCCTTTATTGTGGACAAGTTCTTTTTTACCCGTACAAAAATATGGCTACGAATAACAAGGGAAATATGAAAATATCAAAGAAGGCGATGACATTAGCGAATAAAATTGAGTTTAGACAAAATTTCTAATGGTGAAAGTGTCTCCTCAGTGGCAAAACATTATAAAATCAATGAATCAACGGTACGATCAATCAAAAAATCGGAAGAAAAAATCCGCTGTAGTGTCCGTGAAAATGCGCTATTTGCTTCAAAAATTTGCTCTGTAACTCGTGATGTTAAATTAGAAAAAACGGAAAAGGCTTTAAATCTGTGGATAGAAGACTGAAGTCAAAATAAAATTCCGTTAATTTCACTCATTCGTGAAAAGGCAAAACTCCTTTATCAACACTTTAGTGAAACTGGTGATAGCACAGGCGGGATAAGTTTTTTTGCTAGCAAAGGCGCTGGTTTGAAAGATTTGTTTGAAATTTCTAATACATATTACATTTAATATTAAATTGTTTCTTATTTTCATTTCGATGTCTTATGGTTGCATTTCACTATGTACTGTCTATGTACATAGTCATATTATGAAGGTACATATAATACATACATAGACAAAATTTTAGACTAGTTTTTCTTATATATGTAATTCATACTTTGGAACGGAACCCCTTTATTACTATGGGAGGCATAACTCAGTATTCGCGTTTTCGGTATTCATGACACTTCTCAGGAATGTAACCCCCGCGAATAGCGGGGGTTTACTGTATTTGTGAAAAAACGACAACACTGACATTACAATATTTATTTTAGAATTACTAATCAAATTATTTGCTAAATATTTTTTGGCCCCTGGGGAATTTTTTTTCTTAAACTGGCTTGGAAGTCAATGTGTTAAAGGTAGGAGGTGGTTAACTGTTGAGTAAACTGTATGTGCTAAAATAACCACCGGTCATCTGGCAAACTCACTAATCCAGCACCCCACAAGTCCCAACGCTGCCGGATTAGTGACGGTTGACCTGTATATATATAAAATATTTTAATGTTTTTAGTGGCCATTTTGATTACGTGAAAAACATTTTATATTGCAAAAACAGTTTCTGAGATATAGACTAACTTTGCTTTTTTTAAAAAATACAATTGGTATGTTGAGATTTCGGCTGTTGGGATTTTGGGCAGCACCAGCACAGACTATGTGGAATTTTATTACAAAAATCAATTACCCTTTCCATATATATATCTCTGCAACAACCGTCTTTAACTGAAATTCACATCACCTTATGTGTGTGCATATTTCATCTGAAATGGAATAAAGGTGCTAGTAGCATTTAGTTTACCTATCCCATATTGCTTAGTTTCCAGAAAACCATACTTTCTTGGTAAAAATACCTTCTGGTACCCACAAGAAGGTATTTTTATCTTCAACATCGCTGTTCAACTAATCATGTTGCTCTTCTTGTCACTTTTACCTAGATGTACATCCAAAATTAGGTTCCCAAACCTGTATGCAGTTCCAGATTTGGCCTGGCAATTGTCTTATAACAATACAATAATCATTTCCTTATTCCCACTTGCAAAGTTACTGTTTATCATTGACAGCACCCCCCCACCAAAGGCTACTCTAGCAACCAGTTTGCACTGCACAGAAAATTTCATATCTGACTGAACCTGATTATTGGCATTAACCACTGTGCTCATCCTTGTATAATCAGCAAACTTAGACATTAAATTTGAAATACCTACATCAATATTATTAATAAATATTAAAAACAGGAAGGGGCCCTACAGTTCATGATATTAATCCATAGAAAACAGTGGCTATTTATAACAACTGTTTCCTTCCACTTGATTATACCTTTATCAAAATCCTTAAAAATCCTTAATAATCCCTAATGCCATATTGCTTGTGGTGTATATCAAAGGCTTTACTGAAATCAAGTACAATAGGATGTTGAAAAGTTTCTAGCCTCTCATCGAAGGAAAGTTATGAAAACCCATTTATTTTTAAACATAGTCCCTGCCTGACTTAAGTCAACAAACTTTCTGGCACGACCCACTAGCTTTCATAACATATACAAATAAAATTCAGAAGATTTTAACTCAAACCAGTTGTTGTGTGCATCCATCACAGCAATATCACTGTTCAATTTCTGTCCTTGCAAGAATATTTTCTAATTCCAAATATTTTTGAGATTTGGAAATAGGTAACAATCTGACAGAACCAAATTCAGTGAGTAAAGCAGATGCTGGAATAGCTCAAACCCACAGTCCTTGTGGCAACATCTCACTAGGTTAGAATAATACTTGGCATTGATAGTGGCACCTCATTCCAGGAAATAAACTATAATCACTCCTTCTGCATATCCCAGAAGATGGATGCCATGACTTTCCAAACGGACGTTTGCACTTGAAACTTTTTAGAATTGGGTGGGTGGGGTGAGAAAAAGGATGCTTCAACATCCCATTACCCCCCTTTTTCTTGTTGCACCTATGTTTCATCCATAGTGACATAGGGATCTGAAAACTGAGCTTCACTGGCTTCAAAATGCTGCACAATTTCACGACAACACCTCACTCTTTCCTGCTGCTGATCTGAATTCAGCGCTTCTTTTGGGACCCACCTCGAAGAAACTTCCTTCATTTCTAAAACATTCACCACAATAATGTGAGATCACTCATGGGAGATGTTGAATGTCGTCTCAATGTGCTTTGGTTATTCTGCAGTCTTGCATAATCAGGTCACGAATGGCATTCACATTTGCAGGTGTTGACACAGTGACAGATCTACTGCTGCAGAGTGCATCTTCAACATTGTTGCATCCACACTTAATTTCTGAAACCCAGATCTTTACTACGGTGTATGAACAGACAAGGTTCCCATAAAGTTTTCTGCATGTCTTCAGCAACGTTCCCTTTAAATGAATGTACTCAATTGATGTACAGTGCTTGATTCTCCCAACAGTCGCCATCTTTATTCACCTTCCACACTTCAATACCCTCTGTAAAGCAGAAGAATATAGTTACAAACATGAAATTTTATGTGAACACACAAGAAGAGGCACAGCACAGAATGGCAATATTATTTTTGAGAAACCCTTTGCAATCTATATTGGGATAAAAACTTTTAAACTCTTCTCCTTATATATGATGTGAAAATTGTTGTTGCATCCAGTTCATGATAATCCATAGAAGTTAATCAGATTTGTCAGGTTAACTTTATCTGTTAGAAGATTTAACTATCTCTTGCAACTTCTTTTAATATAATTGGACAGATTCCATCAGCCCCCTATGCTCATTACATTTAGCAGTAATTTCTTGTCCCCATCCTTACTTTTCCATTATTTTAAAATAATTTAACTCCTACTCCATATTAGATGGACTTCTGCTAAGCCAGTCTCTTTAATGCATGAAAATGAAGAAATTAACCCCAGGGGCTCACATTTGGTGAGTATGGGCTTGGCACACCCAGGGTCCTGAGCTGGATATCATCATTCTTCTTTTTCTTAATGATTCCCTTCTGATTCTTGTTTTCTCTCTCTCTCTCTCTCTCTCTCTCTCTGGGTAATTCAGAATTTTTTTTTTTTTTTTTGGCTGGTGCAACATAAGCCTTACGCTTCCTTGCACCATATGCTAATAATAATAATAATAATAATAAATATGAATAGACATGTTTTTCAAATGTAAGGTACCCAACATGCATTAGGACCTACCAAATTTATTGACAGGACCTCAAAATTTCAGTTGCTCTCTTCCATTTAATTAAGTTGTTCTCTTCAGTTAATGTAAGTAAAACATATACAATGCATATGATCCACAATTCCAGAACTTATAAACTTTGCAGAAACTGCCCGAGAGAACAGCTTACTCCGGAACACATCTTCAGCTGTCCTGCAATTCAGGCGACTTTGCAAAGCATGGACGAATCCCCTTTTCAGGGAGAACTTTACAACGAAAAGATCGTGGACTTAGCTAAAGCAGTGATATCAGCGCATGGTTCAATTTGACTTCAAATGGACACGACACCAACCAACCAACCAACCATGATCCACAATTAGATCATATACAGCATATATGATCTACTGTATGGTCTGACTTTATGGTAGTCTATTGCAGCCATTCACAATCTTTATACAACTTTATGTATCGCTCTCTTATGTGTTTTGCTTATCTAGCCAATTAACAATTTATTCATTTAGATATTTTAAGAAAAATTAAGACCCAAAAGGTATCAGAGCCTATAGAAGTATGGAGCTGAACAGTGAATAATGACAGAACATGTTCTGGCCTAGTTTGGAAGAATAGTGGGACGAATTCCAGAGCCAGTTTAGAAGAACAGTGACAGAGAAATATGTAAAGAAACGGTATGCAGTAGAAACTGAATAACCATTAAACAGCGTAAAGAAACTCTGTAAAAGAAGGGTCATTAATTAACCAGACTGCCCACTTTTGGAGTCCAGAGGATTGAGAAAAGTTTTTGGGGCACCACCCCAGATGTGGAAACAATATTCCATGGTTGGGTTGATTTGAGATTTGTACACCGTGAGTAGTTGTAAGTAATGCTGAGAGAGAGAGAGAGAGAGAGAGAGAGATGGGGGGAGGGGGAGTCCAGTTTTTCTGATGGAGAGGAAGCAACATTTGTGATGTGCTTATTCCAAAACCAATATGAAGTCAGGATAATCTCTAACAAATATATGTGACCTTGTCTAGAAATCTACTATCATAAAATATGAACATAGGAAGAGTACACCCTTTTTTACAAGATATAAGACTGGACCAAGTTTTCACAGGAATCAAATTAATTAAGTCTCCTTTGTCCCCTTGTTGAATTACCTGGAGAACAGCATTTAAATAAATTTAAGGAATTTGTGGCAGATATTCAAAAAGTAAAGCTGTTTGCACAGTGCAAGCTTCTCAAACTAGAAGGTCGAACGTAGTGCACTATCATCGGCAAATGATGGATAGGGCAGTGGAAGATGGTCATTCATATACAAGAGAAACAGAGTAGGAGAAAGACCTAAGGAAACATTACAGTTACATGCCATCTACATCATCTTCAGTAAGCATAGACCAAATTTGAAAAAAAAAAAAAAAATACAAACACGGTGTTTCAATCACAACAGCAGGCAAAGAAAGATAAAGTACGCATCACCTATATCCTTATCTAGCAAGTGATCCACTGATGAAGCTTTCATTCTACCACCTGAATCAGGTAAATATTATTTACTGTTTTTCCATATTCATATCACTGCAAATGCTACAGCACATTATCCTTTCTGCCTACCTAGTCTGCCTTTATCCACTAGCTATAGCCCCAAGTGCTGAAAAGCTTACAATCCGATCACAGCATTAAGCTGAAGTTTGCTATCACTCAGACTTCCGCTGATTCTGCTCACCATACTATTCGATTGTGCGAAAAGATAGCAACCTCTAGCCTAAAGCCAACTCATAGCAGGATATCCATGTAGACTACGCAAATACAGTGGGGATATTCTATTGAATATCCCCACTGCATTCCTCTCAACCATGAGCAGAAATGGAAAACTTCTCAACTCAACACAGAAGTGTACCCTATGCTGTAATTTCATTGGTGACATCATCCTCTCTACCAGCTGTGACAACACCATCTGCCCCGGATGTTCAGGCATATCCCCATCCAGCTGAAAGAAACTCTCCATAGCAGACGGGATGAAATTCAAGGGATATGCTGCAATAAGTTACATTCATCAGGCCACAGGGACTACACGAGATTCTCTAACAACAATTCACAGAACTCCACGCACAGCTCAAAGCAGACAACTCCTAGTGAGGCAGAACTTACAGAAGTTGTGCCACCACTTGATAATACTCAACACTATGCGAGTTTGCAAGAAAATATGAACAATAATACCCATGAGACTGACAACTCCTCTACAGATATAACACCTCCTACAGACCAACACCACACCATCCAGACCGAATGCAAATATCGACGCATCTTCAGCAACTCCACAGACAGCTTATATTATGCAATACAAAGATCTGAAATCACTCACGCACATGTGCAGAGGTCCAAAGGGGTTTCAAACCGAACCAGCAATTACCATTGAACACCTAAAGTTATCCCTAAAACAAATCATTAAGAGCAAAATCAATGAAATGGTGGAAGATCTAATTGAAAAAATAAGTTGCGAGCCTGCATGCCCTCAGAGAAAAGATGTAAAGTATGGCACAGCAACAAATTCCAAGCTGCAAGCTTTCAGGACCCAAGACACCACCAGAAAGAATACAGCCAGCCCTTTGTTATCTTCAATGGCACCATACACAATCCCTGAACTAGTCAAAAATGTCTTATATGACGAACTGAATCTAAGACCGACTATACACAAATTATACTTGGGAACATAGGAACGAGATTAACTCCATGCAGGGGAAGTTTTTCCAGCTACATCTAATAGAGAAGTATTTCTTAAATTTTTGCTGTTTTATTGACTTAAATTGGCATATTAATTTATTTTCTAGAACTAGCTTTATATTCTTAGTAACAATACATAGTTTAATTTGAACTTAGATACAGATTTGGTAGGTTATTACTTAGTATCAGTAACGGTATCTAATCCACGAATTGGACAAGATTTTGCAGCCCCGACAAATGCTAAGTTTTTAATTATATTTAGCCGTTTTATTGACTTAATCATTATATTAAATTAGCATAGGCACATGATGCAAGAAAGCAAGATTATATAGCATCAGCCAAAAAAACCCTCTTATTTAACCCATCCACTCGCTCCAAATGTTTGTCAAGTTCTGCCTTGAATCTATTTAAGCTATCAACTTCTACAATGCCAGATGGAAGTTTGTTCCAGCAATCAACCACCCACTAGCTAAACTTCCACACATCTATCTTACAACTCTTTCCTCAATTTGAATTTATGCCCTCTCAGGCGATTATTCTGAGCAAGAGGAAGAATCCCATCAGCACTGAGCATGCTCTAACGATTCAAGGCTTTATACATCTCAATCAAATCACCTTGCAGGTGCTTGGTAGACACCATAATTTGCAAAAACTTAAGCCTTTCTTCGTAAGAGCAACCCTTTGTTCCATTCACTAATCTTGTTGCCCTTCTCTGTACTCGTTCCAACAGCTCTACATCCTTCTTAAAATGAGGCCTCTAGACCTTTATACAGTACTCAAGGTGTGGTCAGACCATTGCCTTATACAAGGGGATAATCACCTCCTTATCCCTGCTAGAAAAATTCCTGTATATAATTGACAAGACACCATGAGCTACTCTTGCAGTCCATCTGCACTGCTCAGAAAACTTCATATTTGCCTGCACAATTACCGCCAGGTCCTTTTCATTCTCTACCACTGTCAGTGTGGCACCACAGAGTTGATACATTACTCTGGGATTACTGCTTCCCATATGTAGTACTTTACATTTGTTAATGTTAAATTTCATTTGCCACCTCTCAGCCCATCTGCTCAACTTTTCTAGATCCTGTTGCAGCAGTGTACTGTCACTAGTGTCATTAACAACCCTGCTAACCTTCGTATCATCTGCAAACTTGGACATTAAGCCTGATATACCATCATTAATATCATTTATAAATACAGAAAACAACAATGGACTCAACAGTGAACCCTGAGGGACTCCATTAATAACATTAGTCCACGAAGAGCAGTGTCCATTGATTACCATCCACGAAGAGCAGTGTCCATTGATTACCACTACATCCACTCAATCGACCCTTTATCCGTAGCACCAGTCTTCCATGTGCAACAGTATCAAAAGCTTTTCTAAGATCCAAATATATGATATCAAAGTTATTCTTTGCATACAGTTCTTTTGTGACTACATCGTAGTTATCTAATCAAATTAGTCAGACAAGACTTCCCCTTAACAAACCCATGCTGTGTCTGAGCTATAACTGAAGTCTTGTCTAGATGATCCTGCAATGCTTCTTTAACCAGTGCCTTCATTAATTTCCCTGGAACAGAAGTTAAACTAACAGGTCTGTAATTACCTGTGTCTTTCTTCGATCCTCTTTTGTGGATTGGGGTCACATTTGCACATCTCCATGGGTACCTCCTCTGAGTGCAGGGAAGCTCTCATAATTATGGCTAAGGGTTTGCTTACTTCCTTTGCCACCTCCTTTAATATAACTGGATAGATTCCATCCACCCAAGGTGCTTTTCTTGTGTTTATCTTCAACAATTTCTTCTCCACTTTCCTCTCAGTTATTACAAAATCATCTAGTTCACTGCCAGAGTTTACTTCACCTCTGGCATTCCCCTTTCTGAATAACTCCTCATGTGTGAATGTCTATTCAAAATATTCATTTAGTTTGTTAGCTACCTGAGCAGAAATTATTTTCTATAAGTAGCTTATAGAACTAGTCAAGCTCCTTAGTTTATTTTGAATTTAGATAGCGATTTTGAAAGTTAATTAATACTTAGTGTCCACAGATTTACTGTCCATAGACTTGCCGCCATTGTTATATGATACAATGTATATCCCGAACTAGATAGCATAAGGTTTAACATAAAACTAATTAGCAAAACACATAGCAATCAGCAATCTACTAGCTTAGTATAGTATAGTATTATCAATTAATCAGTAAAATTTATTAATCATATTAAATTTCATTGTCAATTAAATTGTACTTTAACTAAATACATATAATGATTTTACAAAAGTAACATTATAAATTAATACATATACCTCGACAGGAGATACGAAAGTCATATAACGTAACACGGAGATAACAGTCGATACTGAAATATATATATATATATATATAGTGATAAAACTGCATTGGGATATAAGTTTAGGGTTATATTTTTGTATTGTAATTGAATCGAAATCATCACTCAAACCAGAGAAGCAAAGCAAAAGGCTCAATCTAATGGGAGTGCTGTGGCTCATGGGAGAATTGAGGGGGGGGGGGAAATCCTAGGAATCACAGCTTTTTGAAATGTATTGGTTGTTTGATGTTTGTGGAGCAATCAGGAACAGGACATGATATTGCCAAGGGGAGTGTATTTGTGTGTGCATGATGTAAGGAGTGTGAGGAAATCAGGTACCAACTCAGCGATGTAATGGGCCTATACGGGAGTTTAACTGGTAGGGTGGATGCCCTCAAAGGATTTAAATCGAGGGCCCCATCAAGCTCTCAGCTGCCCACATCAACACCAGAGCTTGCACTTGAACATCACGCAACACAGTGGCAACCCCAAAGGCAGAATGCACTGGTACTAAAGGAACTTGTTGTTGTTGGTGACTCTAATGTCAGGGAAAGAGGCAATATACTGTGCAAAAAGAATAGGTGGAACAGGATCAGGGCGTGTCTGCTATGAGCAAAGGTTGATGACGTAGAGCAGATATCATCTTTTAAGGGCACAAAAGGTGATATTGTTGTACACATTGGCACTAATGATATTGAGAGTAGAAGACCTGCGGAATTACTTAAAAAGTACAGGTCAATGTTGAAAAAAAAGCCGTGAGTTAGGGTTGAATTTGAAAGTGTCTGCAATTCTACCCAGACATAATAGGAGGGAGTATATGATGAGAGCCTTGTCGATCAATTTGGCCTAGACAGATTGTGCAAAGCTCAAGGGGTAGAATTTTTCTCAGCCTGGTCTGTGCTTGTTAACAGGAGAGACTGCTTCTACAGGGATGGGATACTCTTAAATAGAAATGGTGCAAGAATATTTGCTGATGCTATCGAGGCCGTGTGAGGTGAGTCCGAAAACTGCTAGCTTGGGGGAATACACGGACTAATAGATTAACAGTAGCCGCTGGCAGAGGTGAAAGTGATTCTTGCACTGCTTCTATTGGAATGAGCAGCAGCCTGGAAAACAAGGTGCAGGTGATTCCAGAGACTGTGTGGCATCATTCTGAAACAAGTAAATACATGGGTTGTGTTAGGGTTGCTAAGAATAAGGACAGGCGAATGTTTTTGAGTGTACACCAATGCTAGAGTTAGGTAAATAAATTTGATGAATTTGAGGTATTGGTCAAAACATCAAAGGCAGATATTGTTGGGATATCAGAGACGTGGTGTCACACAGATACAAGGAATGCAGAACTGTAATTTGGGGAGAACAATGTGTACAGGAAGGATAGACAGGCAGGCAGATTATGTTATTAGTTAAGAAACACAAATTCCAAGGAAGTACAGCCAGTTGACATGAGTGGACAGTGCAGTGTCAAGTCAGTTTGGTGTGACAAGCAGTGGGAAAGCAAAATTGAGCATAGGAGTGTGTTATAGCCATAATGACTCTGATGAGTATAATAAACAACTGTACAGAGAAATAGAGTAGGCCAGTAAATCAGAGAGTCTTTTAATGAGGGATTTTAATTGGCCAGATATTGGCTGGTGGAATTTCTGAGTTGGTCACTTGCACACTAGCAAGGCATTTGTGGATTTATTGGCTGATTGTTTTCTAGAGCAACATGTTCGGGAGGCAACTAGAGGGAGTAATACTCTTCATCTGATTATCAGTAGTGATTCTTCATGCATTAAGAATCTGCAGCTAAAGGAACCACTAGGGGGCAGTGATCAGTGTGCTGAAGTGGGATTTACTCAAAGAGGTAACTATCATCAGGGGTAAAAGGAAGGGTTTTTGTTTTGTAAAGGTGACTACGGTGGTCTTTTTTTTTTTTTTTTTTTTTTTATGAGAACCCCAAACACGAGAGGTATTAGAACCTATAGTACTTAGTACCGTGCTTGGGTTGGAGGTTGAGAACACGAAAGAAGATATTTGTTGATATTGGACTTGAACTTCTCTAGATTGTAATTTTCAGGAAATACATATGAAGGAAGGTTGTTCCAGAAAACGGCAGTTGAATGAATAAATGAGGAAGATGAAAAGTTGGTTCTGTGGGTTTGAAGTTGGACAGTAAATGGATGTTGGCTGGTGGCGGCACGTGTTCGGACTGTTTTGAAAGAGAGAGAGAGGGAATTATAGAAGCCAATTCAGAAGAACAGTGCCCATGGAAGTATCTGTAGAAGAGGCATGCAGCAGAAACAGTGCGTCTATGAGAAAGCGAGTGGAGAGACTCTGTTAGAGATGAATCATTAATTAACCTAACTGCCCTCTTCTGAATGGAATCAAGAAGCCTGAGAGAGGTTTTGGGGGCACCACCCCAGATGTGGGAACAATATTCCATGGCAGGGCGGATTTGCGATTTATACAGAGTGAGCAGCTGTTTGGGAAAAAAGTAACGCCGAGAGCGAAAGAGAAAACCAAGTTTTTTAGATGCAGAGGAAGCAATATTTGTAATGTGCTTGTGCCAAGAGAGATTAGAAGTCAGGGTAATCCCCAAAACAGATATATCATTTTGCCTAGAAATCGGAGTGTCACTAAAGATAAGCATAGGAGCAGAAGAATCCTTTTTGCGAGATATAAGACAAGATTGAGTTTTAGAAGGGTTGAAATCAACTAAGTTGTCTTTGCCCCACTGGAGAATTACCTGAAGATCGGCATTTAAGGAATTGGCAGCAGATTTTCGAGAACTTGAAGCTGATTGAGCTGGACAAGGTTTCTCAAAATGGAAAGTTGAATGCAATGTGCTATCATCGGCAAAACTATGGATAGGATTTCCAGTCAATGGAAGAAGGTCACTGATATACAAGAGGAAAAGAGTGGGGGAAAGAACTGAACCTTGGGGGACACCGGCATTAGTGGAGAAGTTAGAAGACAGAGAGCCATCTACCATCACCCTCAGTGAGCGATCAGAGAGAAAACTGGATAACCAATTACTAAAAACAGTTGGCAAACCATAAGATGGAAGCTTGTTTAGAAGACCTTTATGCCAAACACGATCAAAAGCCTTTGAGATGTCAAGAGCAACTACTTGTGTTTCACCGAACCTTTCCATTGAGTTAGTCCATAAATGGGTAACATAAGCCAGAATATCACCAGTGGATCGACACTGACGGAATCCATACTGGCGATCATTGATCAGACGGAAGGTTTCTAAGTAGTTTAAGAGTTGGCGGTTAATTGATTTCTCCATTACTTTAGAAAGAGTAGAAGTAATTGCAATGGGACGATAATTGGATGGGAGGGATTTGTCACCCTTTTTAGGAACTGGCTGGATATGAGCAAATTTCCAAGCAGAAGGAAAAACACCTTTGGAATAAGAAAGTGAAAAAAGGCGGCAAAGAATAGGAGTAAGTTCAGGAGCACAGGATTTGAGAACAAGTGGAGAAATACCATCAGGGCTTGGAGCTTTCTTAGCATCAAGATTCATCAAAATCCTTCTGATATCCTTTTGACGGAAGACCACAGGAGGCATTGAATGGAGCGTGTTAGGAATGGTGGGAGGAGTTTTACCAAGATCATTAATACATGAGCTCAAAGAAAAATGGGATGCTAGCAGGTCAGCTTTATCCTTGGCTCAAGTGACAACAGAACCATCTGGTTTAGACAGAGGTGGGAGCAGAGATGGGCAAAAGTTGCGGCCAATAGCTTTGGCAAGAGACCAGAATGCTCGGCTACCATTAGGGCAAGAAGCAAGTTTTCTACTCTTAGCCTGTTCAAACTCTAGTTTGGACTGATTAATAACTGCTTTACAATTGTTGCGAGCTTTGGTGTAGGCAGAAAATGAAACTGAAGAATTAGAAACAAACCAATTACGATATGCAACGTTCTTCTCTTAGCACATTTATTGGAAAACCAAGGTTTAGATAAAGGACGAGATTTTAAAGTGGAGTGTGGGATAAAGGATTCCATTCCTGCAAGCATAATTTCACTGACACGATCTGAGCAAACATTGACATCAGAAGTTTTGAAACAGTAATCAGACCAAGGAAAAGAAGAAAAGAAGTCTCGCAGGTCATCCCATTTTGCATTCTTGTAATGCCAAACAATACGAGGTTGGGAATAGCCATGAGATAAAGGTTCCATTGGAGAAGAGGCAATCACCAAGTTGTGATCTGAAGTGCCTAAAGGACCTCTAACTTCAACCTTGTACTTAGAAGGGTTGTTTGTGAGAAAAAGATCAAGCATATTGGCTGTATGATTAGGATTGTCCGGTATTCTTGTAGGTAAATGAACAATCTGTGCTAGGTCATTAGTAATTGCAAAAGCCTCAGCATCTCGACCTGCTGGGTCGGTGTGACTAGAAAAGGGAAGCCAGCTGGAGTTGTGAACGTTAAAATCACCAAGGAAAATTACCTCACTGTTAGGAAAGTTGGACTGGAGAAAGTCAAGTTGCAAAGAGAGGAAGCTCCAAGTGGTTAGTGGAGTTGGGAGAACGGTAGAGACAACAGATGAATTTTACACAATGGGGTAGAGAGATTTTAAGCCAGAGAAGATCAAAGAGAGGAGATTCCAAATTGCCAAGTCTCTGACAGGGAATATCAGAACGGACATATGCACAAGTACCACCTTTGAGGCAAAAGGAATCATACAGCAAATAATTTGGACATCTGAGATGAGCAGTAGTTGAATCAACTGATAACTGAGATTCAGTCAGAAAAAGTACATGGGGTTTGGAAGACTGCAAGTGGAAATGGACATCGTTGAGATTAGAATTGAGACCACGTATATTTGTGAAATGAATTAGGAAATCCTTGGGAGGTTTAGATCTTTTCGCAGATAAGCTTGCTCTATTATTTTGACAATTCATGGTGTATTGAATAGTAAGAAAAAGTGGGTGGGACATGCTGTATGAAGTAATGAAATTTTTGGATATGGTGTACATGTGGTAAGAATATACCCAGATCCTTGACATAACGTGGCCTCGACAATGCTCCCCGCATACACTATACTCGGACTCCCTCCAGTCACTATCTGGCAGAGTAGAGGTAGCAAGATTATACACTAGCTGATCCGGAAGCTTCCTAGAGAGTTACCAATAGGTTCAGTCCTGTGTACTAACTAGCGGCCGGCCTGCGAACACCGTTTTAGAGCTGTACCCTCGAAATGTAAGGAATATTGGATCTCGCCACGACATTCATCATAACCTCAAAAATCATCAATCATGCTGCATGATGGAAGAGATAGGGAAGGGTTGGCCGGAACTTAGCTCTAGAGACTAAACATGGGTTCCACCACTTCAAGCCTCCAATAAGCAAAGTGGTGGTATTTCACCGGTTGATGAGAGTCATCTACCACCTAGTACTGCCTGGTAACATAGAGGGGCGGCGTTCCTCCATGTGGTGTGGGCGTCACACCTCGACCCCTGCTTACGTTGGTTCACACCTGGGTGGTCACCCACCATGTACTTGTGCATGAAGGTTATACCCAGGATTACTAACAGTCCCACCATCGTGAAGGTGCAAGCAGAGGATTTGGCTGTCATAGAACGTCCGGACTTCGCCGAAATTGGGTCCACTTTGACTTGAGTGTCACCCGAATATCAGTTCCATCAGCGTTTTAGACTCCCAGGTAGCAAGAACAGCTTGTCTGCCATATCTGAGAGAATGTCTATGACAACCTCAAGGTCTGTGACAGAATTTAAATTCTATACTGTGGGACCAACTGATGATTTTACCAACAGCAAATTCAAAATGGGAAGCATTCAAAGAATTAATCTTGGAAGCTACTAGGCTTTTCGTACCAACAAAGAAATATTGTTCAAGGTTTAGGTCTAAATGGATGTCAGATGAACTAATGAGACATGTGGCAGAGAATAAAAATGCATGGGATACCTATAAATTAACAGGTGACACAGACGCCTATGATAGATATAAGCTGGTCTGTAACCAAGTCACAGAGGAGCTTTGGCAGGAAAAGGCAGATTATGAGAAATCTTTGGCAAATGATGCAAAGAAAAACAGAGAAGAGTTCTTTACTTATGTAAACTCTAGAAGGAAGGGTATGAATTAGATTGGTCTACTTGATATCAATGGTTCAACTGTTGATGATCCTGCTCAGGTAGCTAACAAACTAAATGAGTATTTTGCATCTACATTCACACATGAGTAGTTATTCAGGGAGGGAAATGCCAGAGTTGAATTAAACTCTGGCAGTGAGCTAAATGATTTTGTAATAACTGAGAGCAAAGTGGAGGAGAAATTGTTAAAAATAAACATAAGAAATGCACCTGGGATGAATGGGATCTATTATGTTATATTATATGGAGGCAGCAAATGAAGCAAGCAAACCCTTAGCCCCAATAATGAGAGCTTCATTGGACTCACGGGAGGTCCCCATGGACTGGAGGTGTTCAAATGTATCACCAATTCACAAAGGGGTTCAAAAGGTGACACGGGCAACTATAAACCTGTTTAACTATAAACCTGTTTAACTCCAGGAAAATTAATGGAGGCACTGGTTAAAGAAGCCCTGCAGAATCATCCAGACAAGACTTCAGTTATACTCAGACACAGCATGGTTTTGTTAAGGGAAAGTCTTGCCTAACCAATTTAATTGGATACTATGATGTGGTCACAAAGGAACTGGATGCATGGAATAACTTTGATATCATATATTTGGATCTTAGAAAGGCTTTTGATACTGTTGCACATTGAAGACTGCTGCACAAATTGGAGCAATGTGGCACTGAAGGCCACTACTGCTGCTAGATAAAGGGATGGTTCAAGTGGGAGAAGACAGAGTGGTAATCAATGGACACTGCTCATCGTGGACTAATGTTATTAGTGGAGTCCATCAGGGTTCAGTGTTGGGTCCATTATTGTTTTCTGTATTTATAAATGATATTGATGATGGTATATCAGGCTTAATGTCCAAGTTTGCAGATGATACGAAGGTTGGCAGGGATGTTAATGACACTAATGACAGTACACTGGTGCATTTTTTTTGTTGTATTTTTTTAGGCGCATTAGCAACTAAGGCCATATTGCTCCGGGGACATGCGGTGGTCATTCTCTGACCTTTCTGCATCCTCTGTATTTGGTGGTGCACGGGCTCGAACCTCGGTCTAATCAAGAAGAGTGTGCTATGCACTGCTGCTCCTGCCCACCTGGCTACAGAGGCACCGTACACTACTGCAACAGGATCTAGAAAAGTTGAGCAGATGGGCTGAGAGGTGACAAATGAAGTTTAATATTGACAAATGTAAAGTACTACATATGGGAAGTAGTAATTCCAGAGTAACGTATCAACTCTGTGGTGCCCCACTGACAGTGGTAGAGAATGAAAAGGACCTGGGGGTATGTGCAGGCAGATATGAAGTTTTCTGAGCAGTGCAGACAGTCTGCAAGGGTAGCTCATGGTGTCTTGTCAATGATATACAGGAATTTTTCTAGCAGGGATAAGGAGGTAATTATCCACTTGTATAAGGCAATGGTCAGGTTACACCTTGAGTACTGTATACTCCTCAGGAGCAGCTGGAACGAGTACAGCGAAGGGTAACAAGATTAGTGAATGAAACAAAGGGTTGCTCTTACAAAGAAAGGCTAAGTTTTGCAAATTACAGTGTCTGGAGACTAAGCACCTGCTAGGTGATTTGATTGAGGCGTGTTAAGGCTAAATGGTTTGAGAATGCTCAATGCTGATGGGATGCAGACTCTTGAATAATCGCCTAAAAGGGCATAAATTCAAATTGAGGAAAGATGGTTGAAAGATATGTGTGGAAGTTTGCCTTTAGCCAGTAGGTGTTGATTGCTGGAACAAACTTGCATTGGCATTTCAGAAGTTAATAGCTTAAATAGATTCAAGGCAGAACTAGACAAACATTTGGAGCGAGTGGGTGGGTGAAATAAGATGTTTTTTTTTTTTTTTTTTTTCCTGGCTGATGCTATATAAGCTTGCTTTCTTCCATCATGTGCCTTTACTAATGCTAATGCTATAAACTAGGAGTCAACAATATGCTGCATTTAAAATTAATTGTAGCCCACAGAGTAGACCCGATAAGAAATGTCTCCATTTAGCCTGTCAGAATGAGGACCAGGCTGTTTATTCACTACCAGTCAAATTGTAACCTAAAGTGACTACTCACCCCCTACAGAAGTACTCCTTCTGTAGTCACAGCTGACTTGGCAACTATACTTGCTTGTCAGAAAGAATGCCAACATCAGAACCTTCCCACATTAACATACTGCGTTAATCTCTGCTCAAGGTTGGTTCAATCTTCTGCCATCTATCCAACATTTCAAAATTCAGCTCACAGAATCTCTCCAATCAATCCAAATCTTCCAAGTTAACCTACTGGCCAATGAGAGATCAAAACCTGTTGGACACAGCTATTCTTCGGACTCGAAGAAACCATGGGTGACATGCTTCAATCAGACCACCAGCCAATCATATTTACAGCTCTCCTACCAAAAAAAAAACAAAAAACTTCAATATCCCCAAAACCAAATCTGTGCATAAGGTCACCACCCATCTAAGATGTTCACGAACAGAGGCTTGCAACTGATATAATGACCAGATGGATTAATGCTATCTCCCTTCTCACAGCTACCAAGACCATCACCATCACCCCATGCTCCAGAGCATTGTGGACCCCCCCCCCAATTCAACTAGTTTCTATTCCAAACGATCACCACATGCCAAATGGAAAGATGTCCAAGATTGAATTGCATTCTCCAGATCTAGGGCCGATTCAATCAGATACAAATCAGCGGCAATCAAGGAGCACCCTGAAAGAACCATAAAAAAGTGAACACCATTCTACAAAACAAAAGCTAGCCCTCTCAGTAACATCAACTTGGTTGAGTGGCTCAACGATGTTGCCAGATTTTCTAAACAGCCTCCAGCTCTGAATAACCTGCCAGGTTTCAGTCAATCACATGATGTCTATGGTCTCGCGACAATTTGAATTTTCATGGAACAATTGATACTGGCCATTAATGCTCTCCCTCTCACAGAAACTACTGGTGACAATGGCATCTCCCAGTTCATCATCAAATGTTTAAGTGTCTTTTTCACTGATCCACTTCTCAACCCCTATAATAGATGCCTTGAAAATTTACTTTCCACTACAGCAGAACAGGTACTCACTGGCCTCTTCATAAGCACCAAAAATCAACTCTCTCAAGCCAATACAGACCCATCGCTTGTGTCTCTGTATTGCTAAAAATTCTGGACAAAGCACTACTACCATCCATCACACACCATATTCTCTGTGATAGTCATGAGCAAATACAATACAGGATCTCTGGGATCAACTAATCTTGCAACAACCACATTGCACATTTTAGAAGCCTTAGAACAAACACAGGAGCTGTCAATTATATATCCTGACATCATTCTGCATTTTACAGTATCTATGTACCCCAACTCCTACATCTGTTAGAAAGCTTCTTCAATTTCCACAGCGATGTTCTCTACTTCCTTGAATCTCTATCCAAGAGGACCGTTGTGCTAAAGATCAGAACGAAGACTTCATGCATCAGATAACTGCCGGTAAGCGTCAAGGAGGTGTCCTGTCTGGCATTCTCTTCACAACAATCATTGCCATTTGTGGCCAACAAATGCAATGGGATCATATATGCTGATTATGTCCAGCTCCTTACTAGAATATCGCCATCTGATTTGGCAGCCAAAACTACTAAGCAAATCAACATGAAACTACAGGACATAGCTGACTACCTCAATGCATTAACTTCCAGATTAAACCACTGAAGTCAGATTAATACTATCGGTATAAATCATTTTCTCACTAAAGTGCAGTCCAACAATGCTGGAGCTTGAGTTCAATGGCTGCTCAGTTCCAAGTGTTCAAACACACAAAGATCTGGGGATCATTTTCGGCTCCAAGCTGTCCTTCATTGATCACGTTAACCTTATACATTTGAGGCTGACAATTACACACGGGGAGCTAAGCAACAGTTGCTTAACACTAACGACCCACACTTGGTAAAAAGTGTATATCATATCAAATCTATACCCAACAGTACTGTATGCTTCAGAGATATGGGCCTTTGCTGCTGAATCCAACATTTAAAAGGATATTTGCTGCCAAATTCTGGCCTCTAAAATGGGCCAACATGAAACTCCACCTTCCTCGGCTCGCAGACCGGGGAAGGTGGATGACCTTCAACTGCACAAGCTCTTTCTCTTTCTCTTTCTGCACAGGCTCCTTTCTCTGATGTATGATCATACATCGGAGAAAGAAGGCTGCTATTCGCAATCATGATGGCCACGGGTAAAATTACAGAGCCAAATTTCTGGGATCACTGCTTTAGGTGCATTGCTCCCCCTTATCTTTAGCACAGCTGCTAGCCAACCATAACTGGCTAGTACTTACCAACAGATTCATCTGCCAAAGCTAATGCTGCCCTCACTTTAAGCGATCGACGGTGACCTCCAAAAAGTGGTCAACAACAAAAGATACAGAAGGGAATCCTCGCCGAACTGAAAATTTAGAACTGTGCTTCGCCTTCCAATAGTTTGGACGTATGTTATTTAACATATCCATTGCCTACTGAAATTGTCTGATCTAAAAACTCAACGCGACCCTCACAAGTTTGTTTTCTACAAGCACTACAAAAAGCAAGTGTTATCCTCATAATGGCAACAGTCATGCTAGTGATGTATTGTCAGTTTTTTCCAAATGTGCAAACCTTGGAATACGAAGATGCTTCCTTTCGCTGTGTGTTGATGCCGACAATGCAAGAAGCTCCTGTATATACTTTGTTATACAGACAAGTGCATTTCAACCTGAAGAGGCAATCAGTCTTTTCATTCATTGCTTGTTTTTCAATCTCTATTGTTCTATTTAAATATTAGCCACTTTGTACATTATTTTTGTTAATACCCTTTACCATTTCATTTATAATTTAAATTCATCAATCCCTGAACATGTAAACCCCCTGGCCTGTGGCCGTGATGGATAGGTTGCAACATAAACTGTATTTTGTACATCTTATTATTATTGTTGTTGCAATAAACATTCTCTTCTTCTCCATCTTTTAACTGGAATATATTTTTACAGGTATCACAAGTTACGTAATTATAGCAATTTAACAAAATAGCAACTTCCTTTAAATAAATGTACTTATAATTTCAATATTAATTTTGTACATAGCATTAATTATACAATATACATAATTTTAAAACTGTATGACATGTCAAGAATTATTAGTTATTAGGGATAGACTGGTCGCAATCCAGTGGTTTTGGGTTCACTGCCATGGGTAAGATGGTTGTAGGTTCTGGCCTATACAATGCCATAAAAAGTGCACAGCCCATTGTGAACTGTGACACCCAAAATCTAGTTGTCCTTAATAATTAATTCAGTATGTATGTATGCAGTTAAAACAAATATGTAAACTCTTCTTGGCCTCAGCCCATAACAAGATAAATGGAAATTTATATATTGTAAACTTCTGAGACATTTTGGGATGCTATTGTGGCACAAAGAGTGATCTGCTGTTTCATCAGATTACGTTTTGATGATTCTTATTTTTAAAATTCAAGTACACATTTTAAGTAAGTAAATTCAGTACACTAATGAAAAAATCATGTCTGTACATGAACCACACTCAAATATGCTGAATTTGTTATTTTTCGTATCAGACAAATGGACTAAGCTTTCATTATTTTGAAAAGAATATCAATTTAAGTAAAAAGAGATAATACTACACACAAAAATCTACCTGATATGGTTAGGAAAGAAATGCAGGTCTCTTGAAAATTAAAAGAATCATTTACACAATTTCAAACATCGGTCATATTTTTAAAGGATGAAAACCCGTACTTATTTGTGCGTGTGTGTGTGTGTGTGTGTGTAAATAATAGTTTTTCATGATGTATAAATACTGAATCTAAGAGGTTGTAATCTTTTATAATTTAAAGAAATTATCACAATGTGATTGAAATGAAGGAAAAGAGAATTAGAAAATTAGAAAAGATTTTCCTCCTATTACTACACTAATTATTATATAAAATCTCTAAAGTTATTCAAATCACTAAATACTTTTTAGCAAATCATTACTAAATAAATAAAATGTTTATGTTATGATAAAATGAATAAAATTAAGGTTTCACTAATTTAAAATTAATTTCATAACTTACCCCAGATACAATAAGACTACCAGAAATATTCTGTACATCAGCTTTCACCTTACTGGTAATATTCAGCTGGTGGCAGTATAAAGCAATACGTTGCAAGTAAGCCAACAGATCCTTCTTGGTGTTTGATTCTGGGCACTGTAAATGGAAAATTATATTTATCATGTAAAAACCACTGAATTTTAATTTTTAACAAATAGAAGATAACATTAACCTTTTCCATGGTAATTTTATTGAATGTACCTTTGTGTTAAAC